>NC_086447.1:462420397-462790397 GCF_028390025.1 Pseudophryne corroboree | reverse complement strand
TTTGGTTCCCTGAGAACTGAACCCCCCTGAAAATCCTATTCCAAACCCGGATCCGAGTCTGGCTTGGGACTTCCCACCAGACTCGGAAACCAGAATGAGGCAAAACGTCATCATCCCACTGTCGGACTCTTGTGAGATTTGGATCCCATATAAACAGCCATGCATCACCACCATTTTCACTCCGAACTTGGAGAGTGAGAGAGACAGACCTCTGTCTCTCTCTCTCTCTGTGGGTGGTGGCATCGAGTGGGGTTAGTGTGTGCTCTGTAGGGGTGCTCATGCAGTCACTGTGGTGTACCTGTGCTGTGTTAGGTGTTCTGTCCTGGCTGTCACTGGTGTTTCATGTGCTGTTATGGCTCGGTGCTGCAGCTGTACATGTGTGTAGCTGTTCTGGCTGTCACTATGGTGTACAGGGTGCAGGGGCACAGTCCTCCTCCTGTATGCTGTAAATTATAGGCATGCTGCTGGCCCTGTATGTTGTAAAAATTCAGGGGTGCAGTTGTTAAAAATTAAAAGCACACTGCTCCTGTATGCTGTGAAATAAAGGGGTGCTGCTGGCCCAGTATGTTGTAAAAATTCAGGGGTGCAGTTGTTAAAACTTAAAAGATCACTGCACCTGTATGCTGTAAATTATTGGGGTGCTCATAGCCCTGTATGTTGAAAAATTCAGGGGTGTAGTTGGTAAAAATTTAAAGTATACTGCTTTATGCTCTAAAATATACAGGTGTTGCTGTTCAAATAACACTACTCAAGTCCTGTATGCTATAAAAATTCAGGGGTGCAGTCATTAAAACTTAAAAGCACACTGCTGTATGCAGTAAAATATAGGGGTGTTGCTGTTCAAATAACATTACACTGGCCCTGTATGCTATAAAAATTCAGGGGTGCAGTGGAAATCAATGTACACTGGCCCTGTCTTGTATGCTGTAATAATTCTAGGGTACAGTGAAAAATCAATGTACACTGGCCCTGTCTTGTATGCTGTAATAATTCTAGGGTGCAGTGAAAATCAATGTACACTGGCCCTGTCTTGTATGCTGTTTAATTACAGGGGGGTTGTGAAAATACAGGGGTGCTGGCACTGTCTGCAGTTGTGATGTCTAGGCGTGACCTTTACAACACTGTAGTGAGAAGAGGTAGCTCCTACCACCATTCACATGCCCCCAGCAAGTGCTGGGAGGAGCAACACCAGTCCAGTGGCTGATATTGAGATTGAGGATGTCACTGTAGAAGTATACTAGAATGAGGAGGATATGGGTGTAGCTAGTGCTGCGGAGGAAGTTGTCGATGAGGATTCTGATGGTGATGTGGTTTGTTTGAATAAGGCACCAGTGGATACAGTTGTTGGCCATGGGATGAAAAAGCCCATTGTCATGCCTGGGCAAAATACCAAAATAGCCACACCTTCGGTGTGAAATTAATTCTCCACAAATCCGGACAACAGGTGTCAAGCCATCTGTTGCTTTTGTCAAAACATAATAATTAGGGGTAAGAACATTACCCACCTAGGAACATCCTCCCTTATACGTCACCTGCAGCGCATTCATCATAAGTCATTGTCAAGTTCAAAAACTTTTGGTAATAGCATAAGCAGTCCACTGACACCTAAATGATGTGGTTTGTTTGAATATTATTTCTCTGTGGTGTTGCCTCACTGCCATTTGCCAGTCTGTGTAATTCTCCAGGGGTGCTGCCTATGCTGTATAAGTCTAAGGGTGCTGCTGTACTTAAGCCTAGGTTTAAATTAAATCCTAGAGCAGATATGAAACAAGCTTCAACATCACAAACAAATTTGTGAAAACATAGCCGCAAAGGTGGAAATGGTAATTGCTGAAGTCTTTTTAAATAAAGTGGGGAGACACCACATTTGTGGCCAAAGTCAGTGTGACTCAGAACATACTGAATCATAATCCAGTGCAACTGCCGGAGAGGTAAACGTGATGTTTTCTGCCGGAACATTAGAGAGATGTTCTTCTCAATAATTTCATGATAGGGACTCACTCAAATGAATGGCTCCAATTAGTCAACCTTAATTTTGATTTATTATTGATGTTCCACATTTTGGGATTATTTATTTAGAAGATGCACATTTGTTGTACAGGGATCTTCTTTTCCTAATGGCTGCATAGTGTTATCGCAAGACCTTGCGGTGTTAGAAGAACAGTTTCAGTGATCTTTCATTGCATCAGCTTTCCATTGCACTGCAGCACTAGATGGGCCAGGAGCTCCTGTGAGGCACAAACAGTTACTGAATGAGTCCATGTATGGAGTCTCATGGTGGCTTGCAGCCAGGAAGATGTCTGGTTAGGATTGCTTCCCCTCACAGTCTTACTTATAATATGAAATGAGTTTGGACTGTAGAGTGGTAGGCTCCACTAGGGTAGGGGCTCAATAACTAAAAAAATTACTGCACAGTCATGCTTAGTACTTAATATGAATAAAATATAGAAGACACACAGGTATGCTCACATGCGTGTAACTGGGAGCTGTGAAAAACAAAAATAAGGGGCCAAATGTAATAGAGTAAGAGTTTCAGAAAGTGAGAGATTTGGTAAGGTTTTTCAGGGTTTTTTTAAAGTGGCAATCATTTACGCTGCAAAATCAGGTTAATCCTGCTGTGTAAATGATTGCCTCTTTAAAAAACCTGCAAAACCTTACCAAATCTCTCACTTTTTGAAACTCTCACGCTATTACATTTGGCCCAAGGCATCTGCCACAAAATATGTCAATAAAAATGCAATAAAAAAAAAGGAAAAAAAGAAACCCTCAAGATTTTCACAAAATAAATCTCCAGACTCTGTGGAAAATATCCAATCTTTATCCTGTGGTATACACCAGTTTATTTGCATCCTAGCATTAAATCTGAGATTATTTTAATCCCTGAAAATGGAGAAGGAGTCTTTGGCCCCTCACTTTTCAGTTTGTCCAGTAATGGGGTAATTGATAATTAAATATTTGCTTGGTTGAAGTCCTTTCTGTTCACACCAATATAGGAGTGGACAGGGGCATAGCCAGAACTTTGTGGGCCCCATAGCAACATTTTGAAGGAGCCCCTGTCCCAATGCTTCTAGAGAGACCCTTCTCTGCAGCAGTTGTTAATTTAATGCCCTATAATAGTGCTCTAGTTTATTTTCTGTGCCATAGTAGTGTCTTATTTAATGTCATGCCCCATAGTAGTGCCCTAGTTTCTTTTATGAATTGTAGTAGTGCTTAAGTTCCCCCAATGTCACATTTCAGATCTGCTAGTACACATTATGCTGCACAGTACCCCCAATTCACATTATGATATATAGTGCTCCCTGTTCATATTGTGCCTCATTACAGTGCCCAGTTTATAATATATAACATTAAAATGCCCTACAGTTCATTTTATACCACACTACAATGAGCAGGTCCAAGGGCGTACCTAGATGTATTGCAAGCCCCAAGGAAAAAGTTTAAAAGGACCCCTACATACCACCCAATAGCGAAAAATTTATATAACACATGTAACTTTTACAGGGAAGGTGGTCCCCCCTCAGCACTGGGCCCCATAACAGCTGCACTGCCTGCACTTATGGTAGCTACGCCCTTGGGAGTGGAGGTGTAAGCCTGTGTGTTGTTCCTGATTGGGTGTGCCTCTCTAATTTTTAATCACCTTCTTGACACTGTCCTCTTCCTCTTGCTTCTTCTCATAATGTGAAAAGTCATCAAATATGGAGGTGGTATGTTTGTAGCTAGCTATAATTCAGAGAATTTGGTAAGCTTTTTCCAGGGGGACCACCTATTGCTGAAATGATGGGTTTATTAAACTGTGCATGTCCTGTTTAAACAACATAAGGGTGGGTGGGAGGGCCAAAGACAATTCCATCTTGCACCTTTTTTTTTTTTTGCATTATGTGCTGTTTGGGGCCTAGTTTTTAAAACTGCCATTCTGTCTGCCACTGCAGTGCCACTCCTAGATGGGCCAGGTGTTTGTGCCACCCAGTTGTGTCACTTAGCTCAGTCATACAGCTACCTTGATGCAACCTTTTGGCCTTAAAACAATATTGTGAGGTGTTAAGAATAGACTGGAATGAGTGGAAATGAATGTTATTGAGGCTAATAATACCGTAGTATCAAAATTACCCCCAAATTCTGTGATTTTAACTGTTTTTATGTTTTTTTCAAAAATCATCTAGATCTAACAACAAAACCCGAAAGGGTGGTTTTGGCAAAACCTATCCACATCCAAAACACAAGCGGGGATCCAGATCAAAAACCAAAACACAAAACTCAAAAAGTGTCCGCCACACATCTCTACTAAATACGGGTGTGGATCATAGGGTCGACCACACTTAGGTCAACAGTCACTAGGGCGACCACTATTTGTTGACAGTGACTAAGTTGACACCTCAAATAGGTCGACACAAGCATTAGGTCGACATGGGCAAGATCGACGTGACAAAAGGTAAACATGAGTTTTTAAAAAACATTGGTGTCGTTTTCTTCATGGAGTGACCGGGAACCCCAATTAGTGTACCATGTCCCTTCGCAAGGTGCCTCGCTCTGCTACTGTTGTGCTCGGCACAGGTTATCATTCCAAATTGTAGTCCACGTGGATCGTAAAGTATGAAAAAGTTCAAAAAAATTAACAATATTGTGAAAAAATCATGTCGACCTTTTGTCATGTCGACCTAGTGACCATATCAACCTAGTAATCATGTCGAGCTAAAGCATGTCGACCAATAGTGGTCAACCTAATGACTGTCGACCTAAGTGTGGTCGACCTAGAGACCGGATATCATGGGGTAATAACAAATGGTACTTAATGGCTGCAATTTGCAATATATAATTTCACAAAGAGCAGCGACAGTTTAAAAAAACAGCAAAGCTAAAGTGCAAAGGACTAGTAAATCATGTATAAAACAAATATTTAAAAAAAATATGTACAATATTTTATGTAACGAATGAAATGAAAGTTTACTGTATTTTTACAATGTATTAAATATGTATCTTAATGATAGTTTTCCTTTAATCAAATAAATATCAGGTTGCTATTTCAGTTGTGAAATAACACCTATTTGGCATGTATCCAAAGTAAAACAAAAAATTAAAAAGACTTGCTAATATCGAACAAAACCAAGATACAGCAAATATGTCACAGCAGGAGAATGAGGCTTCTGGGGAAAAGTCAAAGCTGTGTGACAGATGGAAAGGTCTCAATGGATGAATGGTGCTACTACAAATAAGTAGCAGGCAGCCACAGGGAGTCAAATAATGATTAGAAATGAAAAACGATGGCTACACAATGGAAACATTTTGACTAGAGCTGCAGAAAGAGTTAGGATGTAATTAGAATATATATAATTAAGTGTCCGTTGCTCCAACATTTATAAAAAGCTACTGTAAGCAGCATATGACAAACCCCTAAGCAGAAAATGGGCACCTGAGTGGTGTTCTGCTGGTAATTACAGGAAAAATATAGGGATGAAATTAAACATGCCCTTATAGAAGATGGGGATCAATAACATTAACTGCTTGAGGCATTATTTCAAAGTTTATTGTTTAAAAATGTTCATTGGGCACTATGATAAGGATATATAACATTGCTCATTTTTCATCCATCTATTAGGTTTTACACATAAATATCCCATTGTGCTCCGTGGGCTAGATCTGTTCCATTAGAAGCCCAATATTGACATAACGCTCCAATGGTGTCACTATATCGGTGTCAATTGTTTTTTGTTTTTTTTCTAACACATACTGTAATATTACTGCAGTATTCAGATTTATTAGTTTTTGTAGTTATGCAAATAATTCTCACAAATGTCATATATCTGTCATCTGAATGGGAGACTTTTATCATGAGAATTTATTGCAGCATTTATACCCAGCAATTGTTTTGTTTTTTTACTACATTCATATTGAAATTATTGCACATTCATATAGCTTTAAAAAAAAGCTTAAATATACTTTAGATAAAAAAAATCATAAAAACACATTACATTATGGGCCTGATTCAGTAAGGATTGCAAATTCTGCTAATTATTAGCAGAATTTGCTATCCTTCTGATCACATGCTGTGGTTGCCCATCGCAGGGCAAGGCCGCCCAGCATGTGACCCGCCACCTACCCCTTCCCTTTGATGAGATTTCTGCTTCATCGCAGAAATTAGGTATGCCTCCTGCTGGTGCAGCATTGCTGCGCTTGCAGGAGGCCCACAGCCATTTTTTTGCATATGCCGTCATGCAGCCACCGTGATCACGCCTGTCACGCCCCCTTTCATGCTGGCACGCCCCCGTTTACAGGCCAAGCCCCCACAATGCTCCGTCTCTGCCTAGGAAATGGAGCATTGCCACCACCACCCCTGCCCCACGAACGCCTCTGCCTGATTGACAAGCAGAGGCATTCGGATTTTCTGTGGGGCGCCCGCAGAAAGTGCGGGCGCAGGTGCAGGACGGGTACTGCGCATGCGACTGTGGATCTATCGCAATAATTCCAGTTGGATCGCGATTTGTGATCCAACCTGAATTAGCCCCTATATCAGTTAATAGAGCAACATCAAACTACAGGATTTTGTAACCAATAGATACATACGAGAGTACAGTACGTCTATATTTTATTTTGCGCACGCAGCTATTCCTCTGAGGATGTTATTGATAACAGTTTTTTCCAGCTTTTTTGTTTCTGCTATTAAAAAGTAATAATAATTCTAAAATCAGATGCATTGGTAAGCAATTTTCAGTAAATCAAGATTTGAAGACTATGTCATGTTATAACTCATGTATAACATGTAATTTACTCTTTAAGGAAGGACCTTAAGAAGATGGAAGCAAAAGTGATGTTAAAACAGAAGTGCCTAGGGTGAACAGGTTCCTCCAGCGATGATGCTTCATTTTATTACCAAGATAGCCACCAGTATTACTAATGTGCATGCCTGGTGCCATCTTGTTACCATGTATGAGTGAAATAGTGGAAGACATAGTGCTCTTTAAGGAAGTCCCAAATAGGTCTTATTGGGTAGAGCAGTACTGGCTATAAATAAATTAAAGAAGATGGTATACAAGACAAGCTGTGTATAGTCAAATAAGGAAAGAAATTACATAAGGCAGCACTCCTATGAATGCCCCATTTGTGATTATTTTTTTCTTCCCTTATTTACATAATAATGAAACTATCATTTGGGGTACACCCTATTTCAAGGAAACCATTCTGACACTAGCACAAGAATACTATCCCCTACAATACTGGAAAGTGGACCAAAGAATCTAAATATTGGTGGGGAAGGCATGCCTCTTTATTGTTCAACACATAGTCAAGCTAAATAAGAAAGTTAGTAAGAAATTAAATCTAACTCCCCCCCCCCTTAAATCTAGCTCCCCTTCGACAAAATCTACACTGGATCCCACTCCCCCACAGAATCCCATTCCCCCACAGAATCCTCTTCAAATTTCTCACATACAAGGCCATCTCTAATTCCACTGCTCCCTACATCTCCAACCTCCTCTCACTTCATACTCCCTCCCGCCCAATGACCATCACCTCTCTACTGCTCTGGTCACTGCTTCCCATGCTCGAGTTCAAGATTTTGTCTGTGCTGCACCCCTTCAGTGGAACGTGCTTCCCCACTCCATTGGACTCTCCCCGACCTTGCAAAGCTTTAAACGGTCACTAAAAACCCACCTATTAATCAAAGCGTACCCTTCCGATGCATAACCTAGTCCTGAGGCTGCTCCTCCATCCCCCTGCCTCATGCCTTGAACATCTCTGCTTTGCTTACATACTGACATCAGGCTACCTCCCACTTGCTTGCACCTCATGTCATCTGTCTGTCGCCTCTTGCCACTAGATTGTTAGCTCTTCAGAGCAGAGCCCTCTTTCCTCTTGTTGTCAAAGCCCTCTTCTCTACATTTTTCACTCACAAGCTCTCTCCTACTGAGCGACCACCTTTACCTACTTCTTCTCCTGCTGGTAAAGGTTCATCTCTATCTATGGCCACCAGCCCCAAGTAGTACAATGATTACTCCCTTGCTACTTATATCTTAGCTGTATTATGTTTTGAGAATTGTGGTGCTCTTTGTTACCTGTACTCTAGTTTTGTAATTTATTTACTGTAATGCTAAGTTTTGTCTCCCTGTACTGTCCTTTGTACGGCACAGCGAAACACTTGTGGCACCTTATAAATAAAATATAATAATAATTATAGTAATAATAATAATAACAACAACACATTGGCCATAAGTCAGTGACTTTGACTAGCCCTCTATAACGTAAGCAACATTAGTAGCATGTGCCTACAGAGATTCAGACCCACATAACATGGGAGAGTAATTCTCCCATAACACTAATGCAAAGGACCAATGAGGAGTAAGCTTAAGCCATATTTGACAGAAAAAGCAATTGAACAATTGACTCCATGCATAGTGTCAGCCAATGCCCATAGAGGAATGAAAGAAAAAAGAGTCATGGTTTGAGCCATAGGAACTTCATAGGATGCATAATTAATATAAAGATCTTTAATGATTGCTTAGATTTTATCAGGTAAAGAAACAGCATTTTTACCAGTGAAGTTGCCGACTATTGTTCCGTCATGTTGGGAAAGGGCTGGGAGTGTGGCACTCGACTATGTCAGTACAGCTCATTAATAACCCCTAACACTGACTACTCTGCACAAGATAAGAAGATAGAACCAAAGGTGAGGTCAAGACACAGGTGCCTGTATTTGAGCTCGAAAGGTGCTTAGGGTGCACAGGTCTCCAATATGGCTGCTCCGGGCTGATGCTTAATTCCCTTACCAAGATAACCACTAGTATTACTAATGCACATTGCCATATTGTTACTGTATATGAGTGACACAGTGGGAGACAGATATCTCCCCCTTAGCTCCAACAGGCCGGCAACCATTCACATAATGATACCACTAATCCTGAACTTTCTGAATTCCCACTCCACTACAAGCTCTGCTTCATACCATCAACCAGTGTAACAGTGAGTATGGTTGTTCCAGCAACTATTCAATAAACCTCACTATCTGGATAAGACACTGAAGTTATGATTGGGTCACATACAAAGTCCACCGGTATGTACATTAACTCTGCCAAACCACTAACTTCACATACATTTCCAGCAGGTTATGAGCCCAGGGCACACAATTTGTAACAGGCAACCAGACACAAGTAGAAGAAAGGTACCCAAAGTGCACATAGTTTCTACATTAGTGCCCAAGGCACATTGTGAAGTTTGTTACAAACGCCAGAGCAGCGCTGCGGTGCAATCTCTACCTCATGTACTGAAAAATTAAGGAGGACTGCAGCAGCACAAAGTGAAGCAAGCACACTTATTTTAAACTGAAGAGTGTCACAACAAACACATTCCAAAATATAAAAGCTGCAGGATAATGGCTATAAGTAGCACACATACAGGAATTACACCTATAATGGGGTTCATTAAATGAAAAGGTGCAGAAAACTAAAACTTTGTTATAGCAATACTTCTGAAACTGGAATGACTATGGAAAGTAATAGTAGATCATGGTGACAGTCCAAGCCCAAATGACATAGAAAGAGCCATTGAGTATGGAGCAACAAGTGTACTCCATAATTCATGGGGAAATGTTTGCTTTAGACATGTAGACATCACTGCAAGAAGTATTTTAGGATGGAGGTCTCATGAGGAGAATTAGTTTAAGACATACATGGTATAATACAAAGTCACATGAATGCAGAAGTATGGGTGATTATATAGACAGGATGATGTCTGTCTCTCACTAGTTACCTTCTGTTGTTGTATAAATATATGATGAAGAAATAGCAACAGCCATGCTTCAAAATCTAGTACCGGACTTCTTAGTTGTGGCTACAAAGGCAAACACTGCAAAGTTGACAGCAAACGCAGTAAGGGTAAAGCTATTTATTACAGTTTCAGGAATGTGAGCCCTGTGAATCAGATGCTGAGACAACTGCATTACAAACAGAAAGTGAAAAATTCTGAAAGTTTAAGTTCAACTGTGATCACTGTCACAAGATAGGTCACAAAGCAATCAACTGCAAGCAGGGAAAATTGAATAACATGCAGAGCCATAAATGTACTTACAAAGATCAGTTGGCCCTGAGTTTTACAGATAACCACAGAAAGAATTATGGGTATACTGATTAAAGTGCAACAAGACATTTCAGCTGCAATGAGGAGTGGTTCACCAAGCTGAGTGTGATCCTATTACAATCAAAGGGATTGGCAATCAAACATTGACAGCCACAAAAGTCTGAACAAATAAAGTTTGCCTGAAAATTGGAAGCATGTATTTTGTGTACCAGAGATAGGAACAAATCTTATTGCCATCAGTGTTCTAGAGCAGAAAGGCCACAGAGTTAATTTTGCCAAAGGAAAGTGCATTGTGAGAAACAGAAGTGGGACAATTATCATTATAGGTGCAAAGCATTAGACATGATGATAAGTGACTCACAATAATTGGAGCTCCGGCAAAGAAGATTTGGTCACCTTGGTTATGACAATGTTTAAACACCATTGAACAGGGTGGTCACAAATGTCAGTGACTAACACAGAGAAACCCATGTGTAAATGCTGCATATTTGGGAAACTGAGTTTTTAGCTTCATCCAGAGTCAACAAGTAGAGCTACAGCACCCCTGTAGTGCATTCAGTTTTGTGTGGTCCAATGGAATTAAAGTCTGTTAGTGAATACAGAACCTTTGTGAATTTTATAGATAACTTCACAAGTATGCCTCATGTGTACTTCATAAAAGAGAAATCTGAAGTGATAAAGAAAGCTATAGACTGCAAATGACTCAGAAAATGAAACATGCCACAGACTCAAAGCTGTGAGATCTGATGATGGCGGATAATATTTCAACAGAGGTGAAATAATTATTGAGATAATATGGAATAGATCATTAATTAACCATTGCATAAACTCCTGAGCAAATCAGTGTTAGTGAACAAGCAAACAGTATACTAGTGGAGAAAGCAAGATATATGCCGAAGGATGCCAGCCTAGAGAAAAAGTTTTGAGTGGAAGCCATGTCCACAACAGTTTACCTGAAATAACATTCTCCAACGTTTGACCTAAAAGACATAACACCTATTTAAGCCTATTTAAAAAGAAAACATGTGTGAAACATCTTAGAGCATTTGGAGGAATGCTTATGTCCAAATACCAAAAGATTAAAGATGCAAGACGGATTCACAATCAATAAAAGTGTGTCATACTTGGCTACTGTTATGAAAGAAAAGGCTACAGATTGTGGAATCCATTTACAAAAAAAATTGTCAAGGCACAGTGTATTTAAAGAGACAGCACAAACTACAGAAAAGCTGGACTTTGGCATGCAAAATATTTGGAAATAAATCTGAACCAGAGATTACCAGTGTGGAGGTTCATCCACAGAAAAGATAGTATTATGCACTAACGCGAGGGATGGGGGGGTTCTAAGTATATATATATATATATATATATATATATGTGTGTGTGTAAATATACAGTACATGCACATGTCACACATACACTACACTATACTACACACACACATATTAACCATGCTGAAGATTGTAGATTGTGGCAGGACTGGGCACCATGTCCTTAGTCTCCCCCCTCTCATAGCAAAATGCCATGATATTCAGGTCTGTCATTAGGGTGCAAGGACAAAATTACATGATTCTAATGTAAGTCATATTGCCCCCGCTCGCTTCCCATTGATGCACAAATCACAGCAAAATGCCATGAGTGGTGGGGCTACAATCGCAGGCTGAGGGACCGCAGTCAGTAATACAAAATATAGAGGATTCATCAGGCAGGTTTCTGGGTACTCAAAACCCTCCCTGTGTACACCACTGACCTCCCTCGACCTACATCCTCTCTCCTTTATAGTATTCTGCATTACCTCTTTCCCACTTCATAGATTTTTGCACCATTCAACTCTCCCCTTAATAGTATTCTACACTACCCCTTCTTCCTTCATAGAATTCTGCACTATACTCCTCACCCCACTTAATTGTAATCTTCACAACCCCCCACGCACACACTTCATTGTATTCTGCATGGTCGTCCCCCCGTCCCCCCCCCCCCTTCATAGAATCAGAATCAGCTTCATTGGCCAGGTATACTTACGTATACTAGGAATTTGTCTTCGGTTTGCTATACAACAGCCAAGTAGGTAACAGATAAGCAGGTGGGGGGGGGGCAAGTAAAGTCACACAGATAGGTATACCGTAGGGACACAAGTTAGTTACATGTACGTCTAGTCAGTCAATGTTCAGGAGTTCAGCAGGCGGACCACTTGGGGAAAGAAACTTTTGAGGCTTCTGGTGGATCTGGAGGGGACGGCCCTGTAATGCCTGCCTGAAGGAAGCAAGTTAAACATGCTGTGGCCGGGGTGTAGCTGGTCTTTTACTATCTTCATTGCCCGCTTTTTAGCTCTGGACAGGTACAGGTCCTGGACTGAGGGAAGGTTGGCCCCAATGATCTTCTATGCGGTTCTGACCACCTTTTGGAGCCTGCATCTGTCCCTCGCGCTGGCGGAGCTGTACCATATGAGTATCGAGGAGCACAGTACCGACTCCACAATCGCGGAGTAGAAGAGGAGCAGAAGCTTCTGTGGGATGTTGAACTCCCTTAGTTGCCTGAGGAAGAACAACCTCTGCTGCACTTTCCCAACAGTGGCGTCAGCGTTGGACCCCCATTTAAGGTCCCGGGAGATTGTGGTCCCTAGAAACTTGAAGGAGTCCACTAGCGATACCACACTGTCAGCAATCGTTAGCGGAGGTGCACTAGATGACTTCTTCCTGAAGTCCACTATCATCTCGACAGTTTTGAGGGGGTTGAGCTCAAGGTTGTTGTGGATGCACCACTGGGCCAACCGGTCTACTTCCCGTCTATAGGCCGATTCATCCCCATCTTTGATGAAGTATTCATAGTATTCTACACTACCCATTTCCACCTTTATATTATTCTGCCCAACCCCCTATATAATATTCTGTACTACTCCTTCATCATAGTATTCTGCCATTCCCCCTTCATAGTATTCTGTACTACTCCCCCTTCATAGTATTTAGCTCTAACTCCCTTCAGAGTATTCTGCAATACCCCCTCCTCCATAGTGTTTTACACTACAGCTCCCCCCTTTATAGTATTCTGCATGACCACCTCCCCCTTCATAGTATTCTGCACCATACCCCTCACCCCACTTAATAGTAATCTTCACAATGCCACTCCCCCCACTTCATAGTATTCTGCACAGTCCTCTCCCTTCATAGTATTCTACACTACTCACTCTCACCTTCATAGTATTCTGTATAGTATTCTGCCATTCCCCCTTCATAGTATTCTGTATTATCCCCCCCCCCCCCCCTCATAGAATTCTGCACTACTCCCTCCCCCATTGGCTCCAAAGCAAGAAGTACCTGAATCTTCATTAATGCTGGTCTTCACCCTGGTCACTAGTTCCTCTCTTGCAGGGAGTGAGCAGGGAGCCTGGAACTCCCGGAGGCCATGGAAGCATTGGCATCCGGGTGCTAGTTGTCAAATGGGGACAAATAGATCCATTTATAACTGCAACCTGCACCCTGCTGATTACTGCAGTGGCACAGGCAGCAATTATAGATCTGTGCGGTTTCCAGGAAGCTTTGTCACCTGCTTACAGCTGCCTGGTACAATAATGTTTTAAATTTTATTTTATTGAGGCTGGCACTCATGACATTACATGCACCACACAATTGGCAAAAGAGAAGCCGGTAGCAGCGAGCAGCGGAATCACACAAGGTAAGGTAAGAAGGCACATCATAAGTGTCTGTCAGCTGCAGGGGGCTAGATACAGTTGCTTGGGCTAAAGAGACCAAATGGGGCTAGCTGGAGAGACGGAAGGGGGCTGACTGGATAAACAAAAGGTGAACTGACTGGTGAAATAGAAGGGGGGGTGGCTGATAAGACAAAAGAGTTATGGCTGGTGAGACAAAAGGGTGTTGGCTGGTAAGACATGTGGATGGGGGGATCTGTTATGCTTCCAGGTGTCTGGTATGATTTTGATCATCATGGATGGCCTGGAGTCCTAGATCTCAAGCATCATTGTTCACAGCTGTGGCTGAGTGACTATCTGTAGAACTACATTCATGTCTGTCTGCAAGCATCGTTGCTCCCTGGGGATGTCCATGATGAGCAGTCTAACTCTCACACTGACTGCATGCTGAGTCATGCATGCTGTGGCCTGGAGAGGGAGCGGGGGTCATGGCCTGAGGCCAGCAGGGGAGGGTCCTCAGATTGCCAATGGCAGGCTGCTGTAGCAGGAAACAAATGTTTTTGCTGTCTACAGCAGCCCAGCACAGATATTGTAGGCCTATGTTCATGGGGCCCTGGAGCTGCAGATCCATCTGCCCCACTGTTAATTTAGCCCTGTAACATATATTCCAGCACATTATACTAGTCCCTCACTGACTCTATGTAGTGAACTGGCTAAACAGATGTATACTGTATATATAAGTTCTGCAACCCACATCAGGTGGAATTGAAGATTTAAGTGTTTAGTGTCCACAAAAATAGATTAGTAATTCATGGTGTTTTTTTCTATGAATTATGTCTATTCACTTGAATGTTTGCTACAGTATAAACTTTATTTTTGATAGCCCTCTTGGTATGAAATAAATGACTAGAGTATTGCTAAGCCCCAGGCTAAATTATTGGAAAAAACTAGTGATGAGCGGGTTCAGATCCTCGGAATCCGACCCGCCCGAACTTCACCTTTTTTTTACATGGGTCCGAGCGACTCGGATCCTCCCACCTTGCTCGGTTAACCCGAGCGCGCCCGAACGTCATCATCCCGCTGTCGGATTCTCGCGAGACTCGGATTCTATATAAGGAGCCGCGCGTCGCCGCCATTTTCACACGTGCATTGAGATTGATAGGGAGAGGACGTGGCTGGCGTCCTCTCCGTTATAGTAGAACACAGAGTGACTTAGTTAGTTATAATTGTGGGGAGGATTGGGGACGGGGAGCAGCTGTTAGGGAGTATAGAGCAGGATTTGATTATACCACCAGTGAGTTTAATCCTTTGTTTCTCTGCCTGAAAAAAAACGCCCCGACCACCATATCTGTGCTCACTCAGTGTGCTGCACTGCTGCATGATATATCTGTGCTGAGTGCATTGCTCTGCTCACACTGCCTAATTGTGGGGACTGGGGAGCAGTTATAGCAGGAGTACAGTGCACAGTTTTGCTGACAGTGACCACCAGTCCAGTATACGTTTGTCTGCCTGAAAAACACTCCTGTGTTTTTTTTTTCTTCATACTAGTTTAGCAGTCTGCTGATAGTGTCCACCAGGTCCGTTATACAGTATATTATATATATAAGCAGCAGTACGGTAGGCCACGGCTGTACCTACCTCTGTGTCGTCAGTGCACTCGTCGTCCATAAGTAATATAATACTATACTATCCATCCATCTACATTGTATACCTGTGGTGTTTTTTTTTTCTTCATACTAGTTTAGCAGTCTGCTGACAGTGTCCACCAGGTCCGTTATACAGTATATTATATATATAAGCAGCAGTACGGTAGGCCACGGCTGTACCTACCTCTGTGTCGTCAGTGCACTTGTCGTCCATAAGTAATATAATACTATACTATCCATCCATCTACATTGTATACCTGTGGTGTTTTTTTTTTCTTCATACTAGTTTAGCAGTCTGCTGACAGAGTCCACCAGGTCCGTTATACAGTATATTATATATATAAGCAGCAGTACGGTAGGCCACGGCTGTACCTACCTCTGTGTCGTCAGTGCACTCGTCGTCCATAAGTAATATAATACTATACTATCCATCCATCTACATTGTAATTATACCTGTGTTGTTTTTTTTTTTCTTCATCCTAGTTTAGCAGTCTGCTGACAGTGTCCACCTGGTCCGTTATACAGTATATTATATATATAAGCAGCAGTACGGTAGGCCACGGCTGTACCTACCTCTGTGTCGTCACTCGTCGTCCATAAGTAATATAATACTATACTATCCATCCATCTACATTGTATACCTGTGGTGTTTTTTTTTTCTTCATACTAGTTTAGCAGTCTGCTGACAGTGTCCACCAGGTCCGTTATACAGTATATTATATATATAAGCAGCAGTACGGTAGGCCACGGCTGTACCTACCTCTGTGTTGTCAGTGCACTCGTCGTCCATAAGTAATATAATACTATACTATCCATCCATCTACATTGTATACCTGTGTTGTTGTTTTTTTCTTCATCCTAGTTTAGCAGTCTGCTGACAGTGTCCACCGGGTCCGTTATACAGTATATTATATATATAAGCAGCAGTACGGTAGGCCACGGCTGTACCTACCTCTGTGTCGTCACTCGTCGTCCATAAGTAATATAATACTATACTATCCATCCATCTACATTGTATACCTGTGGTGTTTTTTTTTTCTTCATCCTAGTTTAGCAGTCTGCTGACAGTGTCCACCAGGTCCGTTATACAGTATATTATATATATAAGCAGCAGTACGGTAGGCCACGGCTGTACCTACCTCTGTGTCGTCAGTGCACTCGTCGTCCATAAGTAATATAATACTATACTATCCATCCATCTACATTGTATACCTGTGGTGTTTTTTTTTTATTCATCCTAGTTTAGCAGTCTGCTGACAGTGTCCACCAGGTCCGTTATACAGTATATTATATATATAAGCAGCAGTACGGTAGGCCACGGCTGTACCTACCTCTGTGTCGTCACTCGTCGTCCATAAGTAATATAATACTATACTATCCATCCATCTACATTGTATACCTGTGGTGGCTTTTAGTTGTGCGCAAAATATGGAGAACAAAAATGTGGAGGTTAAAAAAAATAGGGAAAGATCAAGATCCACTTCCACCTCGTGCTGAAGCTGCTGCCACTAGTCATGGCCGAGACGATGAAATGCCATCAACGTCGTCTGCCAAGGCCGATGCCCAATGTCATAGTACAGAGCATGTAAAATCCAAAACACAAAAGATCAGTAAAAAATGACCCAAAAATCAAAATTAAAAGCGTCTGAGGAGAAGCGTAAACTTGCCAATATGCCATTTACGACACGGAGTGGCAAGGAACGGCTGAGGCCCTGGCCTATGTTCATGGCTAGTGGTTCAGCTTCACATGAGGATGGAAGCACTCATCCTCTCGCTAGAAAAAAGAAAAGACTTGCGGCAAAAGCACAGCAAAGAACTGTGCGTTCTTCGAAATCACAAATCCCAAAGGAGAGTCCAATTGTGTCGGTTGCGATGCCTGACCTTCCCAACACTGGATGGGAAGAGCTTGCGCCTTCCACCATTTGCACGCCCCCTGCAAGTGTTGAAAGGAGCACCCGCAGTCCAGTTCCTGATAGTGAAATTGAAGATGTCAGTGTTGAAGTACACCAGGATGAGGAGGATATGGGTGTTGCTGGCGCTGGGGAGGAAATTGACAAGGAGGATTCTGATGGTGAGGTGGTTTGTTTAAGTCAGGCACCCGGGGAGACACCTGTTGTCCGTGGGAGGAATATGGCCATTGACATGCATGGTGAAAATACCAAAAATATCAGCTCTTCAGTGTGGAAGTATTTCAACAGAAATGCGGACAACAGGTGTCAAGCCGTGTGTTGCCTTTGTCAAGCTGTAATAAGTAGGGGTAAGGACGTTAACCACCTCGGAACATCCTCCCTTATACGTCACCTGCAGCGCATTCATAATAAGTCAGTGACAAGTTCAAAAACTTTGGGCGACAGCGGAAGCAGTCCACTGACCAGTAAATCCCTTCCTCTTGTAACCAAGCTCGCGCAAACCACACCACCAACTTCAATTTCAATTTCCTCCTTACCCAGGAAAGCCAATAGTCCTGCAGGCCATGTCACTGGCAAGTCTGACGAGTCCTCTCCTGCCTGGGATTCCTCCGATGCATCCTTGAGTGTAACGCCTACTGCTGCTGGCGCTGCTGTTGTTGCTGCTGGGAGTCGATCGTCATCCCAGAGGGGAAGTCGGAAGACCACTTGTACTACTTCCAGTAAGCAATTGACTGTCCAACAGTCCTTTGCGAGGAAGATGAAATATCACAGCAGTCATCCTGTTGCAAAGCGGATAACTGAGGGCTTGACAACTATGTTAATGTTAGACGTGCATCCGGTATCCGCCGTTAGTTCACAGGGAACTAGACAATTTCTTGAGGTAGTGTGCCCCCGTTACCAAATACCATCTAGGTTCCACTTCTCTAGGCAGGCGATACCGAGAATGTACACGGACGTCAGAAAAAGACTCACCAGTGTCCTAAAAAATGCAGTTGTACCCAATGTCCACTTAACCACGGACATGTGGACAAGTGGAGCAGGGCAGACTCAGGACTACATGACTGTGACAGCCCACTGGGTAGATGTATTGCCTCCCGCTGCAAGAACAGCAGCGGCGGCACCAGTAGCAGCATCTCGCAAACGCCAACTCGTTCCTAGGCAGGCTACGCTTTGTATCACCGCTTTCCAGAATAGGCACACAGCTGAAAACCTCTTACGGCAACTGAGGAAGATCATCGCAGAATGGCTTACTCCAATTGGACTCTCCTGGGGATTTGTGACATCGGACAATGCCAGCAATATTGTGAGTGCATTACATCTGGGCAAATTCCAGCACGTCCCATGTTTTGCACATACCTTGAATTTGGTGGTGCAGAATTATTTAAAAAACGACAGGGGCGTGCAAGAGATGCTGTCGGTGGCCAGAAGAATTGCGGGCCACTTTCGGTGTACAGGCACCGCGTACAGAAGACTGGAGCACCACCAAAAACACCTGAACCTGCCCTGCCATCATCTGAAGCAAGAGGTGGTAACGAGGTGGAATTCAACCCTCTATATGCTTCAGAGGATGGAGGAGCAGCAAAAGGCCATTCAAGCCTATACATCTGGCCATGATATAGGCAAAGGAGGTGGAATGCACCTGTCTCAAGCGCAGTGGAGAATGATTTCAACGTTGTGCAAGGTTCTGCAACCTTTTGAACTTGCCACACGTGAAGTCAGTTCAGACACTGCCAGCCTGAGTCAGGTCATTCCCCTCATCAGGCTTTTGCAGAAGAAGCTGGAGGCATTGAAGGAGGAGCTAAAACAGAGCGATTCCACTAGGCATGTGGGACTTGTGGATGGAGCCCTTCATTCGCTTAACCAGGATTCACGTGTGGTCAATCTGTTGAAATCAGAGCACTACATTTTGGCCACCGTGCTCGATCCTAGATTTAAAACCTACCTTGGATCTCTCTTTATGGCAGACACAAGTCTGCAGAGGTTCAAAGACCTGCTGGTGACAAAATTGTCAAGTCAAGCGGAACGCGACCCATCAACATCTCCTCCTTCACATTCTCCCGCAACTGGGGGTGCGAGGAAAAGACTACGAATTCCGAGCCCACCCGCTGGCGGTGATGCAGGGCAGTCTGGAGCGACTGCTGATGCTGACATCTGGTCCGGACTGAAGGACCTGCCAACGATTACTGACAAATCGTCTACTGTCACTGCATATGATTCTCTCACCATTGAAAGAATGGTGGAGGATTATATGAGTGACCGCATCCAAGTAGGCACGTCAGACAGTCCGTACGTATACTGGCAAGAAAAAGAGGCAATTTGGAGGCCCTTGCAGAAACTGGCTTTATTCTACCTAAGTTGCCCTCCCTCCAGTGTGTACTCCGAAAGAGTGTTTAGTGCCGCCGCTCACCTTGTCAGCAATCGGCGTACGAGGTTACTTCCATAAAATGGGGAGAAGATGATGTTCATTAAAATTAATTATAATCAATTCCTCCATGGAGACATTCACCAGGAGCAATTGCCTCCAGAAAGTACACGGGAACCTGAGATGGTGGTTTCCAGTGGGGACGAATTAATAATCTGTGAGGAGGGGGATGTACACAGTGAAAGGGGTGATGAATCGGACGATGATGAGGAGGTGGACATCTTGCCTCCGTAGAGCCAGTTTGTGCAAGGAGAGATTGATTGCTTCTTTTTTGGTGGGGGCCCAAACCAACCAGTCATTTCAGTCACAGTCGTGTGGCAGACCCTGTCGCTGAAATGATGGGTTCGTTAAAGTGTGCATGTCCTGTTTTTACAACATAAGGGTGGGTGGGAGGGCCCAAGGACAATTCCATCTTGCACCTCTTTTTTCTTTCATTTTTCTTTGTGTCATGTGCTGTTTGTGGAGTATTTTTTTGAAGGGCCATCCTGCGTGACACTGCAGTGCCACTCCTAGATGGGCCAGGTGTTTGTGTCGGCCACTAGGGTCGCTTAGCTTAGTCACACAGCTACCTCATTGCGCCTCTTTTTTTCTTTGCGTCATGTGCTGTTTGGGGAGTATTTTTTTGAAGGGCCATCCTGCGTGACACTGCAGTGCCACTCCTAGATGGGCCAGGTGTTTGTGTCGGCCACTAGGGTCGCTTAGCTTAGCCATCCAGCGACCTCGGTGCAAATTTTAGGACTAAAAATAATATTGTGAGGTGTTCAGAATAGACTGAAAATTAGTGGAAATTATGGTTATTGAGGTTAATAATACTATGGGATCAAAATGACCCCCAAATTCTATGATTTAAGCTGTTTTTTAGGGTTTTTTTAAAAAAACACCCGAATCCAAAACACACCCGAATCCGACAAAAAAAATTCGGTGAGGTTTTGCCAAAACGCGTCCGAACCCAAAACACGGCCACTGAACCGAACCCAAAACCAAAACACAAAACCCGAAAAATTTCAGGTGCACATCACTAGAAAAAACTAGGTTATGATTAAAATGTTTGCATTTGTTTCACAGAATGTGTATGTATAATATATGTACTGTAAGATTCCAGATTTTGAAATAGGAACAAAGTTAGCCATACAGTTATTATACGTAAACTGACATAGCTAGTTGTTTTAAAAAATCACACATCCTCTGACCCCTACACAGCATTAATTTTCAATTATTTCTCAAAATACTCCAATAAGATAACACATCTTATTAAGTATGTGTGTTTCCCTCAAGCTTGCCGTTTCTAATTTATTTTCCTGGAATTGAACTGTGTTCACAAAGAAAACAAGAGTGAGAGAGCAGGCAAAATGTCTAAATGGCTTTTTAAAGATATGTCTTGCAGTAGAAAAAAAAAGAACTAGATTATTAATAGCGAACCCCAAGATGATGGATGAAAGGAATAACGGTATCCTTTAATCATAAAGCACTAACATTCCAGCAGAGCTGGTAAGTGAGTGGAGCAGTAAAACCATTTGAGACTTAAACAGATGGATTACTAAAGATTCCTGTGTGGGTTTCTGGACAGGTTTCAAAACAGCAGACTGATTAACTAATGCACAAAAGGCATATGATTCCTCCAATCAATACACTTCTATGTACCTTTATTTGTGTTATAATATTTAACATAGCAAATAACTGTGAAAGGAAATAATAACTAAGATCATGCGGAGAAAGCCAAAGATGCAAAATTCTAATACCACTGTACTTTATACACACTTTGTTTTAACTTTATCCAACGGCTATCTACATGCATACCTACAAACATGACCCTCTCCAGGAGGGACAGAATGCTCTGCTCCTGGACTTCCCTCTTGCTGTATGATTGCCATCACCTGTGCTGAAACACCTTTCTGATCCATTAACCTGCTCAAAGCAGGTGATGGCAATCACAAATTAAGAGACAAGTACAGGAGCAGAGCATTGTATCCCTCCTAGAGAGGGTCATGTTGGGAGGTATGCATGTAGATAGCCGTTGGAAAAAGTTAAAACAAAGTGTGTATAAAGTACAGTGGTTTTAGATGTGTATGTGATGCAAGTATACAATACCTTAACTGTATCCATGGGCCAGATTAACAGATTTACCCTATTGCCACTGCATCTGCATATGTGCACACAGCGACTTTGTGAAAATATGCAATGCTGTAGCCACCTGTATTTGTATCAGGACAACCACCGGCAACTTTGACAGTCCCAGTGGTTGCATCCAAAAATTCAGTGTGAGTCACAGATCAGTCGATTATTTATGAGTTGTCCCATGGCTATGCAGCACGGCTGAAGGAAGCAAGATGCCATAACCATTCCAGCTGCGTAGAGGATCACAATTGCAGGCCGACACATACCACAAAAATGGCCATGACAAACCTGTTTTTTTGCCACCAGTACCCTGTAAATAACCCCAAATGGTACCTGACTGTCAATCATCTTGCAAATAAATCCTCTCTGTGACTGCAATTGCAAGACCATTGCGGCACATGCGCAGTTAGACGATAAATGCTCAATAGAGTAAAAATCATGTGTGTGGCCATCTTTGAATCAGGCTACATAAGCATGTAATAGTCAGTCAAATGTCATAGAGGTATTCAAGAAAAAACTGTGTATGTGTGTACATGCAAATTTGTATGTGTGTGCACTCTTTATGATGTACAGTATATAACCTCTTACTGCTTTTACTCAAAAAGATGTATGTTTTGTTTGGACAGATGAGGCTTGTTCTGCCTTTAATCACCTACATACAGATTTTCAGGCTCCCCCTGTGTTAAGTCACCCAGATCCACAGATATCTTTTGTATCTGAGGTGGATGATTCTGAAAATCCTATACGGGTTGTATTGTCTCAACAGAAAGGCCCCAAACTCTTCATCCTTGTGGTTACATTCTAAAGAGGCTACTGCAAGCTGAAAGAAATTAGAATTCATTGGAATTGAGAATTATTAGCATTCATTATGACACTGACAGGGTCAAGACATTCATTGTAATGGATGTTTTATACGTTGACTATCGTCACAGATCATCGAAACGTAGACTATTTTAAATTTTTAAGACTTCCAAACAGGCCAGTTGTCCATTATTCTTCAACCATTTCAACTTTGTAGTAATTTATAGACCTGGGTCAAAAAATCAAACAACAGATGCTTTATTCAGGCAAAATGAAAGATTTCAATATAAATCTCTAATGACATTAACTGTCTTACCAGACGACAAGATTATTGTGACTTTTTCTTCATCCACTTTAAGGAAACATGATAAAAGCCACTTGTTCATTGATAAAAGATGTCACAACTGAGGGCCTGAGCTGACGGGAGGCAGCCTCAGTTGTAGGGGCTGAGATGTACAGGAACCTGGGAGGTTGTATCAGACCCCTGGACATGTAAGTAACATGAATAATAACTGCCCGAAGGCGTGACCACGACAACTTGGATAAAAGTCAATGATGTTTATTATGACAACTCCGCAACACAGCAGCAGTAAAAGAAAACATAAAAGTCAGCAAAGAATAAATACAGTTCCTGGGTACTACAGGATGGCAGGAGCCACAGGGCACTGGTAGTGTGAGATAGTTCTTATAATCTTCTAGATGGAAAGTCCTTACCAGGCCCGACTGTAGCAATGGAGATAACCCAGGATTGTACCAGCTGGTGTTCCAGGAAAAGCTGGGTTGCTGAAGATAAGACGGCTGCTGTGGATACTGGCTGGAACCAGACTGTTGTTAGCACGGAGTGGATACTGGCTGGAACCAGTTAAATAATAAATGAACTTGGGAGCGATGAAATATGAACTGAAATGTAGAACTTGAGAGCGGAGAAATAATAATACCGGTGGAGAGTGGTAAAGTGTAGAAAGGACACCGGCCCTTTAAGAGAAGCTGTACTCTGCTGGAAGCTGGGCTGGAAGCAGGTAATGTTGTAGCTGGAAACAGATGAATCCACAATGGATTGGAGAGTCAGGCTACACCGCAGGTGGAATGCTGGTGCGGGTCTCTATGGTGGAAGTCTTGAGACAGGAGCTGGAACCTGGAAGACAATCACAGGAGAGAGACAAACAGGAACTAGGTTTGACAACCAAAGCACTGACGCCTTCCTTGCTCAGGCACAGTGTATTTATACCTGCAGCAAGGAAGGGATTGGCTAGGCAATTATGCAGATTAACAATACTGACAACAGATTAGAGGAAATGATCAGCTGACAGAATCCAAGATGGCTGCGCCCATGCAGACACTTGGAGGGAAGTTTGGTTTGTAATCCATGTGGTAATGAAAACAGTAATGGCAGCGCCGGCCACTGGAGACAGGAGACGCCAGGCTGACAAGTGCACATCCAACCACGCGGACATAGCGGAGGCCGCGGCTGACGTAATCGCCACTCTGACACTCTGCATGCAGAAGCTCAGGGACGGCGGCGGAGGCCGCGGGAGACGCCATGCCAGATGTAATAAGGCGTTACTGTGACAGCGTCTCAGAGAGACAGGAGAGGATGCAGGAATGTGAACATTAGGATAACAGATGGGATCCGGTCCTGGAGCGCTGAGCCAGCCTTAGGAGGCATCTGATGGGTAAGAAATGGCGTCCAGATACCCGGATCGTGACAGCACCCCCCCCTTTAGGAGTGGCCCCAGGACACTTCTTTGGCTTTTGAGGAAACTTGGAATGGAATCTCCGGACCAAGGCAGGAGCATGGACATCAGAAGCATTGGTCCATAAACGTTCCTCAGGGCCGTAACTCTTCCAGTCAATAAGATACTGTAGTTGACCGTAACGGTGACGTGAGTCCAGGATCTTGGCCACTTCATACTCAACGCCTCGTTGAGTTTGGACTTTCGGAGTTGGAGGAAGTGAGGAATGAAACCGATTCAAGATCAGCGGTTTCAACAGGGAAACATGGAATGTCCTGGGTATTTTTAAGAAGGGAGGCAACTGAAGTCTGTAAGCAACAGGATTGATGACTTGTTCAATCTTGAAAGGACCGATATAGCGAGGTGCAAACTTCATACTGGGAACTCTTAACCTCAAATTCTTCGTGGATAACCATACCCGATCACCCACCTTGAGAGCAGGAACTGCTCGACGCTTCTTATCCGCAAACTTCTTGTACCTGAACGATGCCTTGAGCAGAGCTGATCGTACGCTCTTCCAGATATTGGAAAACTGATGCAAGGTGATATCCACTGCGGGAACAGAAGTTGCTGGAAGCGGTTGGAACTCAGGGACTTTAGGGTGGAATCCAAAGTTAGTGAAGAATGGTGTTGAAGCAGATGAAGAATGATACTGGTTGTTATGACAGAACTTGGCCCAGGGAAGTAATTGAACCCAGTCATCTTGAGAGGAGGACACATAGATGCGGAGGAAGGCCTCCAAGTCCTGATTCACCCTCTCGGTTTGACCATTGGTCTGAGGATGGTAAGCCGTGGAAAACTTTAGCTTGACTTGAAGGACTTGACATAAACTTTCGCCAGAATTTGGCTGTGAATTGAACTCCTCGATCTGAGATAATTTCTTCAGGAAGACCGTGGAGTCGGAAGATCTCTTGTATGAATACTTGAGCCAACTTGGAAGCTGACGGAAGACCGGTGAGAGGAATGAAGTGTGCCATCTTGGTGAACCGGTCAACTACCACCCAGATGGTATTGAACTTGTTGCTCATGGGTAAATCTGTAATAAAATCCATCGACAAATGGGTCCAAGGTCGACGGGGAACAGATAGTGGAACCAGTTGCCCCGCAGGCGACTGGCGGGATACCTTATGTTGAGCACACTTTGGGCAAGATGCAATAAACTCCAAGACGTCCTTTTTCAGAGTTGGCCACCAATAGGACCTAGAGATAAACTCCAGGGTTTTTTGGATACCTGTATGTCCGGCAAAACGGGAAGCATGGGCCCAATGCATGAGCTTCTTCCTTAGCATCGGTTTCACAAAATTTTTCCCTGATGGGGGCGTAGAGTCCATCCCTACCGTGGAGAATGCCAACGGATTTATAATAGGATGCTTGTCTGAAGACTCTGACTCATTTTCTTGCTCCCATGAGCGGGAAAGGGCATCGGCCTTGCGATTCTGAGAGCCCGGACAGAACTGGAGTTTAAAGTCGAACCTGGAAAAGAAAAGTGCCCATCTGGCCTGGCGAGGGTTGAGACATTGTGTGCCTTTCAGATATAAAAGGTTCTTGTGGTCTGTAAGTATGGTGATTGAATGAGAAGCTCCCTCCAACAGATACCTCCACTCTTCTAGAGCGAGCTTGATGGCTAGCAACTCCTGGTCGCCAATGGCATAGTTGCGCTCAGCTGGGGAGAACTTCCGGGAGAAGAAACTGCAAGGGTGTAAATGGCCATCTTTAGCCCTCTGAGATAACACCGCTCCTACTCCAACGGAGGAGGCATCCACCTCTAGGATGAAAGGAGAGTCGATGTCAGGCTGTTTCAGAACAGGCGCAGAGATGAACCTTTGTTTTAAAAAATGAAATGCTTGCATGGCTTCTTCAGACCACTTGGACGGGTTAGCACCCTTCTTAGTGAAAGCAGTAATAGGCGCCACAATGGTGGAAAAGTCTCGTATAAACTTTCGGTAATAGTTGGCGAACCCCAAGAACCTCTGGACCCCTTTGAGGGTTAAGGGTATCGGCCAATTTTGGATTGCTTGTAGTTTCTCAGGATCCATCTCTAGTCCAGAACCGGACACAATGTACCCTAGAAACGGAATGGACTTGACTTCAAAGACGCATTTCTCTAATTTGCAATAGAGATGATTGACACGGAGACGGAACAGAACCTCTTTAACCCAAAAACGATGTTCCTCTAAATCGTTGGCAAAAATGAGGATATCGTCTAGATAGACCACGACATGACGGTATAGAATGTCTCTGAAGATCTCATTGACAAAATGCTGGAAGACAGCTGGAGCATTACTCAATCCGAAGGGCATGACGAGGTACTCATAATGTCCGTCACGGGTGTTAAAGGCGGTCTTCCACTCGTCACCCTCACGGATCCGGATGAGATTGTATGCACCTCTCAAGTCCAGCTTTGTAAAGATGGTAGCTCCGCTAACTCTGTCAAAGAGCTCAGTAATCAGGGGTAAAGGATAATGGTTCTTGATGGTAATGTCGTTCAAACCTCTGTAGTCGATGCACGGCCGCAGACCACCATCTTTCTTTTTTACAAAAAAGAAGCCTGCGCCGGCTGGGGAAGAAGAAGGTCGAATGAACCCCTTTGCTAGGTTCTCTTTAATGTATTCCTCCATAGAATGCGTCTCAGGCAGAGACAACGGATAAGTTCGGCCTCGAGGTGGAACCTTCCCTGGAACGAGATCAATCGGGCAGTCCCATTCTCTATGAGGAGGAAGGATATCAGCAGAAGCTTTACTGAACACATCCGTGAAATCTTGATATGGAGGAGGTGGGACATCAGACGACCTGGGGGAGGAAGAACAGACAGGCAATACTTTAAACAAACATGTCTCAGCACAGGAGGAACCCCATGCCAGGATTTGCGTAGTCGTCCAATCAATTGTAGGATTGTGAAGACGGAGCCATGGAAGGCCCAGGACCACAGGATGTGTGGCTCTTGGAATCACTAAAAAAGAAATAAGTTCGGAATGAAGAACTCCCACTCTCAGACGAACTGGTAGAGTCCTTAAAGAAATAACTGCATCAAAAATGTTGCTGCCATCCACGGCAGTTAAAGAAATGGACGAAGGAAGTCTATCGGTGGGTAGGGACCACCGTTTAACATAGGCTTCGGTAATAAAGTTCCCAGCTGCTCCGGAATCAAGGAGGGCAATGACGTTCCGATAACATTGAGCAACTTGAAGCGAGACTGGGAGATTACAATCTTGAGGAGATGGAGAGGAGATCATTACTCCTAGCCGGCCCTCTCCTTGGCGAGCTAGGATTTGGAGTTTCCCGGACGTTTGGGACAGGCATTAATGGTGTGAGACGGAGCTGCACAATAGAGACAGAGAGACTCGGAGAGACGTCTTCGGCGCTCAGCAGGAGGTAAACGGGAACGGCCAAGTTGCATGGGCTCATCTTTAGATGGTGACAGTTGACGAGGAGGAGGAGCAGAAGATTTTGGAGCAGATGATCTTCCACGCTCAGTTGCTCTCTCTCTGAAACGTAAATCAACTTTCGTGCAGAGTGAGATTAGCTCATCTAACTTAGAAGGTAAGTCTCTGGTAGCTAACTCATCTTTAATACGCTCAGATAAGCCATGCCAGAATGCAGCATACAGGGCCTCGTCGTTCCATGCCAGTTCGGATGCCAGGATCTGGAACTGTATCAGATATTGTCCTACAGTACGTGACCCCTGGCGTAAACGGAGAATCTCGGATGAAGCTGAGGTTACCCAGCCTGGCTCGTCGAAGATGCGCCTGAATGTTGACACGAAGGCAGTGTAGGAAGATAGCAGGGTGTCGGACCTCTCCCATAACGGTGATGCCCAATCAAGGGCTGAGCCACTGAGAAGAGAAATAATGTAGGCAATTTTTGTACGGTCACTGGGAAAATTGCCAGGTTGTAGCTCAAACTGAATCTCACACTGGTTGAGAAATCCCCTGCAGAATCTTGGAGATCCGTCAAATTTTGCTGGCGTTGGAAGATGAAGATGTGGAGCAGAAATGGGTAAGGTGGGTGGGGTTATAGCTGGAGTCACTGTGGTTGACGCACCAGACGCGCCTGATCCACGGAGAGTTGTCTGAATCCCATCCAGCCGAGTAGAGAAATCCTGGAGACAGCGGATGATGTGGCCCTGTGCAGCCTCCTGATGTTCTAGTCGGGCTGCCAGTTCTTGCATCGGCCTGGCCGCTTGATCCTGGTCTCCGGCTGGATTCATTAGGTCAGTGCTTACTGTCACAACTGAGGGCCTGAGCTGACGGGAGGCAGCCTCAGTTGTAGGGGCTGAGATGTACCGGAACCTGGGAGGTTGTATCAGACCCCTGGACATGTAAGTAACATGAATAATAACTGCCCGAAGGCGTGACCATGACAACTTGGATAAAAGTCAATGATGTTTATTATGACAACTCCGCAACACAGCAGCAGTAAAAGAAAACATAAAAGTCAGCAAAGAATAAATACAGTTCCTGGGTACTACAGGATGGCAGGAGCCACAGGGCACTGGTAGTGTGAGATAGTTCTTATAATCTTCTAGATGGAAAGTCCTTACCAGGCCCGACTGTAGCAATGGAGATAACCCAGGATTGTACCAGCTGGTGTTCCAGGAAAAGCTGGGTTGCTGAAGATAAAACGGCTGCTGTGGATACTGGCTGGAACCAGACTGTTGTTAGCACGGAGTGGATACTGGCTGGAACCAGTTAAATAATAAATGAACTTGGGAGCGATGAAATATGAACTGAAATGTAGAACTTGAGAGCGGAGAAATAATAATACCGGTGGAGAGTGGTAAAGTGTAGAAAGGACACCAGCCCTTTAAGAGAAGCTGTACTCTGCTGGAAGCTGGGCTGGAAGCAGGTAATGTTGTAGCTGGAAATAGATGAATCCACAATGGATTGGAGAGTCAGGCTACACCGCAGGTGGAATGCTGGTGCGGGTCTCTATGGTGGAAGTCTTGAGACAGGAGCTGGAACCTGGAAGACAATCACAGGAGAGAGACAAACAGGAACTAGGTTTGACAACCAAAGCACTGACGCCTTCCTTGCTCAGGCACAGTGTATTTATACCTGCAGCAAGGAAGGGATTTGCTAGGCAATTATGCAGATTAACAATACTGACAACAGATTAGAGGAAATGATCAGCTGACAGAATCCAAGATGGCTGCGCCCATGCAGACACTTGGAGGGAAGTTTGGTTTGTAATCCATGTGGTAATGAAAACAGTAATGGCGGCGCCGGCCACTGGAGACAGGAGACGCCAGGCTGACAAGTGCACATCCAACCACGCGGACACAGCGGAGGCCGCGGCTGACGTAATCGCCACTCTGACACTCTGCATGCAGAAGCTCAGGGATGGCGACGGAGGCCGCGGGAGACGCCATGCCAGATGTAATAAGGCGTTACTGTGACAGCGTCTCAGAGAGACAGGAGAGGATGCAGGAATGTGAACATTAGGATAACAGATGGGATCCGGTCCTGGAGCGCTGAGCCAGCCTTAGGAGGCATCTGATGGGTAAGAAATGGCGTCCAGATACCCGGATCATGACAAAAGATAACAGATGACTTGATGTCTTGTCAAAGTCGAAAAATATCGTTATTCTCATCGCCTTGTACTAACCCCAATGCACATGCCCGCTGCTCATGCACCGACTCCCCCGTGCGTACGCATCCCCTCAGGTTGCGTAAGGGACGCTCCCACGTCGCCTGCGCACGGAGATGTGCATTTACGGTAGAGTTTGTGTGCGACTAGCGAGCGACTCGATCGCTACATATTTAACCAATATAATGTGTTTTATAGATAGTAATCCCCTTAATAATGTCTGCAAGTATGTTTAGTGTAAATGGTTCAGGGACCTGGGAATTCCTCTTTTCACGATACAAAGGGTCTGACAAAGGTTGAAAAGTGGTGTCTGGTACCTAACTGAAGAGTATTTTATTAGAAACAATCCGGTGCTGGTTAGGTAGAGATTAATCGCTCCTGCGTATAGTTATGTCTATGAGTAGGTTATGGACATTTACTGTATTTGCGGTTCATTATCCATGCGGCGGGAATCTTGAGGATACCTCCCATCCGAGCAGTTTGAAATAGTCACAGCCCACCTGTTCAAATCCACCTATGACCTTTTGTCATGGTGCAGAGAGAGATTCCTGTGTCCAATGAACAATGAGATTGTAGGGCCCATTGTATTGTACAGTATGTTGTGTATATAAAGACCCCCATAGCCAGACCAGCCTCACTTCTCTCCACAAGGTTTTCCCCGTGATGACTGAGAGCTGGTTTCCAGATAGCGCATGCGATTCATTCCCACGTGTGTAAGTTTTTCTCTGTGGCCATTTTGTTACTCTGTATGTATGCAATTGTTCTTTTGTAGCTAACCTATAAGTGTTTGCCATTTATCCTCTTTCTGTTTATTTGTATTTGTAATCATTTGCTAGTGTTTGTATTTCTGCCTAGTTATTGTGTTTAGGTATTAATGTCAGGTCTGTAGTGTATGAACTGTATCTGTTTTCCCCTTTTTACGTACTAAATATCGTCAGTAAAGGTGTTGGAACCTTAGCAAGGAGTGTGTGTTTCACTAGTTAGTATAAAGGGTTTTCTGAGCGTCTCAGTCACTCAAACAGCTTTCATATCATAAAGGTTAATCAGCGTTACATTGTGATAATATTACAGTACTAAGGTTTACAGTATAAGCATACCCTTACAGTGTGTTGTTACAAGATTGTCTGTGTGTAGATCAGTGAGCGTCAGCGCCGCTCGTATCCCGCTCTCGCGGTACAGCGTCCGCTACGCTAATAGCGTAGCATTACGGTACTCGGGCCGCCTATAGCGTGCTCGATACCAAGCGTAAGCCGTGAGCGAACGTGCCGCTCGTGCGTCTCGACCACGGCCTAGCGTCTGCTACGCTAAGTGCGTACCATTACGGCACCTCGTGCGCCGATTGCGTATGTTGTCTTTAATAAATATATAGCTTAGGTTCAAGATAAATAATTGACTTTATCAATTGGGGGCTAGTCCGGTCCACCTCATATCCGCAGTCAGGCGAAGACACGCAGACTTTATCGATCAGCAAAGGGCGAATAGGTAGTATCTTGTAGTGCTGATCAGATGAGCGTCTGCGTCTGAATTCTCTTGGTTTGTAGGGATGTTGGTGGAATCCGGAACCGGAAGGTAAGAACGGTAAGCTATTGTATTTTAAATCTGGTTTAAATTTCTGTACTGATACAAATTGCATACTTTTCATTTGTGTATTTTTCACATATCTCCTTCCTGTTTGCTATTTGCATTTGATAACGTGCCGAGAAAAATTTGTTGCTATTTTAGTTAAACGCAAGATTAAATACTTAAAGGGAGTAATTGTAAGGCACACATATAGCCTGGCCTAATTATAGGTTGCTACAGTTGAATACTGTGTGATGTGCAGTAAGCGATTATAGTTAAATATCATTTACATTTATAGAAGCGTGTTACTTGTGTTACTGCGGACGTATCTAGGCTGTGTACACGTGTCTCTCACCGAGTGCGAGTCAAGCGTACACGACGCAAAGGCCTACGCCAGTAGCGTGTATTACGCAACAAGCGTACGGATACGCCCGCTAAACACAAATCACACGATAACATTGTTTTAGTAAGGCGATACGGGAGCAACGCGATAATAGCACAAATTGATTTCAGTCTTCTAAAACTAGTTTAAAAAAGATCCTTCTCTTGTTGCAACTCCTCTGGGATTAGCCTGTGTTACATGAGTGAAAGAAAAATTTTCTGTACAGAAAAGTCAAAGAGTATATGAGGTGAAAGATCGTGTGTATGCAAACGTTTTTTTCCTCTTTGGTGAATCGTAGAAATCGAGTCTCGTAGGTTTACATCCATGAAGTGATATCGCGCGGTGGCGTGGGAGGCATCCCGCGTTAAAATAAATATTCCGCGCCCAAGAAAGGGTTAGCGACGTAAAAGAGAGCAAGTAGTGTTACAGCAGACCAGGAGGTCCGCGAAAGTCAGAAATCCGTTAAAAGTACATATATGAAGTTCTGAAGACCATGACTTAAGAAAGGTCAGAGGTAGTGAGCGCAACCCAGGGGAGTTTGCGCAGTACCCATATAGGCCCGTTTTGAGAATACGCTCCGGCTGAAGGTTTCGCTGCCTAAACAACCGATTCCGCTGGTCGTTCTGCGGATAAGTAATAGTTACTTATACGCAGTGCGACTGTACCGCACGTAATTGTGTGCATTAGTTTGTTACCCTGATACCCACTAAGATTTACTGTGGGATCATAAACGCTACTTGTACATTCTAACGTGATTTGTGTAGGTTTTTTTTATTTTAAGGGAGGTTCGCTGATCACTCAGGAATTCTCCAGCAACTGATATTTACTGGGAAGGGTAAGTGCTCTGCGGATCACACCCACACGTCCCAGTAAATAGAGGTTCAGGTTGCAGGGGCCCTGGGTTGAGTACGCCAGCGCTAAGGCAGCGTGTGGGCATATTGGTCGACGTGGGCGAGAGTGTGTGAAGGTACTCGGTAAACTTTCACCGTCGCCTTACCTCTGGGAACTTGTTTTTTTGTAAGGGTTCGCTGAGAAGGCAACGCCTGCAAATAATGGGGGCCAGTTGCTCAAGTAAGGGGCGATCAACCAAGGTTCAGGTTGATGATATTCCGCGCCCAGCGGTGTGAAAAATATGGATCACACGCAGAGGTATTATGCAATGAGTGGGAACGAATGACTGTGCATGATGGGGAAAAGTTCCCACGAGTAGGCAGTTTTAGTCCTGAGGTGTTACAAAATTTAAGGAGAAGGATGTGTCTAATTAAATCTGGCAAGCAGCGGATCAGACATTATGATTATTTACAATTATGGCAACAAGAAGGAGATATACAAAGGGAATTAGATTATACAGCTGGTTCTCACCTTATCAGGGAAAACAATGCAAATAGAGTACAAATGGCTGCAGAGAATAGCACACTGGTATATGATAATTGTGCACTTAGTAACTGTATTATTAATGATAAGAGTAAATGTCATAAATGTAATAATTGTAATAAATGTAATAATGATAGAAGGAAAACTGATAAATGTACAAATTCTAACCCGTGCAAGTTGCACACCATGTTAAACTTCCCTCAGGATTATAAGCAAGAAAGTGAGCCCAGCACGATGTCGGCACCTTTTCCAGCAGCCATCATACGAGACACCCAGGTGGGCACGAACCAATCGGTAAAGGCAATAATCAAACCCCCTAACGGAGGGTCAGATGAGGTCGTGTCCACAGGTAAGTACGGTATTGTATATCATACACAGACAAATGCAGCTCATAAAGTAGTAGTTTATGTATTAATGGATGGTTTAAAGGAAGTATTGAGGACGAGGGTACAGACCACCCAGGTTGGCAAGGTTTGTCGGTGGCTACTTTGAGAGAGGCCGCTATTGATCATGATCGGAACATCACGAGACACAGGGAGTCACAGGAGGGTAAGAAGCCCCAGACCCCTGTGGGTAAGTCGAATGTGATAAGATGTTATAGCTGCCAGAAGGAAGGTCATTATGCACGAGATTGTATGTTTAAAGATCTACAGAAGGTATATCAACCCCCTAGACAAGAACAAGAGCAAAGTCATCACACACGAAATTGTAATCAGGGATCACATATAAAGAAGTTTGGGCCGCACCTGTAATGTGCAGTCAGTAAAGTTGATCATTAGTCGTGACAGTAAGCCTGAGGTTACAGTTAATGAAATTGGGAGGTCAGTTCCTTGTAGACACAGGAACGGCCAGGTAAACTTTGTAATTTATCTTTGAATGTTTTCTTCTCATCTGTAACTTTCATCGGCAGAACTCAAACATCACATGGCTACTTGGTCTTTTCAGAAGTCTACCTAACCCCAGTATGTCTTACCAGCATCGTTGTGTTTGGCCAGACGCAAAGGGTGGAGAAGGGAAATACTGGTGGGGGGGGGAGATTATGCAGAGATACTGGTGGACATGTTGATGTGACAGCCTGTTGATGAAAATCTGATAATGTTTTTTTTTCCCTTTCCAAATTGTTCTCTCTCTCTTTTTGTTCTTTCATATTTTACGGATGGTATGTCACACAAAACTTAGACAAATGGTAATGCAAGATTTATTCTCCTTTCAGAAAGATCGCTGAGTCAGAAAGAATATTGCATCACCGGAATGTTCGTTTGGAAGACTGAAAGACAGCACCTTTGAGATGACATCTGAGCAAGAAGAACAACAAGACCAGAGGACAAATCATCGTAACAAGTTTTTTTTCCCCCTTCAATTATTTTCTGTACCCCCATTACAACTTTCCCTTTCTCCTCCTGTAAGATGGACTCGCCCCAAGAGACTGTGTTCCAGAATTTCCTGTTGACCCTATTGTTGACCAGAGCAGTCTGTTTCGGAGAGAGTACCAGTGAGGTCGAGAAAGGATCTGGAATGGGTTCTGATGACCAGGATGGAGGCGTAGAATTCCAAGAGCAACACAATCACCAAGAAAAGGCGAGTATCAGAAAACGATCTGGTAGCCATGTTATTAATAGACATTGTGAAGGATTGTTAGCTGAAGAGAACTGCATCTGTCGGCATTGTGACAGTGTAGTCGAGGACGGGTGCATCAAGAAATGTCAGTCCAGTTTTAATATCCACATGGACCGGCATCCATTGAGTGACTATCACTCCTTAGTGGGTAAAGTGTTAAACCAGACAGACTGCTGGGTGTGCTCTCAAGTACCTAAAGGTCATAGCAAATAAGGACTAGTACCATTCCCTTTAACGACAGGAGAGGTACTTGAGTTAAGTGGTGGGTGGCCGGTGGACAAGAGGTTTAATATCTCTAGTCCTCCTAGTTTGAAGCTCCACCAATATCATGTAGATAGGTCCTTAGTATGCTTTAACATTTCCAATCCCCGAAAGCCGGGAAATTGGGAAGTGTCATGGAGTAATCAAACCATGACATTTTCACATAGAGCCGATAGAATGCCCATAGATTCAGAGCTTATACGCCAGATAGCCAACAGTGGAAAATATTTCCGGTATAGGTACACTCTAGGAAGTAGGACCATGCGAGTTGGAGAAGTATCACCAGGATACTGTGCACATATCGTACAGCCTGATACGTGTACTAGACAAATGAGAGAGTTAGGGATAGGACTGTTTTCATGGAAAGATTGTAACATGGTTATGTCATACTCCGTCCCATATGTTCTCCCCGATGATGCATATTTCATATGCGGGAGGAAGGCGTATAAGTGGCTCGCCCCAAACTCAGAGGGATTGTGTTACATTGGAAAGGTACTGCCTGAAGTAATGACTGTATCCCATAACAAAATGAAAGACATTCACCGCGGTACCCAAGCTCCTTATATTCACACTCATTACGAGCACATCGTTAAAAGGCACCTGATAGAGAGAACAGAGCATCCGGCCTCTGATCTGATCCATGAATCCACCGGGATTCAATTCCTACTCGCGTTAGATATCACTCGTACCGCCAGAGGAGTGATAAACTTTAGGTATATAAACGCACTTGCGAACCTGATAGACAATATCACCGAAATGTATGACGACACGTTCAGGTATACTGGGAGAGAGCTACAAGCCTACAAAACAGAGCTGGTTCAGCATAGGATGATTCTCAATTACCTCACAGCAGTGACAGGCGGGTATTGTGTTACCCTAGCAACTCAGTATGGTGTAAAGTGCTGCACGTATATTACAAACAGCACTGAGGACCCGGCCGAGGTCATAGACCAAAAGATGGATGACATTTTGCAATTAAAGTGGGAGTTTCGAAGGAGGCATAATCTTACTCTCGCTGCTGTGGGTAATGAACTGACCAGCTGGGTGTCATGGTTGAACCCACGAAATTGGTTCTCTGATTTAGGAGAATGGGCCCAAGGCATTATCATGGATGTAGGGAAATTTCTCTTGTGTATTCTGGGAGTCGTCATATTGATTGGTCTGATATTTAGATGCGTTCGGACTTTAACGAAGTGTAAACGTAGTACCAGAGTGATGAGTCTGAGGAGCGAGGACACTGTAATAACAACAACTAATTTAATTTACGACCCAACGATAGAGACAATGTTGTGATGAAAATGTGATTCCACGGTTCCATTTCTTTCACCCGTTTCTCCTTTGTTTTCCTCCAAGGTACAAGGACATCCACTTGGAAGAAGAATATGACAACCTCTTTTATACAGACCATTGATGAACTATGTCACAGACACCAAATACTTTTAGTGACTTTAACTATCTACTGGAAACCCAATACTTTAGAGACTGTAATTTTATGGACACTGGAAAAGCTTTTGTTCACCACTTACAGCAAAAGCACCGCGAGACAACAGACAACACGTACATCAGACAAGACATCAACAAGACCTCAATCGGCGACTGTATACTAAAACTCACATAGTTATATGACTGCATTTATAACGCTTGTTTCTTATCTTCATCTCTACAACCTCCAGGTAGTATCCCACATAGTCGACAAGTGATTCTCACATATTAGCATCCACATACTCTCCCCCCCCCCTCATGTATCATCAACTAATGTGCACCCCATTTGTTGCAACCAAAAGCCGAAAAGAGCTCGGTAGAGTTTGACAGCCCATCCACAGGCCCTTAATACGGGATAAGAAGGATTCAAATGTATACTTCGCAATACCTCGAAGCTTGCTTTAAAACACGTACGGCACGATGATACATGACCCCTCAGACATGGATTCATACACACATGCTTTACTATCTCAATAGGTCATATCTTTCCCACCTTCTCCTCTCCTCCCTCTACCCAATCATAAAAAGGTATTTACATGATGACATATATTTTTCTGTTTGAATTGTTTAGGAAGTGGCAGTTATTGGTGACTGCCAAAGGGTGGACTGTCAAAGTCAAAAAATATCGTTATTCTCATCGCCTTGTACTAACCCCAATGCACATGCCCGCTGCTCGTGCACCGACACCCCCGTGCGTACGCATCCCCTCAGGTTGCATAAGGGACGCTCCCACGTCGCCTGCGCACGGAGATGTGCATTTACGGTAGAGTTTGTGTGCGACTAGCAAGCGACTCGATCGCTACATATTTAACCAATATAATGTGTTTTATAGATATTAATCCCCTTAATAATGTCTGCAAGTATGTTTAGTGTAAATGGTTCAGGGACCTGGGAATTCCTCTTTTCACGATACAAAGGGTCTGACAAAGGTTGAACAGTGGTGTCTGGTACCTAACTGAAGAGTATTTTATTAGAAACAATCCGGTGCTGGTTAGGTAGAGATTAATCGCTCCTGCGTATAGTTATGTCTATGAGTAGGTTATGGACATTTACTGTATTCGCGGTTCATTATCCATGCGGCGGGAATCTTGAGGATACCTCCCATCCGAGCAGTTTGAAATAGTCACAGCCCACCTGTTCAAATCCACCTATGACCTTTTGTCATGGTACAGAGAGAGATTCATGTTTCCAATGAACAATGAGATTGTAGGGCCCATTGTATTGTACAGTATGTTGTGTATATAAAGACCCCCATAGCCAGACCAGCCTCACTTCTCTCCACAAGGTTTTCCCCGTGATGACTGAGAGCTGGTTTCCAGATAGCGCATGCGATTCATTCCCACGTGTGTAAGTTTTTCTCTGTGGCCATTTTGTTACTCTGTATGTATGCAATTGTTCTTTTGTAGCTAACCTATAAGTGTTTGCCATTTATCCTCTTTCTGTTTATTTGTATTTGTAATCGTTTGCTAGTGTTTGTATTTCTGCCTAGTTATTGTGTTTAGGTATTAATGTCAGGTCTGTAGTGTATGAACTGTATCTGTTTTCCCCTTTTTACGTACTAAATATCGTCAGTAAAGGTGTTAGAACCTTAGCAAGGAGTGTGTGTTTCACTAGTTAGTATAAAGGGTTTTCTGAGCGTCTCAGTCGCTCAAACAGCTTTCATATCATAAAGGTTAATCAGCGTTACATTGTGATAATATTACAGTACTAAGGTTTACAGTATAAGCATACCCTTACAGTGTGTTGTTACAAGATTGTCTGTGTGTAGATCAGTGAGCGTCAGCGCCGCTCGTATCCCGCTCTCGCGGTACAGCGTCCGCTACGCTAATAGCGTAGCATTACGGTACTCGGCCCGCCTATAGCATGCTCGATACCAAGCGTAAGCCGTGAGCGAACGTGCCGCTCGTGCGTCTCGACAACGGCCTAGCGTCTGCTACGCTAAGTGCGTACCATTACGGCACCTCGTGCGCCGATTGCGTATGTTGTCTTTAATAAATATATAGCTTAGGTTCAAGATAAATAATTGACTTTATCAGTCTATAGGTAGACAAATATTGGGTGACGGCTGCTTAGAGGTCAACTCTTACGCACACTGTTCCCTTGTCACAGTTCTAAAAGGTGAGTTTGCAAAATGTTATGGGACACCTATTGATGGACACCTACTGTAGGTGTTAACAAAACCACTGAATTCATTTCTCAACTGTTCTAGTGGCCAGGATTCACTCAAAGAGCCTAATTCAGATCTGTTCGCTCGCTAGCGTTTTTTGCTGCACAACGATCAGGTAACTACTGTGCATGCGTATGCACCACAATGCGCAGGTGTGTCATACTTGTACAACGCGGATCATTGCTGTGCACTGGTTCTAGCGAAGAATCCATTCGCACAGCCGAACGCAAGGTGATTGACAGAAAGAGGGCGTTTGTGGGTGGCAACTGACCATTTTCTGGGATTGTTTGGAAAAACGCAGGAGTGTTGAGGTGTTTGCAGGGCGGGTGTCTGACATCAATTCCGGGCTCGAATAGACTGAAGTGATTACAGCGGCTGAGTAAGGTCAGAGCTACTCAGAAACTGCACAAACTGTTTTTGTACTCCTCAGCTGCACATGCGTTCGCACACTTGCAAAGCTAATATACACTCCGGCGTCTATCTGTTCGCAGCGCTGCAAAAAATAGCTAGCGAGCGAACAGATCTGAATTAGACCCAAAGTATCTAGCAATATATGAATAAATATGCAAACTGTGTGCATACAGTACTAAAGTGCCTTGTGGTTAATTGCAGCCTTTGCCATTTACAGTTGGACCTTCTTTTTTTAGCCAAACTATCTACAGATCCTCAGACAGCCGAGTTGTTTGTTGGGTTTATTTCTATGTTGCATGCTTGTCCAGACACAATAGTATTGGATAGAGAGTCACCATTCATGTCCACTTTCTGGAAAGTTTTATTGTGAAAGTCTCTTAATATACATATCAGATATAGACCAGGAGGTAATGAAGTCCGAGTTTGGTGGCATGCAGGATTGCCGGCTGAACTCTGACATTTTTTTAAAAAGGGTCAATCATGTACAAGGCTAAACCATGCATTGTACATGATTGTCCCTTTAAAAAACCTCTGAGTTCTGATGGCATCCCATGCTGCCAAACTCAGACATTCTGCTACTATTCTGGAAATCAATTACAAACCAATTATATTGAAAGGGTATGTACACTTATGTATGGGAGAGTATTTATGTATCTACAGCAATTAAACAAGACAATTGGTCTGAATATCGGGGTCTCATCGAATTTGCATATAATATTTCTCAGCATTTGTCAACTCTGCATAGTTTATTGAGTAATTTAGCAGTGAAATGTAATAGGGTCCAAGTTTGCGGAGATCCTGGGATTTCAGCCAAGATTGTCCATATTTTCATTTACAAGGAACAATTTGGACCCTATTACATTTTCCTGTAAGTCTGCTTATAGAAAAAAAACTTTAAGATCACTGCAACCTTTTCCCGAGCTTAATTATTCATGAGGACATTCAATATAATATCTGTTCATCCAGTATTTCATGAATCCGAAATCAAACTAGCATCCAGTTCCACTCCAAACAGCATGCCTCCAGTTAAAGTCAGGAAGAACATTGAAGAGAATACTGGACTCATGAATAAGAGTGAGACGACTGTCCTTCTTGGTGAAATGGATTTGAGGAGAGTTCCTGGGAGCTACCAAAGTTCATTTTGCATGGCTAATTAAAAATTCTACAAAAAATACCTTGTCAAACCTGGAAGTTTTTTAAAAACGGGAGGTGTTGTGTCACACTCAGTGCTGTGTTATGTGGTTACATTTTAGCACAAAGAGAGCATTTATTGGTAGACTGCTCAAACATTATGGCTCTCAGGTCTTTAACAGTATCACCTGGAAATGAAGAAATGTCTCCCGGCATTATCATTTAGTTTAATCTGATAACATGTGTACTGACCTCTTTTATGTTCTGGACTTTGAGTGAGCTGAATAACGTATGTGCTGAAGTTTGGATTGTTGCTTATCTTTTACACTTATTGACAACATGTCTAAGTTTGTAATTCAAACAGACTGTCTGGCCAGAACTGCTATACAGCTTATGAACAGGTGAAAAACACTATTGCATTAAAAGACTGCTCAGATTAATAGTAATACATGTTCCTGGCACTGCAGTCCACCTCATACTCCTCTGTTGTCATCTACAGTAGCCCTTTTTTCACAGTCACAGACATCCTCTGACTTCTTTCTTCCACTTACTCCTCAACCTACTCCCTTAAACCTGATCTGTCCTACTACCTTCACTATCTCTCCCCAGGCATTTGCTGAAAGCTTGCCCATCTCTTTGAAATATCCCTACTGGCATCTTCCCTTTCACCTTCAAACATATACATTACTCATTACTCCAGAAATCATCTGTTGACCAGGCACAACAGGCCTTGCCATGATTCCTTTGGTTTGGTAGTGGGGATGGGGCAAAAGGGAAGGCTGCATTTCTAGAAACGTGGGCATGTCACCCCCATTTCCAAGGAGGGGAGATCCAAGCTTCTGCGTGTCACCATGCAGACTACCTGGCCTCGCAGCCCCCACTTCCATTTGCCAGCTGTGCAAGCTGAGGCTTTCTCAGCTGGCCTTCTGCATGGAACATCATGACCAATGGTCACAATGTTGGATCCAAGCTTGTGACACTGGTCACAGTGCTGGGATCACAATTACACATTTCTTTTACTGAGATTTCTCCTGTATGACACTCCTAGAGATCGGATAGAAATTCAATGTTGCTTGCATGTGGCACTGAACTTCTGTCCATTTCTGAATCTGGCCCTATATCACATCAATGTGCCATTGACAATTATTAGTTTATGCGCAAAAGTAACAATTATACATAGCTTCACTTTATACAGACACCTTTCTGGATTACAGTACTTTCACACATTTTGTGCCGGACTCAATTAACTGCAGGTAATAACCGCGGACTAAATGATCTGACGGGGCTATTCAAGTATAGCCCACAGCAGTCCCCGATCAGTCCGTGTTGGAGACTCAAACAGGAATCCACGGTAAATGCCCTGATTGCAGGTGCTGCAAACCTGTTTACCCTTAGCTTCGAGAATTTATCCCTGCTTCTATGGGTTAACACATGTTAATGGATTATTTACACAAGGAAAGGGGACTGTAATTGGATAGCCCTGGGCATTAAAGTCCAAGGCTGCCACCCTTTTCCTGGCATGCTAAATGACTGCATCTGTTTGAATCCAGCCCTTATTCTTCATGTCTGTTACAAAATACAGTTATAGTGCACGTTGCAAAAGATTACATGTGCTCCTGACTTCTTTATGTAAGCTGATGTATATTTTTTCTATTTTTGGAGGAGAAAGATAATAAGCTTTAATTAATGCAAACACAAACACTCTTTAAGTGAAGCTTTCCCAAATTTGGCATGGTCAACAGTGACTTTTCTTATATCTACATAGACACACATGGTTTTCAGTTAGCATAAGGTACATTTGTACATCCTCTGGAATAACCAAACACAATAATTGCTTTCTCCTTTATCCTCTTCACCTTCTGTCTTGGCTCTTCTAGCACCTCCTCCATAACTTTCTGCTCTTGCCCTCCGCTAATACATCACCTTCTAATCCAGTATTCCTCCTCCTCTGGGGCATGGGCCACCTGTAAAACAGTATGGGTTTTTAAAAAAACAATCTGTAGAGCAGTAATGCATACTTACTGTATGTCCAAGTTAGCAATTAGGAGGTTTTAAAGAAAGTCAACTAGAAATGAGTATACTGTTTTTCTGCACTTTTGACTTTGCTCAAATGTGTTTTTTTGGTTAAATAGCTTACATAAAGCTTTTATTAAACTCTATAAGGGGATGTTCATAAAAATATACAGGTAGTTTAAAAAAGAATCCTACTGTAATACTGCTATAATTTTATAATATTACTGTCCATAGGGGGTTATTCAGACCTGATCGCTGGACTGCTAAAATTGTTGTGCTGCATTCAGATAACTCACAGCAGTGATCAGGTCTTAGTTGAGTATATATATTTTTTTTATTTTGTTGGGTAGAGACTTTTAAAATGCACACATTATTTTAAACAACATTCCAAAGCCATAATAATTAGGGATATTTGAGGACAAAAGCTGCTCCCTGACAGCATCACAGATCTGAGTGCTGCCTCTGAAGATGCAGCATTGTATCACAATGGCAACTGGATATATGAATAAGTCTCAGCTTACTCCAGTGATGCAAGTAGAAAAAAATCTTAGTGATACTGTGTGTCTGCGCTGAGGGGTGTGGTCGCATGCCACGTGGGGCATAGCCAATGAAAATCCGGATGTGATTCACATATGGGAGGGCCAGATACACATATGCCCCAGTAGTGCAGTGCCAGACACACATATGCCCCCAATAGTACCAGATACACATATGCCCCCCAGTAATGCAGTGCAAGATACACATATGCCGCCAGTAGTGCAGTGCAAGATACACATATGTCCCCAGTAGACCCATACACACATATGCCCCCAGTAGTGCAGTGCCAAATGCACATATACCCCCAATAGTGTCAGATACACATATGCCCCCAGTAGTGCTGTGCCAAATACACATATGTCCCCAATAGTGCTAGATATACATATGCCCCAGTAGTGCAGTGCCAGATACACATATGTCCTCAATAGTGCTAGATACATATATACCTCCAGCAGTGCTGTGCCAAATACACATATGTCCCCAATAGTGCCAGATACACATATGCCCCCAGTAGTGCAGTGCAAGATACACATATGCCGCCAGTAGTGCAGTGCAAGATACACATATGTCCCCAGTAGAGCCATACACACATATGCCCCCAGTAGTGCAGTGCCAAATGCACATATGCCCCCAATAGTGTCAGATACACATATGCCCCCAGTAGTGCTGTGCCAAATACACATATGTCCCCAATAGTGCTAGATATACATATGCCCCCAGTAGTGCAGTGCCAGATACACATATGTCCCCAATAGTGCTAGATACATATATACCTCCAGCAGTGCTGTGCCAAATACACATATGTCCCCAATAGTGCCAGATACACATATGCCCCCAGTAGTGCAGTGCCAGCTACACATATGTCCCTAATGGTGTTAGATACACATATCCCTCCAGCAGTGCTGTGCCAAATACACATATGTCCCTAATAGTGGCAGATACAGATATGCCCCCAGTAGTGCAGTGCAAGATACACATATGTCCCCAGTAGAGCCAAATACACATATGCCTCCAGTAGTGCAGTGCCAAATACACATATGTCCACAATAGTGCAAGATACACATATGCCTCCAGCAGTGCTGTGCCAGATACACATATGCTCCCATAGTGCCAGATACACATATGCCCCCACAGTGCTGAATACATATATGCCCCCCCAGTGCCAGATATACACATATGCCCCCAGTAGTGCCACTGCTGCTCACTGGTGGCAGCGACGTGTATCTCAAATCACGTACCGGTTCATGAGACAATCAGAACTAGCAGTCCGGCAGCCAATCAGGAGCCACTGCTGCTGGTCTGCAAGCCCTGATTGGCTAAAGAACCGGTGCCTGATTTTAGATACATGCCGCTGGAGACCAGACTAAGCACTGAGGGGCAGGAGAGGCATGCACTGCGCTCTCCTCCCCTCGGACACACAGAGGCTGCAAGCAAGGTGGTTGGGCCGGCAGTACTGCATATCGGCTGTCAATTTGTTATGGGTACATAGTGCAGGCCCATACTGCCATACTTGCAGCAATGGCTTACTCAGAATGACTGGCGGCACCAGGAAGTTTTCAACCAAAGACACAGACCCTTGACTCAGCACGTCTACAAACAACCCCATTTTATAGAATGGTACCCCTCGCTTCCCCCACTCAGCCCCCTCAAACACAGCAGCATGTCAATTATGCTGCAGCTAAGCAGGTACTGCAAGCAATTGTACAGAAGGAGACTGGTGCATGCACAGTACAGATCATGCTCATGTACCAATCTTTAGCAATCAGAGATGTATGCAAGCTATCGGGTTTGTGTACATCTGTGAATGAGGCCCTAAGTTTATATGTAATGCTTTTAAGGAAAGTCAAAAATATAAAGGCTTGAAAAAGGAAAGTAGTTAAAAAATTATCACAATGCCCGAAAAAAGGTTTATATTCCAGCAGCATCCCCAAGAAGAAGTACAAGTCCCATATCAGCTATGTTGGAAGTATTGGTGGAGAGCAAGGTGGATATGTTGCTCAATACCATCAACATGAAGCTAATGACTGGGGACCGGCTCAGGATCAGGGCAAAGATAAAAGGCAAGGTCAACTAAATCCCCCTATCTGGCTGCCCCCTATCTCACCTAGAATAAGAAGAGGTGTGTAATGGATTGCAAAATGTAGTTAAATTCTTTCTTCTTTTTTAGATGGCTGTCAATATGTTTTCTGTATTTGTGAACTTTTAGTGCTTGATTTTGAGTCAGACACAAACTGGACACAAACCGTACACAATGTAGTTCACTTATTTGAGTGATTATTTGTTATTGCACATGTGTAAAAGTTTCTGAAAACCCCTATGGCACATGCATCACCTTGAGTGTACGCGCAATGGCGTTGCTTTAGATGGCTCAGATCAGAGGTGTAGCTATGTCCCATGGTGCACGGAACAAGGGTTTCTTTTGGCACCCCCTCCCCTGTACTGAATTGGAGGCCTGGTCAACATGTGGTGGCATGTTACATTTGAAAAGAAAAAATATTTACAAATCCTAAACTGGAGACAGGGGCCATTCTAAACCTTGTGGAGCTCAGTAATGTGAAAGTTTCCTTTGGGTGCCTCCATGTTTAAAATATGAACAGTGCATGCCAAAGGCGTGCAACTAAAATATAGGGACGTGGCTTCATAGGAAGGGGCATGGCCACATAATAGTATCAATTTACATTACACCGCATAGTAGTGTCTGTTATTCACATTACACCAAACAGCAGTACCCCTTATATATGTTACACCACACAGTAGAGTCATTTATATACTTTACACCACAGTAGAGCTGCTTATAATGTTACGCCACAGTAGAACTGCTTATACATGTTATAACACAGTAGAGCCACTTAAACACATTATGCCAAAGTAGAGCCCCTTATACATGTTACACCATGGAAGAGCACCTTATACATGTTATGCCATTGTGGAGCCCCTTATAATCATTACACCACAGTAGAGCCGCTATGGAAGTAGCTATTTTATTTATTAACAGTTTCTTATATAGCGCAGCATATGTTGCTATGTATTAGTTTAAATCAAATTAATTAATAATAATAATAATCATTTTATTTATACAGGGCTCTTTCTCCAATTGGATTCCAGGCGCTTAATTAAAAACTATATATATGCCCCGACTCACAACCCCCCATCCCTGAATGAATATAATGCCCTAAACGTGACCTCCCACAGATGTGATAATCCCACCAATATCTCAATGAAAATAATGACCCAAAACTGACCCCCTCCCCAGATCTGACAATCTCCAAATGCCTCAATGAAAATAAAGCTCTAAATGTGTCCCCTTCCCACAGACCTGAACCCTCCCCCCAAACTCTCAATGAAAATAATGCACCAAAACTGCCCTCCCCGACTTAATAATCCCCCAATGCCTCAATAAAAATAATAACTTCTATGCCAGACTTGATAATTCCACTATGCCGCAATTAAAATAATGTCCCATAATTGCCTGAGGGGCAGAGATAGCTGCTACAACAGCAGCTGGGCAGAGAGAGGTGCTGCAGCAGCCAGGGCACCCTCTAACTTTTTTGGCACCTGGAGCTTGCGCTCCACCGGAGCCACCCTCGCTACACCCCTTGCTCAGATAGTACCAGAACTGGAGAACCAAAGTGATGGGCATTCCTGAGCAGCTAGTACACCAGGTGGAGGATAAAACTAGCATTTGCATATTATCACTGCTGCAACTCCACCAGCAGACGGTACAGCAGACCCAGCAGTGTCCACCTCTGAAGCAGGACATTCAAGCATTCAGAGGACTCATCATTCAGAGCATTCAGAGTGACCATACCATATCAAATAAGATAATTTGCATATAATATATTGCCCTAGACCATTTTGAGAAATGCAAAAGTATATTGCAGTAGAATTACTTAAAAATGTATTTTACATGTACAGTAAATAAACACAACTTTTGATCTGATATCAAAGCACTGTTGAACGACGCATCTATATCCGCATATTAAATTCTCTTCTTAAAGCTTTCCTACTTGGAAAGTGTAACAGCAATGTGAGCAGCAGTTCTGGATGTAATTCTGTTAAGCAGACTTACATTTTGCCACTAGGACCTCTTTTCTATGCTAAGCTTTAATATCCTCTCAAATGCATTAACATGTCCTTGGAACTGACAGTTACAGACGTCTGCTTGCTTTGAATATTTCCATTTTAATAGGAGTCACACATTCACACTTTATAGAACAGAGGATCTCTAATTCTGTGCTTTTGCCAGCAGGCATATAATCAATGGATTCACGCCCTACAGTTAAACTGCCAGAGTAAGGTAAATATAAGGTTTCTAGATATTTTCACAGAAGAAAATGTATATACAGTAAATATTATTTTTTAAATATACAGTAAGTGGTAGTTTTGTTTTTATTAATGGCTTTAAATGATTTATCTTACAATAATAACTGTAACTGATTGAATCAAAAACTTATGTTTTATTATTAATTGCTCAAGGCCTCCATTACACTCCATTTAACAGACGTGGTATAAAATTAAATAGCAGATATTTCTGAGAAAATGTATTTAACATTTATACTTTATGCTGGAAGCATTCTTTTACGATGTTTTAACATGTACATAATACTGTACATATGAAAATTATATGGCATTAAGAGGACTGTCATCTCACCAAAAGCAAATATGCATCTATACATATAATAAAACTAGTGATGTGCACCGGATATTTTTCGGGTTTTGTGTTTTGGTTTTGGATTCGGTTCCGCGGCCGTGTTTTGGATTCGGACGCGTTTTGGAAAAACCTCCCTGAAATTTTTTTGTCGGATTCGGGTGTGTTTTGGATTCAGGTGTTTTTTTACAAAAAACCCTCAAAAACAGCTTAAATCATTTGGGGGTCATTTTGATCCCATAGTATTATTAACCTCAATAACCATAATTTACACTCATTTCCAGTCTATTCTGAACACTTCACAATATTATTTTTAGTCCTAAAATTTGCACCGAGGTCGCTGGATGACTAAGCTAAGCGACCCAAGTGGCCGGCACAAACACCTGGCCCATCTAGGAGTGGCACTGCAGTGTCAGACAGGATGGCACTTAACAAAATTGTCCCCAAACAGCACATGATGCAAAGAAAAAAATAGGTGCACCAAGGTCGCTGGATGGCTAAGCTAAGCGACCCAAGTGGCCGACACAAACACCTGGCCCATCTAGGAGTGGCACTGCAGTGTCAGACAGGATGGCACTTCAAAAACTAGTCCGCAAACAGCACATGATGCAAAGAAAAAAAGAGGTGCACCAAGGTCGCTGTGTGACTAAGCTAAGCGACCCAAGTGGCCGACACAAACACCTGGCCAATCTAGGAGTGGCACTGCAGTGTCAGACAGGATGGCAGATTTAAAAAATAGTCCCCAAACAGCACATGATGCAAAGAAAAAAAAGGTGCAATGAGGTAGCTGTGTGACTAAGCTAAGCGACCCAAGTGGCCGACACAAACACCTGGCCCATCTAGGAGTGGCACTGCAGTGTCAGACAGGATGGCACTTCAAAAAATAGTCCCCAAACAGCACATGATGCAAAGAAAAAAAGAGGTGCAATGAGGTAGCAGTGTGGCTAAGCTAAGCGACCCAAGTGGCCGACACAAACACGTGGCCCATCTAGGAGTGGCACTGCAGTGTCAGACAGGATGGCAGATTTAAAAAATAGTCCCCAAACAGCACATGATGCAAAGAAAAAAAGAGGTGCACCAAGGTCGCTGGATGGCTAAGCTAAGCGACCTAAGTGGCCGACACAAGTACCTGGCCCATCTAGGAGTGGCACTGCAGTGTCAGACAGGATGGCACTTCAAAAAATAGTCCCCAAACAGCACATGATGCAAAGAAAAAAAGAGGTGCACCAAGGTCGCTGTGTGACTAAGTTAAGCGACCCAAGTGGCCGACACAAACACCTGGCCCATCTAGGAGTGGCACTGCAGTTTTCTAGTGAGAGGATGAGTGCTTTCATCCTCATGTGAATCTGAACCACTAGCCATGAACATAGGCCAGGGCCTCAGCCGTTCCTTGCCACTCCATGTCGTAAATGGCATATTGGCAAGTTTACGCTTCTCCTCAGACGTTTTTAATTTTGATTTTTGGGTAATTTTACTGAACTTTTGTTTTTTGGATATTACATGCTCTCTACTATGACATTGGGCATCGGCCTTGGCAGACGACGTTGATGGCATTTCATTGTCTCGGCCATGACTAGTGGCAGCAGCTTCAGCACGAGGTGGAAGTGGATCTTGATCTTTCCCTATTTTACCCTCCACATTTTTGTTCTCCATTTTTTAATGTGTGGAATTATATGCCAGTAATATATCAATAGCAATGGCCTACTGTACCGTACTGCTATATATTATATACTGGAGGTCAGCAAAATTATGCACTGTCCTCCTACTATATATACTGCGCAAAACTTAAATGCACCACAGGTATGGATGGATAGTATACTTGACGACACAGAGGTAGGTAGAGCAGTGGACTACTGTACCGTACTGCTATATATTATATACTGGTGGTCAGCAAAATTATGCACTGTCCTCCTACTACTGCGCACAACAACTAAAATGCACCACAGGTATGGATGGATAGTATACTTGACAACACAGAGGTAGGTAGAGCAGTGGCCTACTGTACCGTACTGCTATATATTATATACTGATGGTCAGCAAAATTCTGCACTGTCCTCCTACTACTGCGCACAACAACTAAAATGCACCACAGGTATGGATGGATAGCATACTGTTATGATTCCCGTACTCCAGACCAGAGGAGATCTTATGGCAGAGGTCTGAGTACTGGAAAGATATGCTGGTTACGGGAGCAGGAAAGCCTAGTAACCCCTGGCGCCCTAACTCCGTTGTCTCGCCAGTGTTATCAGAAATCCCCTGCGAGACTATGGTTGCTTGAGCCCATGGCAGCCGCGTTCGAAGGGCGGATTATGTCTGCCCAACCCCGATGCCCCCTCAGGTCTTAATGGGAGACAAAGGGAAATCCGAGACAGGGTGATAACAAGGGGCCCTCTGACTAAGCAACCAGGCCAGGGGCTACAAGCTATCTAACTTAACCAAAAGTATGTGCGGACAAACCGCCAGGGAAAAGGACAACCAAAAATCCACTGATCCGTTACTCCTATCCAGCACCGCTGGATACCAGAGTGGATTTGTGGGAGCGGAATCCTCCGCAAAAGCTCCGGAACACAATGAAACTAAATAATAAACAGTAAGCGGTCAAGCCGCAACACACGGCTACGCCGCGACTCACGAACACCACAGGATGTTAAAGGTGCTCGGTCGGACTCCAGGAATAGATGACAAATTCCGAGTACAGGATCACTGAGGACAGGAACAACCGGATTGAGCAGGACTGGAAACTCTCTGTAACTGACACAGCAAACAGGAAGCTATTACCGGCGTCTGTGAGAAGTCCTGAGAGTGCTTTTATTTGGGAACCCTCCAATCAGGATCCAGACAGGGTAATAATATCATGCCGTGCAGCTGCATGCTGCATGGCCAGGATACAAATGAACCTAGCAACGGGGAACGCGGTCCGACAGTGGCGTCCCCGTTGCTATGGTCTGAGCGGCTCCGTGCGCCCGGCGTCTAGCGTTGCTAGGGAGCCGGCGGCTGTGTGCCTGCGGCGTCCCTAGTTGCTAGGCGCCGGGCCGCACTGACGGGCGGACCCTCGGCGCCTAACAGTACCCCCCCCCTTGAGGAGGGGTCAAGGAACCCCTAAGGCCAGGTTTCTGAGGAAATTCTCGAAAAAATGCCTTTTTAAGCCTTGGGGCATGGAGATCCTCATCCAGGACCCAAGACCTTTCTTCTGGACCATAACCTCTCCAATGTACCAAAAAATAAAGCCTTCCCCGGGACAACCTGGAATCGAGAACCTTCTCCACCAAGAACTCCTGCTGACCCTGTACATCTATTGGTGATTTCCCCTGAGAGATCTTGCGAGGAAATCTACTGGACGAAACATATGGTTTCAACAAGGAGCAATGGAAGGTATTTCCGATCCGTAAAGTTTTTGGTAAACGTAACCGGAAAGCAACTGGATTGACTTTTTTTATAATATGGAATGGTCCAATAAATTTAGGGCCCAATCTGGCTGAGGTTTGTCGAAGTTTAATGTTGCGAGTCGACAACCATACCCTATCTCCTACTTTAAAAGTGCACGGCCGCCGGAGCCTGTCAGAAAAATTTTTCTCCCGAAATGCCGCTTTTCTGAGAGCAAGGTGCACTTTTCTCCAAATGAGTCTGAGATGAGAGGTCAAGGTCAGCGAGGAGACAGAGGAATGTTGAAAAAAGGAATTAGCTCTGGGGTGAAAACCAAAAACTGCAAAAAATGGAGACACATTGGTGGAGGAATGACAGGCATTGTTATAAGCAAACTCCGCCAACGGAAGAAACTCAGACCAGTCATTTTGGAGTTTGGCCGAGTACAAACGCAAATATTGTTTTAATGATTGATTAACTCGCTCAGTCTGCCCGTTGGATTGGGGATGGTAGCCAGACGTTAAAGATAATTTCATCTTTAATGAGGCACAAAAAGACTTCCAAAATTGTGCAATGAATTGTGGACCCCGATCAGAAACAATATCAGTGGGTAACCCATGGAGTCTGAAAACATGGCGGAGGAACAAGACTGCCAATCCCTGGGCAGATGGCAATCGGGGAAGAGCAATGAAATGGGCCATTTTGCTAAAACGGTCCACTACCACCCATATGACTCGGCATCCGGCTGACAGAGGGAGGTCCACCACAAAATCCATGGAAATATGAGACCATGGCCTAAGAGGAACATTCAAGGGCATAAGTTGACCGATAGGCAAGGAACGGGGAACTTTATGCTGTGCACAGACCTGACAAGAAAAAACAAACTCCTTAATGTCTTTGGAAAGACCAGGCCACCATACTGAGCGGGAAACTAATTCCAAAGTCTTAGCGATCCCCGGATGCCCGGCAACTTTGCTATCATGAAACTCCGTCAAAACAGTTGCTCTCAAAAACTCAGGGACATAAAGACGACCAGCAGGAGTATTTCCAGGAGCTTGATGTTGAAGCTGCTTTAACTGGGTAAATAAATCTTGAGTGAGGCCTGCCCGAATGACTGAAGACGGAAGTATGGGAGTAACAGGACTGTTATCTTGAACTGGAAGAAAACTGCGTGACAGGGCATCTGCCTTGGTATTCTTGGAACCTGGCCTGAAGGTGATAATGAACTTGAAACGAGTAAAAAATAAAGCCCAACGAGCTTGCCGGGCATTCAGCCGTTTAGCTGATTCAATGTATTGAAGATTTTTGTGATCAGTCAAAACAGAAATGGTATGAGTGGCTCCTTCAAGCCAATGCCTCCACTCCTCGAAAGCCCATTTAATAGCCAGTAATTCCCGGTTACCAACATCGTAGTTGGATTCAGCAGATGAGAATTTCCTGGACATAAAGGCACAAGGATGTAGTTCAAGAGAATCCGGATCCTTCTGAGATAGGATAGCCCCTACTCCAACCTCCGAGGCATCAACCTCAACAATGAAAGGCAATTCTGGGTTGGGATGTCTGAGGACTGGGGCTGAGACAAAGGCTTGTTTCAAGGCCTGAAAAGATAACTCAGCTTCACGTGACCAGTTGGTTGGATCTGCTCCCTTCTTAGTCAGTGCCACAATGGGAGCCACTAGGTCGGAGAAAGAGTGAATAAATCTTCTATAGTAATTCGCAAACCCTAAAAAGCGCTGAATTGCTTTTAAGTTGGTGGGTTGCGCCCAACTAAGGATGACTTGGAGCTTCTTTGGTTCCATACAGAATCCCCGAGGGGAAATGATGTACCCTAAAAAGGATACCTCCGTGACATGAAATTCACACTTCTCCAGCTTGGCATATAGGTGATTTTCACGTAATTTTTTTAGAACCTGACGCACCTGGGTAACATGTTGTTCTATAGAGTCAGAAAATATCAAGATATCGTCTAAGTAGACTACAACGAATCTTCCCAGAAATTCACGGAGCACATCGTTAATGAGATCCTGGAAAACTGCCGGAGCGTTAGACAGGCCGAATGGCATAACCAGATACTCATAGTGACCCGACTGAGTACTGAATGCCGTCTTCCACTCATCCCCTGACTTGATTCGGATGAGGTTATATGCTCCTCTCAGGTCAATCTTAGAAAAAATCACAGCCGAACGTAGCTGATCAAAGAGGACAGAAATCAGCGGCAAAGGGTAAGTATTTTTTACTGAGATCTTATTCAAGGCTCTAAAGTCAATGCAAGGTCTGAGTGAACCATCCTTCTTCTCCACGAAGAAGAAGCCTGCACTTAAAGGGGATTTAGATGGCCTGATAAATCCTTTCCCTAGGCTTTCTTTAACATACTCATTCATGGCCACAGTTTCTGGTCCGGACAATGCATATAACCTTCCCTTAGGCAAAGTGGCACCAGGAATTAGCTCAATAGCACAATCATAAGGGCGATGGGGAGGCAGAATGTCCGCATTGCCTTTGGAAAATACATCAACAAAATCCTGGTATTCCACAGGAATGGGTGCGGGAATGACAGCAGCTATTCTGATGGGAAACGTAATACATTCCTTACTACAGATGGTACCCCATTGTGAGATCTCCCCCGACTGCCAATCAATGATGGGATTATGAAAGGCCAGCCAAGGGTGACCCAGAACCACTGGAACTGCTGGGCAATGGGTAAGGAAAAACTCAATCTTTTCAGAATGCAGAGCTCCTACCGAAAGTAGAACAGGGGGTGTACAGAGAGAAATAACCCCATTGGACAAGGGACTCCCATCTAAACCATGCATGGTGATACACCTACCCAAGGCTAACTGAGGTATACCTAATGCCTTGGCCCATGTTAAGTCCATAAAGTTCCCTGCAGCTCCACTGTCCACAAAAGCCGAGACCGAGGAACAGAGGCTGCCAAAGGAAACTTTAGCTGGGACTAACAGTGAATTATTTGAGGAGATAAGCTGCAGACCAAAGTGAACCCCCTCACAAATCACTTGGTCGAGGCGTTTCCCGACTTGTTCGGACAATTACGGGCAAAATGTCCCTTACCTCCACAGTATAAACAAAGACCAGAATTTTGCCTTCTGGTTCTTTCTTCAGGAGACAGTTTGGAGAGGCCTATCTGCATGGGCTCCTCTGTGTCCACAGGAATGGAAAAAACACAAGGAGTAGACCCGACAGATGCTCCTTTTTCAGCCCTCCGCTCTCTGAGACGACGATCAATCTTAATAGAGAGCTCCATGAGTTTATCAAGAGTCTCAGGAGCGGGATACTGAAGAAGACTGTCTTTTATAGACTCGGATAAGCCGAGGCGAAACTGACTGCGCAGGGCTGGGTCATTCCATCCACAGTCGTTCGACCAACGGCGAAACTCCGTACAATAAATCTCTGCGGGATTCCTACCCTGTCTGAGAGCACGCAACTGACTCTCGGCGGATGCCTCTCTATCAGGGTCGTCATACAATAGCCCTAAAGACCCCAGAAAGGCGTCTACAGACAATAATGCCGGATCGTCTGTTCTTAAACCAAAAGCCCAGGTCTGGGGATCCCCCTGAAGTAAAGAAATAATAATTCCAACCCGCTGAGATTCCGTACCTGAGGAGACTGGTCTTAAACGAAAATAAAGTTTACAAGACTCTTTAAAATTAAAAAACTGCTTTCTATCCCCAGAAAAACGGTCAGGCAAATGCATTTTTGGTTCAGGAATGACCCTCTGGGAAGTCCGTAACAGATCTTCCTGTGACCTCACCCGAAGGGACAGATCCTGAACCATCTGAGTAAGTTCCTGAATCTGGCTAACTAGAAGCTGGCCAGGATTTGGCCCAACACCGGTGGGATTCATGAGGCCGACAAATCTTCCAACTGAATAAGGGAAAAAATAAAATCCTGTTTAATTTTAAATTTAGTCTTGCCGGTAATAATGTTATGATTCCCGTACTCCAGACCAGAGGAGATCTTATGGCAGAGGTCTGAGTACTGGAAAGATATGCTGGTTACGGGAGCAGAAAAGCCTAGTAACCCCTGGCGCCCTAACTCCGTTGTCTCGCCCGTGTTATCAGAAATCCCCTGCGAGACTATGGTTGCTTGAGCCCATGGCAGCCGCGTTCGAAGGGCGGATTATGTCTGCCCAACCCCGATGCCCCCTCAGGTCTTAATGGGAGACAAAGGGAAATCCGAGACAGGGTGATAACAAGGGGCCCTCTGACTAAGCAACCAGGCCAGGGGCTACAAGCTATCTAACTTAACCAAAAGTATGTGCGGACAAACCGCCAGGGAAAAGGACAACCAAAAATCCACTGATCCGTTACTCCTATCCAGCACCGCTGGATACCAGAGTGGATTTGTGGGAGCGGAATCCTCCGCAAAAGCTCCGGAACACAATGAAACTAAATAATAAACAGTAAGCGGTCAAGCCGCAACACACGGCTACGCCGCGACTCACGAACACCACAGGATGTTAAAGGTGCTCGGTCGGACTCCAGGAATAGATGACAAATTCCGAGTACAGGATCACTGAGGACAGGAACAACCGGATTGAGCAGGACTGGAAACTCTCTGTAACTGACACAGCAAACAGGAAGCTATTACCGGCGTCTGTGAGAAGTCCTGAGAGTGCTTTTATTTGGGAACCCTCCAATCAGGATCCAGACAGGGTAATAATATCATGCCGTGCAGCTGCATGCTGCACGGCCAGGATACAAATGAACTGATTAATTAGACCTAGCAATGGGGAACGCGGTCCGACAGTGGCGTCCCCGTTGCTATGGTCTGAGCGGCTCCGTGCGCCCGGCGTCTAGCGTTGCTAGGGAGCCGGCGGCTGTGTGCCTGCGGCGTCCCTAGTTGCTAGGCGCCGGGCCGCACTGACGGGCGGACCCTCGGCGCCTAACACATACTTGACGACACAGAGGTAGGTACAGCAGTGGACTACTGTACCGTACTGCTATATATTATATACTGGTGGTCAGCAAAATTATGCACTGTCCTCCTACTATATATACTGCGCAAAACTTAAATGCACCACAGGTATGGATGGATAGTATACTTGACGACACAGAGGTAGGTAGAGCAGTGAACTACTGTACCATACTGCTATATATTATATACTGGTGGTCAGTAAAATTATGCACTATCCTCCTACTACTGCGCACAACAACTAAAATGCACCACAGGTATGGATGGATAGTATACTTGATGACACAGAGGTAGGTAGAGCAGTGGACTACTGTACCGTACTGCTATATATTATATACTGGTGGTCAGCAAAATTATGCACTGTCCTCCTACTACTGCGCACAACAACTAAAATGCACCACAGGTATGGATGGATAGTATACTTGACGATACAGAGGTAGGTAGAGCAGTGGACTACTGTACCGTACTGATATAATACTGGTGGTCACTGGTCAGCAAAACTCTGCACTGTACTCCTACTATATACTACAATGCAGCACAGATATGGGGCGTTTTTCAGGCAGAGAACGTATAATACTGGTGGTCACTGGTCAGCAAAACTCTGCACTATACTCCTCCTATATAATACTGCTGGTCCCCAGTCCCCACAATAAAGCAGTGTGAGCACAGATATATGCAGCACACTGAGCACAGATATGGAGCGTTTTTAAGGCAGAGAACGTATAATACTGGTGGTCACTGGTCAGCAAAACTCTGCACTGTCCTCCTACTATATAATACTGGTGGTCCCCAGTCCCCACAATAAAGCACACTGAGCACAGATATTTGCACCACACTGAGCACAGATATGGAGCGTTTTTCAGGCAGAGAACGTAGATATTTTCAGCACACTGAGCACAGATATTTGCAAGCACACTGAGCACAGATATTTGCAGCACACTGAGCACAGATATTTGCAGCACACTGAGCACAACTGAGAGAATGCTGCACGTCCTCTCCCTATCATCTCCAATGCACGAGTGAAAATGGCGGCGACGCGCGGCTCCTTATATAGAATACGAATCTCGCGAGAATACGACAGCGGGATGATGACGTTCGGGCGCGCTCGGGTTAGCCGAGCAAGGCGGGAAGATTCAATCTGCCTCAGAACCGTGTAAAATGGGTGAAGTTCGGGGGGGTTCGGATTCTGAGGAACCGAACCCGCTCATCACTAAATAAAACTGTAAGGCTTATGTCTGTACATAGCATTTTTTTTAGAAATATACTTCTAGGGACTGTTTTTACACTATGGAAATGTCAAAACATATTTCTGAATTTTTGTCTGTTTGTCTCTCTGTTCGTTTTCTGCATCATGCAAAAATTACTAGATGAATTTACATTGGATTTTACTACTGTATAGCTTAGTGACCTAGAAAGACACTGAGGTGCGTATGATCTTGACATCAAGGATAGGAAGGAACAATAAAGGAAAAACCAACACTTGACACTTGGCGTGTACAGTGTACAGGCTCCTCATGTCCAAAATGAGTATATATATATATATATATATATATATATATATATATATACACACACAGGTTGAGTATCCCTTATCCAAAATTCAAAATCTCACATTTTTGGGTCCCCTACTGAGGTAATGACATATATATTCTATATTGTGTGTGTGTGTGTGTGTGTGTGTGTGTGTGTGTGTGTGTGTGTGTGTGTGTGTGTGTGTGTGTGTGTGTGAAGGTAGTAATTATGCACGCGCTGAAGGTGCGAGCGCTTCGGAAAAGGGGGCATTGCCACTGAAAAGGGGGGTGTGGCCATAGAAAATGGGGCATGTCCTTAAGTGTAGTGTACCACACCATATGCCCCTAATACACATTATGCACCACAATAGTAGGACCCCTTATACTATCTAGTACTGGTGCCCCTTACACATATTACGCCACACTAAATGAGCCAAAATTCCAATGGAATGAGCCAAAATTCACATTACACCACACAGAATGATCCACAATTCACATTATGTAACACGGTATGATCCACAATTCACATTATGCAACACGGTATGATCCACAATTCACATTATGCAACACGGTATGATCCACAATTCACAATATGCAACACGGTATGATCCACAATTCACATTATGCAACAAAGTATGATCCAAAATTCAGGCACAGAGAGAGTGACAGCAGGGACATAGGGACAGTGACCGGGAGCGTGACAGCAGGGACAGGACGAGTGACAGCAGGGACAGTGACAAAGAAAGTGACAGCAGGGACAGTGACAGGGAGAGTGACAGCAGGGATAGTGGCACAGAGAGTGACACCAGGGACAGTGACAGGGAGAGTGAGACCCCTACCTATCCCCAACTGATTATAGGCACAGGCACAGTGCCTGCCCAACTGGGACATGTTGTAGTGACCTGGGCCTAGTGCCCCCTTTTTACCTGAGGGGGGGCGCACCTATTAACTGGGTCTAGCACCCCCTAACTGTGCACAGGCCAGAGGCTTGACTTCACTCACGGGCCTAGAGCCCACCTAACATTGGGCCAGTGGGTGACCTGGGCCTAATGCCCAAGGTTACCTTATTTACCTATTTGGGCACTCTGAACTAGGGCCCAATGCCCTCTACATGGGGACAGGCCTAATGCCTAAATTAACCCCACGGGCCTAGTGCCCGCCTACTGCGCCACAGGCCTGTGGCCTGACTGTGCCCTGGGGCCTAGTGCCCAAACCCTGATGGTCTAGGGAGGGGAGGGGGTTACAGATGCCCTTAATGAGGGCCTACCTGTCCCGGTGGGAGAGGCACCAGGAGGGAGCTTTGTTAGCTCTTTTCCTTTCCATCCCTGGTGGCCTCTTCGGTCCGTGACTTCACTCCTCTGCCACTGGCCTGTCCTGGCCAGTGGCGCCGCCTCTTCTTCTCCGCATTCAGCTGCCGCTGGACATCTTCCTCTGGAGCCTGGTGTCTTCTGGCCTCTTTAGCGGCCACCGGAGCTCTGCGCCGCTCTTCCACGCGGCCGCCTCTCTTCTCTCCCTAGACCATCAGATACTTGATCCCAGCGCTGTCCACCACCACATCCTGCCGGTCCACCAGTGCTGGGGACAGACACACTGCCCCAGCGCTGTCTGCTGCTGTGTCCTGCGGGGGATGCATGTCTCTGATAATTTAAAAGAAAATAAAAACTTCTGGGTCTGTGGAGAAGTACCAGTATGCCATACCGCCGCATACCGGCCCACTTCGACCACTGTATATATATATATATATATATAAGGATGTTCCAGGTTTAGCAGAGCAGCAGCAGCAGCAGGACTGATGGGTCCAGTCCAGGTTTGTCTCAATCATTTGCCAGCCAGAAACTTGGCTAATTAATTAACAGCACCTGTAATCTGCCTTTTTGTATGTGTTCAGTGCACAGAGGCCCTCATTCCGAGTTGATCACTCGCTAGCTACTTTTTGCAGCCGTGCAAACGCATAGTCGCCACCCACGGGGGAGTGTATTTTTCACTTTGCAAGTGTGCGATCGCATGTGCATCTGAGCGGTACAAAAACATTTTGTGCAAAACAAGACCAGCCCTGAAGTTACTTATCCTGTGCGATGATCCTAGCGATGAAGGTCCCAGAATTGACATCAGATACCCGCCCTGCAAACGCCTGGTCACGCCTGCGTTTTTCCTACCACTCCCAGAAAACAGTCAGTTGACACCCATAAACGCCCTCTTCCTGTCAATCTCCTTGTGATCGGCTGTGCAAATGGAATCGTCGCTAGAAGCATTGCACAGCAACAATTCTGTTTGTACCCGTACGACACATGTGCGCATTGTGGTCCATACGCATGCGCAGTTTTGCCATTTTTTACCTGATCGCTGTGCTTCGAAAATCGGCAGCGAGCAATCAACTCGGAAAGACCCCCAGAGACTTTGCTTCTGATGGCAGTTAGTGCCCAGGCAATAGGTGGAAGTGTGAGCTTACGTTAGTATCCATTTAGAACTTGCACTGTTCGTGACTATGAATATTTGGACTGTTATCTGCTGTGTTGAGGACTGCCTGTAAACTAGAGATGAGCGGGTTCGGTTTCTCTGAATCCGAACCCGCCAGAACTTCATGTTTTTTTTCACGGGTCCGAGCGACTCGGATCTTCCCGCCTTGCTCGGTTAACCCGAGCGCGCCCGAACGTCATCATGACGCTGTCGGATTCTCGCGAGGCTCGGATTCTATCGCGAGACTCGGATTCTATATAAGGAGCCGCGCGTCGCCGCCATTTTCACACGTGCATTGAGATTGATAGGGAGAGGACGTGGCTGGCGTCCTCTCCGTTTAGACACTTGATTTACTAATTTTGGGGAGCATTAGGAGTACTCAGTAGTGTACAGTGCAGAGTTTTGCTGATAGTGACCAGTGACCACCACTTTTATTTATAATCCGTTCTCTGCCTGAAAAAAGCGATACACAGCACACAGTGACTCAGTCACATACATACCATATCTGTGTGCACTGCTCAGGCTCAGGCCAGTGTGCTGCATCATCTATATATATTATATATCTGTCTGACTGCTCAGCTCACACAGCTTATAATTGTGGGGGAGACTGGGGAGCACTACTGCAGTGCCAGTTATAGGTTATAGCAGGAGCCAGGAGTACATAATATTATATTAAAATTAAACAGTGCACACTTTTGCTGCAGGAGTGCCACTGCCAGTGTGACTAGTGACCAGTGACCTGACCACCAGTATATAATATTAGTAGTATACTATCTCTTTATCAACCAGTCTATATTAGCAGCAGACACAGTACAGTGCGGTAGTTCACGGCTGTGGCTACCTCTGTGTCGGCACTCGGCAGCCCGTCCATAATTGTATATACCAGTGACCTAACCGTGGTTTTTTTTTCTTTCTTTATACATACATACTAGTTACGAGTATACTATCTCTTTATCAACCAGTCTATATATTAGCAGCAGACACAGTACAGTGCGGTAGTTCACGGCTGTGGCTACCTCTGTGTCGGCACTCGGCAGCCCGTCCATAATTGTATATACCAGTGACCTAACCGTGGTTTTTTTTTCTTTCTTTATACATACATACTAGTTACGAGTATACTATCTCTTTATCAACCAGTCTATATATTAGCAGCAGACACAGTACAGTGCGGTAGTTCACGGCTGTGGCTACCTCTGTGTCGGCACTCGGCAGCCCGTCCATAATTGTATATACCAGTGACCTAACCGTGGTTTTTTTTTCTTTCTTTATACATACATACTAGTTGCGAGTATACTATCTCTTTATCAACAAGTCTATATATTAGCAGCAGACACAGTACAGTGCGGTAGTTCACGGCTGTGGCTACCTCTGTGTCGGCACTCCGCAGCCCGTCCATAATTGTATATACCAGTGACCTAACCGTGGTTTTTTTTTCTTTCTTTATACATACATACTAGTTACGAGTATACTATCTCTTTATCAACCAGTCTATATATTAGCAGCAGACACAGTACAGTGCGGTAGATCACGGCTGTGGCTACCTCTGTGTCGGCACTCGGCAGCCCGTCCATAATTGTATATACCAGTGACCTAACCGTGGTTTTTTTTTCTTTCTTTATACATACATGCTAGTTTACGAGTATACTATCTCTTTATCAACCAGTCTATATATTAGCAGCAGACACAGTACAGTGCGGTAGTTCACGGCTGTGGCTACCTCTGTGTCGGCACTCGGCAGCCCGTCCATAATTGTACATACCAGTGACCTAACCGTGGTTTTTTTTTCTTTCTTTATACATACATACTAGTTACGAGTATACTATCTCTTTATCAACCAGTCTATATATTAGCAGCAGACACAGTACAGTGCGGTAGTTCACGGCTGTGGCTACCTCTGTGTCGGCACTCGGCAGCCCGTCCATAATTGTATATACCAGTGACCTAACCGTGGTTTTTTTTTCTTTCTTTATACATACATACTAGTTACGAGTATACTATCTCTTTATCAACCAGTCTATATATTAGCAGCAGACACAGTACAGTGCGGTAGTTCACGGCTGTGGCTACCTCTGTGTCGGCACTCGGCAGCCCGTCCATAATTGTATATACCAGTGACCTAACCGTGGTTTTTTTTTCTTTCTTTATACATACATACTAGTTACGAGTATACTATCTCTTTATCAACCAGTCTATATATTAGCAGCAGACACAGTACAGTGCGGTAGTTCACGGCTGTGGCTACCTCTGTGTCGGCACTCGGCAGCCCGTCCATAATTGTATATACCAGTGACCTAACCGTGGTTTTTTTTTCTTTCTTTATACATACATACTAGTTACGAGTATACTATCTCTTTATCAACCAGTCTATATATTAGCAGCAGACACAGTACAGTGCGGTAGTTCACGGCTGTGGCTACCTCTGTGTCGGCACTCGGCAGCCCGTCCATAATTGTATATACCACCTAACCGTGGTTTTTTTTTCTTTCTTTATACATACATACTAGTTACGAGTATACTATCTCTTTATCAACCAGTCTATATATTACCAGCAGACACAGTACAGTGCGGTAGTTCACGGCTGTGGCTACCTCTGTGTCGGCACTCGGCAGCCCGTCCATAATTGTATATACCACCTAACCGTGGTTTTTTTTTCTTTCTTTATACATACATACTAGTTACGAGTATACTATCTCTTTATCAACCAGTCTATATATTAGCAGCAGACACAGTACAGTGCGGTAGTTCACGGCAGTGGCTACCTCTGTGTCGGCACTCGGCAGCCCGTCCATAATTGTATATACCACCTAACCGTGGTTTTTTTTTCTTTCTTTATACATACATACTAGTTACGAGTATACTATCTCTTTATCAACCAGTCTATATATTAGCAGCAGACACAGTACAGTGCGGTAGTTCACGGCTGTGGCTACCTCTGTGTCGGCACTCGGCAGCCCGTCCATAATTGTATATACCACCTAACCGTGGTTTTTTTTTTCTTTCTTTATACATACATACTAGTTACGAGTATACTATCTCTTTATCAACCAGTCTATATATTAGCAGCAGACACAGTACAGTGCGGTAGTTCACGGCTGTGGCTACCTCTGTGTCGGCACTCGGCAGCCCGTCCATAATTGTATATACCACCTAACCGTGGTTTTTTTTTCTTTCTTTATACATACATACTAGTTACGAGTATACTATCTCTTTATCAACCAGTCTATATATTAGCAGCAGACACAGTACAGTGCGGTAGTTCACGGCTGTGGCTACCTCTGTGTCGGCACTCGGCAGCCCGTCCATAATTGTATACTAGTATCCAATCCATCCATCTCCATTGTTTACCTGAGGTGCCTTTTAGTTGTGCCTATTAAAATATGGAGAACAAAAATGTTGAGGTTCCAAAATTAGGGAAAGATCAAGATCCACTTCCACCTCGTGCTGAAGCTGCTGCCACTAGTCATGGCCGAGACGATGAAATGCCAGCAACGTCGTCTGCCAAGGCCGATGCCCAATGGCATAGTACAGAGCATGTCAAAACCAAAACACCAAATATCAGTAAAAAAAGGACTCCAAAACCTAAAATAAAATTGTCGGAGGAGAAGCGTAAACTTGCCAATATGCCATTTACCACACGGAGTGGCAAGGAACGGCTGAGGCCCTGGCCTATGTTCATGGCTAGTGGTTCAGCTTCACATGAGGATGGAAGCACTCAGCCTCTCGCTAGAAAACTGAAAAGACTCAAGCTGGCAAAAGCACCGCAAAGAACTGTGCGTTCTTTGAAATCCCAAATCCACAAGGAGAGTCCAATTGTGTCGGTTGCGATGCCTGACCTTCCCAACACTGGACGTGAAGAGCATGCGCCTTCCACCATTTGCACGCCCCCTGCAAGTGCTGGAAGGAGCACCCGCAGTCCAGTTCCTGATAGTCAGATTGAAGATGTCAGTGTTGAAGTACACCAGGATGAGGAGGATATGGGTGTTGCTGGCGCTGGGGAGGAAATTGACCAGGAGGATTCTGATGGTGAGGTGGTTTGTTTAAGTCAGGCACCCGGGGAGACACCTGTTGTCCGTGGGAGGAATATGGCCGTTGACATGCCAGGTGAAAATACCAAAAAAATCAGCTCTTCGGTGTGGAGGTATTTCACCAGAAATGCGGACAACAGGTGTCAAGCCGTGTGTTCCCTTTGTCAAGCTGTAATAAGTAGGGGTAAGGACGTTAACCACCTCGGAACATCCTCCCTTATACGTCACCTGCAGCGCATTCATAATTAGTCAGTGACAAGTTCAAAAACTTTGGGTGACAGCGGAAGCAGTCCACTGACCAGTAAATCCCTTCCTCTTGTAACCAAGCTCACGCAAACCACCCCACCAACTCCCTCAGTGTCAATTTCCTCCTTCCCCAGGAATGCCAATAGTCCTGCAGGCCATGTCACTGGCAAGTCTGACGAGTCCTCTCCTGCCTGGGATTCCTCCGATGCATCCTTGCGTGTAACGCCTACTGCTGCTGGCGCTGCTGTTGTTGCCGCTGGGAGTCGATGGTCATCCCAGAGGGGAAGTCGTAAGCCCACTTGTACTACTTCCAGTAAGCAATTGACTGTTCAACAGTCCTTTGCGAGGAAGATGAAATATCACAGCAGTCATCCTACTGCAAAGCGGATAACTGAGTCCTTGACAACTATGTTGGTGTTAGACGTGCGTCCGGTATCCGCCGTTAGTTCACAGGGAACTAGACAATTTATTGAGGCAGTGTGCCCCCGTTACCAAATACCATCTAGGTTCCACTTCTCTAGGCAGGCGATACCGAGAATGTACACGGACGTCAGAAAAAGACTCACCAGTCTCCTAAAAAATGCAGTTGTACCCAATGTCCACTTAACCACGGACATGTGGACAAGTGGAGCAGGGCAGGGTCAGGACTATATGACTGTGACAGCCCACTGGGTAGATGTATGGACTCCCGCCGCAAGAACAGCAGCGGCGGCACCAGTAGCAGCATCTCGCAAACGCCAACTCTTTCCTAGGCAGGCTACGCTTTGTATCACCGCTTTCCAGAATACGCACACAGCTGAAAACCTCTTACGGCAACTGAGGAAGATCATCGCGGAATGGCTTACCCCAATTGGACTCTCCTGTGGATTTGTGGCATCGGACAACGCCAGCAATATTGTGTGTGCATTAAATATTGGCAAATTCCAGCACGTCCCATGTTTTGCACATACCTTGAATTTGGTGGTGCAGAATTTTTTAAAAAACGACAGGGGCGTGCAAGAGATGCTGTCGGTGGCCAGAAAAATTGCGGGACACTTTCGGCGTACAGGCACCACGTACAGAAGACTGGAGCACCACCAAAAACTACTGAACCTGCCCTGCCATCATCTGAAGCAAGAAGTGGTAACGAGGTGGAATTCAACCCTCTATATGCTTCAGAGGTTGGAGGAGCAGCAAAAGGCCATTCAAGCCTATACAATTGAGCACGATATAGGAGATGGAATGCACCTGTCTCAAGTGCAGTGGAGAATGATTTCAACGTTGTGCAAGGTTCTGATGCCCTTTGAACTTGCCACACGTGAAGTCAGTTCAGACACTGCCAGCCTGAGTCAGGTCATTCCCCTCATCAGGCTTTTGCAGAAGAAGCTGGAGGCATTGAAGAAGGAGCTAAAAGGGAGCGATTCCGCTAGGCATGTGGGACTTGTGGATGCAGCCCTTAATTCGCTTAACAAGGATTCACGGGTGGTCAATCTGTTGAAATCAGAGCACTACATTTTGGCCACCGTGCTCGATCCTAGATTTAAAGCCTACCTTGGATCTCTCTTTCCGGCAGACACAGGTCTGCTGGGGTTGAAAGACCTGCTGGTGACAAAATTGTCAAGTCAAGCGGAACGCGACCTGTCAACATCTCCTCCTTCACATTCTCCCGCAACTGGGGGTGCGAGGAAAAGGCTCAGAATTCCGAGCCCACCCGCTGGCGGTGATGCAGGGCAGTCTGGAGCGACTGCTGATGCTGACATCTGGTCCGGACTGAAGGACCTGACAACGATTACGGACATGTCGTCTACTGTCACTGCATATGATTCTCTCAACATTGATAGAATGGTGGAGGATTATATGAGTGACCGCATCCAAGTAGGCACGTCACACAGTCCGTACTTATACTGGCAGGAAAAAGAGGCAATTTGGAGGCCCTTGCACAAACTGGCTTTATTCTACCTAAGTTGCCCTCCCACAAGTGTGTACTCCGAAAGAGTGTTTAGTGCCGCCGCTCACCTTGTCAGCAATCGGCGTACGAGGTTACATCCAGAAAATGTGGAGAAGATGATGTTCATTAAAATGAATTATAATCAATTCCTCCGCGGAGACATTGACCAGCAGCAATTGCCTCCACAAAGTACACAGGGAGCTGAGATGGTGGATTCCAGTGGGGACGAATTGATAATCTGTGAGGAGGGGGATGTACACGGTGATATATCGGAGGGTGAAGATGAGGTGGACATCTTGCCTCTGTAGAGCCAGTTTGTGCAAGGAGAGATTAATTGCTTCTTTTTTGGGGGGGGTCCAAACCAACCCGTCATATCAGTCACAGTCGTGTGGCAGACCCTGTCACTGAAATGATGGGTTGGTTAAAGTGTGCATGTCCTGTTTTGTTTATACAACATAAGGGTGGGTGGGAGGGCCCAAGGATAATTCCATCTTGCACCTCTTTTTTCTTTTCTTTTTCTTTGCATCATGTGCTGATTGGGGAGGGTTTTTTGGAAGGGACATCCTGCGTGACACTGCAGTGCCACTCCTAGATGGGCCCGGTGTTTGTGTCGGCCACTAGGGTCGCTAATCTTACTCACACAGTCAGCTACCTCATTGCGCCTCTTTTTTTCTTTGCGTCATGTGCTGTTTGGGGAGGGTTTTTTGGAAGGGACATCCTGCGTGACACTGCAGTGCCACTCCTAGATGTGCCCGGTGTTTGTGTCGGCCACTAGGGTCGCTAATCTTACTCACACAGCTACCTCATTGCGCCTCTTTTTTTCTTTGCGTCATGTGCTGTTTGGGGAGGGTTTTTTGGAAGGGACATCCTGCGTGACACTGCAGTGCCACTCCTAGATGGGCCCGGTGTTTGTGTCGGCCACTAGGGTCGCTAATCTTACTCACACAGTCAGCTACCTCATTGCGCCTCTTTTTTTCTTTGCGTCATGTGCTGTTTGGGGAGGGTTTTTTGGAAGGGCCATCCTGCGTGACACTGCAGTGCCACTCCTAGATGGGCCCGGTGTTTGTGTCGGCCACTAGGGTCGCTAATCTTACTCACACAGCTACCTCATTGCGCCTCTTTTTTTCTTTGCGTCATGTGCTGTTTGGGGAGGGTTTTTTGGAAGGGCCATCCTGCGTGACACTGCAGTGCCACTCCTAGATGGGCCCGGTGTTTGTGTCGGCCACTAGGGTCGCTAATCTTACTCACACAGCTACCTCATTGCGCCTCTTTTTTTCTTTGCGTCATGTGCTGTTTGGGGAGGGTTTTTTGGAAGGGACATCCTGCGTGACACTGCAGTGCCACTCCTAGATGGGCCCGGTGTTTGTGTCGGCCACTAGGGTCGCTTATCTTACTCACACAGCGACCTCGGTGCAAATTTTAGGACTAAAAATAATATTGTGAGGTGTGAGGTATTCAGAATAGACTGAAAATGAGTGTAAATTATGTTTTTTGAGGTTAATAATACTTTGGGATCAAAATGACCCCCAAATTCTATGATTTAAGCTGTTTTTTAGTGTTTTTGGAAAAAAACACCCGAATCCAAAACACACCCGAATCCGACAAAAATAATTCGGTGAGGTTTTGCCAAAACGCGTTCGAACCCAAAACACGGCCGCGGAACCGAACCCAAAACCAAAACACAAAACCCGAAAAATTTCAGGCGCTCATCTCTACTGTAAACCTGACCTACTATTCCTGCATATAAAGCTGTATCCTGCCTGAGGAGGAAATAAAAGTGTGTTGGATTTTACCCTATCTATGTGATTTCTGTCAATAAATACTGTATATATATTATCTGAGAAATATAAACACACATGGGGTGCAGTTAGTGCAGTACTGTTATAAACAAACCTAAGTTTAATTAAATGTACATTGTTAATAAAAAAAGCTTATCACAGTGAAGTTAGGTTAACCAGGATATACTGATTCTTAGATCTGGCCTCACTCCTTAGCTGCAGTAGCCAGGGCATCTCCTGACACAACTCTGGCTCTTTACATTGCCTATCGGGGTCATTCTGAGTTGATCGCTCACTAGCAGTTTTTAGCAGCTGTGCAAACGCTATGCCGCTGCCCACTGGGGAGTGTATTTTAGCTTAGCAGAAGTGCGAACGCTTGTGCAGCCGAGCTCTGCAAAAAAAGTTTGTGCATTTTCAGAATAGCTCTGAACCTACTCAGCGCTTGCGATCACTTCAGCCTATTCGTATCCGAATTTGAGGTCATACACCCACCCAGCGAACACCCAGCCACACCTGTGTTTTTTCAGACACGCCTGCGTTTTTTCAGACACGCCTGCGTTTTTGCAAAAACTCCCTGAAAACAGTCAGTTGACACCCAGAAATGCCCCCTTCCTGTCAATCTTCTTGCGGCCGTCAGTGCGACTGAAAACTTCGCTACAACCTGTGCACAACCACAATGGGCTTTGTTCCCGTACGACACGTGTGCGCATTGCGGCCCATACGCATGCGCAGAAATGCCGATTTTTAGCCTGATTGCTAGCTGCCGTTGTTCGCAGCCCAGCGATCAGGCAAAAAATCGGCATTTCTGCACTTTTAATTTGCAAGTGTATGCCTGCTCCAAAGTCCCTTCCACAGACTCCTGCTGAGCATTAGCATAATGAGGCATATAAATCCACTCGATCTGTGATAGAACACACTTTTGGCCTATTTAAATGTAGTTTCAGATGTCTTGACAATCAGGTGATGTATTGTTATATAGTCCAGATAAAATGTCCAATAATGTGCTCTGCTACTGTCTATTACAAAATCTGTTACTTACCACATCAACCTCCTCCCCAGAAAATAATTAGACAATGAACAGGTATGGGTCTTGTTACCAACTAGTGACTCCCAGAACACGGAAACTGGGAGGCAGGACAGGCAGACTCTAATCAACAAATGTTTCCCCTGTAAGTTTACATCAGACCATCAGGGATTTTGTTGAAAAACATAATTTGATAAACTTTTTTTATGTAAAGTCTGTAAATAATTAAATGTATGCATGTGACTATAAATTACCTTCAACTAAGGTGTAAAATATAAAGTTATGTAAATACCAACTGTTCAAACTCATCCTGCATAATAGTTTATGTATTACCCAGGGCCATATATAGTGGTGGTCATTATAGTACACTGCTATTCTGCAGGTCATAACAGAGAGGAAGGAAACGGCTTTTCTCCCCTCCACTCCCCTCATCTCTCCCAAGTCCTTGACGTCTCCTCTCTGCAACTGACTCCTCTCTGAGGCAGTCCCGCTGCTCGTGCTTGCTAAAGGCATGCTCTGAACAGCCTCTGCTTATTGCAGTACTGCCACAGTGCACTTGGATTTGGAGCAATCACCCAGAGGGGTGACTTCCGACATGCTCTACTGATCATGTGTCGCATCCCGGTGCGTCTTACGTCCAGTTCCATATGGCATATCAGATGTGCCTCTGAGTTACTCGGTGTACAGAGAGCCCCATTAGACCTTAATTAACACTGTACCATCAGTGCAGTCTATATATACATATATATATATATATATATATATATACACACACAGATAGATATATATATATATATATATATATATATATTAGTGATGAGCGGGTTCGGTTCCTCGGAATCCGAACCACCCCGAACTTCACCCTTTTTACACGGGTCCGAGGCAGACTCGTATCCTCCCGCCTTGCTCGGTTAACCTGAGCGCGCCCGAACGTCATCATCCCGCTGTCGGATTCTCGCGAGATTCGTATTCTATATAAGGAGCCGCGCGTCGCCGCCATTTTTCACTCGTGCATTGGAAATGATAGTGAGAGGACGTGGCTGGCGTCCTATCACTTTGTTTCAGGGGGCTGCGGTGCAAATATCTTTATTCTGGGGACCAGCAGTATTATAGGAGGAGTACAGTGCAGAGTTTTGCTGACCTGTGACCACCAGTATTATACGTTGTCTGCCTGAAAAACGATCCATATCTGTGCTCAGTGTGCTGCATATATCTGTGCTCACACTGCTTTATTGTGGGGACTGGGGACCAGCAGTATTATATAGGAGGAGTACAGTGCAGAGTTTTGCTGACCAGTGACCCCCAGGATTATACGTTGTCTGCCTGAAAAACACTCCATATCTGTGCTCAGTGTGCTGCATATATCTGTGCTCACACTGCTTTATTGTGGGGACTGGGGACCAGCAGTATTATATAGGAGGAGTACAGTGCAGAGTTTTGCTGACCAGTGACCACCAGTATTATACGTTCTCTGCCTGAAAAACGCTCCATATCTGTGCTCAGTGTGTTGCATATATCTGTGCTCACACTGCTTTATTGTGGGAACTGGGGACCAGCAGTATTATATAGGAGGAGTACAGTGCAGAGTTTTGCTGACCAGTGACCACCAGTATTATACGTTCTCTGCCTTAAAAACGCTCCATATCTGTGCTCAGTGTGCTGCATATATCTGTGCTCACACTGCTTTATTGTGGGGACTGGGGACCAGCAGTATTATATAGGAGGAGTATAGTGCAGAGTTTTGCTGACCAGTGACCACCAGTATTATACGTTCTCTGCCTGAAAAACGCTCCATATCTGTGCTGCATTGTAGTATATAGTAGGAGTACAGTGCATAATTTTGCTGACCACCAGTATATAATATATAGGAGTACAGTATAGAAGGCCACTGCTCTACCTACCTCTGTGTCGTCAAGTATACTATCCATCCATACCTGTGGTGCATTTCAGTTTTGCACAGTTTGCTGACCACCAGTATATAATAAATAGCAGTACGGTACAGTAGGCCACTGCTCTACCTACCTCTGTGTCGTCAAGTATACTATCCATCCATACCTGTGGTGCATTTCAGTTTTGCACAGTTTGCTGACCACCAGTACATAATACATAGCAGTACGGTACAGTAGGCCACTGCTCTACCTACCTCTGTGTCGTCAAGTATACTATCCATCCATACCTGTGGTGCATTTCAGTTGTGCGCAGTATATATAGTAGTAGGCCATTGCTATTGATACTGGCATATAATTCCACACATTAAAAAATGGAGAACAAAAATGTGGAAGGTAAAATAGGGAAAGATCTAGATCCACTTCCACCTCGTGCTGAAGCTGCTGCCACTAGTCATGGCCGAGACGATGAAATGCCATCAACGTCGTCTGCCAAGGCTGATGCCCAATGTCATAGTAGAGAGCATGTAAAATCCAAAACACAAAAGTTCAGTAAAATGACCCAAAAATCAAAATTAAAAGCGTCTGAGGAGAAGCGTAAACTTGCCAATATGCCATTTACGACACCGAGTGGCAAGGAACAGCTGAGGCCCTGGCCTATGTTCATGGCTAGTGGTTCAGCTTCACATGAGGATGGAAGCACTCATCCTCTCGCTAGAAAAATGAAAAGACTTAAGCTGGCAAAAGCACAGCAAAGAACTGTGCATTCTTCTAAATCACAAATCCCCAAGGAGAGTCCAATTGTGTCGGGTGCGATGCCTGACCTTCCCAACACTGGATGGGAAGAGGTGGCGCCTTCCACCATTTGCACGCCCCCTGAAAGTGCTGGAAGGAGCACCCACAGTCCAGTTCCTGATAGTCAAATTGAAGATGTCACTGTTGAAGTACACCAGGATGAGGATATGGGTGTTGCTGGCGCTGAGGAGGAAATTGACAAAGAGGATTCTGATGGAGAGGTGGTTTGTTTAAGTCAGGCACCCGGGGAGACACCTGTTGTCCGTGGGACGAATATGGCCATTGACATGCCTGGTCAAATTACAAAAAAAATCACCTCTTCGGTGTGGAATTATTTTAACACAAATGCGGACAACAGGTGTCAAGCCGTGTGTTGCCTTTGTCAAGCTGTAATAAGTAGGGGTAAGGACGTTAACCACCTCGGAACATCCTCCCTTATACGTCACCTGCAGCGCATTCATCATAAGTCAGTGACAAGTTCAAAAACTTTGGATGACAGCGGAAGCAGTCCACTGACCACTAAATCCCTTCCTCTTGTAACCAAGCTCCTGCAAACCACACCACCAACTCCCTCAGTGTCAATTTCCTCCTTACACAGGAAAGCCAATAGTCCTGCAGGCCATGTCACTGGCAAGTCTGACGAGTCCTCTCCTGCCTGGGATTCCTCGTATGCATCCTTGAGTGTAACGCCTCCTGCTGCTGGCGCTGCTGTTGTTGCTGCTGGGAGTCGATCGTCATCCCAGAGGGGAAGTCGGAAGACCACTTGTACTACTTCCAGTAAGCAATTGACTGTCCAACAGTCCTTTGCGAGGAAGATGAAATATCACAGCATTCATCCTGCTGCAAAGCGGATAACTCAGGCCTTGGCAGCCTGGGCGGTGAGAAACGTGTTTCCGTTATCCACCGTTAATTCACAGGCAACTACAGACTTGATTGAGGTACTGTTAGGGTCTCCTGCCCTGTGCTGCCACGTCGTCATGGCAACCGGGAGACAAGTGCTAGTGGAGTAACCTGAGCGCAGCTGATACTCCGGTTCGGGTCTTTTGCTGTGCAGTGGTTATAGGCTCTGTGCACGGCAGGGGATCCGGTGCTGGTTTTTGTGCTCACAGTCTGTGAGGTCTGAGTGGGGCGTGGACAGCACCTGCTTTATAAGGCCTCTTTTCAGGGTAAGCAGATGCTGCTGAATCTTTGTTGGTTAGTCAGTTCATGAAAGTTAGCCAGTACTGTGTAGCTTTGTATTTGTTTGTTGCTTACTGCAAATAGGCCTGTGGATTTGGTATTACACTCTGCCAATCCAGACCTAGCAGTAAGACTGGAGTCAGTCGTTTAGCTTGCTGGGGTTCTGTTACTACTCTGTGAACTTAGCAAGTTTGCGGCTGTATTCTAAGACTTGCCTGTCTAATCTTGTCTCACTGTGCTAGGTGTCAGGGGTCAGTTTAGTGGCAGTAAGCTAAAACCTGTGCACTGCAAGTGAGAATTAGGATTGTGGAGATTCTCCTTGTGTCTATCATTCCATCTCTGACCAAGGAGTTTACTGCCACACCCGTTGGTAACCCTTTAGGGTTTTGCTGTTGCCCTTAGCAACAGCATTTCGGGTTCTCTACGTATTAAAACACAACATCTTGCTTTTCCATCTGAGCAGTTCTAATACAAGGGAGATACCCAGTTCCTTAGCCTCTGGGCTTCTCTGTTCACTTTGTGTGTATTTTGTTACCCTATCACCTTCTGTGTACATTATGTCATATCCCCCAGTTTGTCTGTGAGTCCATCTGTTTTGCATTACAGTTCTAACACCAGTACATTACTGCAGACACTGGAGTGCATAGCAGTTCTGACACCAGTACTTTCCTGCAGGCACTGGTGTGCATAACATATTCAGCAGCCTAATACTCCTGTTGAAATTTTGTGGGAATATGGAGCATACCCCTCAAAATACGTTGCAACAGGTGGTCGATCAGGTGCAGGTCCTGACTCGACAATTTAATGATTTGTCCATTAAAATGCACACCTCCCAGGCTGCTGGCGGAGCTCCCGCAGCAGCAGCACCTGCAGGGGTTAAGGAGCCGAAAGTAAATCTCCCGGATCGTTTTTCTGGAGATCGCTCGCAGTTCTTTTGTTTCAAGGAGAGTTGCAAGCTATACTTCCGGCTTAGGGCTCAGTCTTCTGGGTCGGAGATTCAGCGGGTGGGCATAGTGATTTCCTTGCTACAAGGAGACCCACAGGTCTGGGCATATGGGTTGCAGCCTGACTGTCCGTCGCTTAAAAGTGTTGATGCTTTTTTTACGGCACTGGGCATGTTGTATGATGACCCTGACAAGACGGCCTCAGCCGAGGCTCAGATTTCGATCCTTAAGCAAGGGCGAAGGCCAGTTGAGGTTTACTGTACGGAGTTTCGGAGGTTGGCCCATGATACCCAGTGGAATGACCCAGCCCTGAGACACCAGTACCGAAGAGGTCTTTCTAACCAGATAAAGGACCAACTGGTACAATATCCCTTGCCTGATAGCTTGGATCAGCTCATGCAGTTATCCATCCGGGTGGATAGACGGCTGAGAGAGCGTAGGCTTGAAAGGGAGACTGAGATTTCCTTCCTTCCCAAGGGAACCTCAGACTCTGAGGAATTTTCTGAGGAGCCTATGCAGATTGGGGCTACCCGCCTCTCCTCGCGTGAGAAGACGCGGAGGAGACAGCAGGGGTTGTGTTTGTACTGTGGGAATAAAGGTCATGTGGTAGTATCATGCCCAGAAAAGCCGGAAAACTTCAGGGCCTGAGGGTGATGGGAAATATCCTGTCAGGCCAGAAGTCAGAATTTCCCAAGAAGACTTTTATCATTCCGGTGACCTTGAAGATCCTCGGTCAAACTGTCAAGACTGAGGCCTTTGTGGACAGTGGGGCCGTCGGGGTTTTTATGGACCGCCAATTCGCCCTGAAACACTCTGTTCCCTTAGTACCCTTGGCATCGGAAATTGAGATTTGTGGGTTAAACGGGGAACCATTATCCCAAGGTAAAATTACCTCTTGCACTAGCCAGATTTCTTTGTTTATTGGAGCCACACACTCTGAAAAATTGTCCTTTTATGTGACTGTCTGTACTTTTGCCCCATTGGTGTTGGGGTTACCCTGGTTAAGGGCCCACAATCCTCAATTTGACTGGGTCTCTGGGGAGATTCTTAGTTGGGGTACTGATTGTTTCAGGAGTTGCTTGAGCCTTCCAGTCAGGCTCTCGCAGCTAAGTTTGCCAGGATTGCCAGGGTGTTATGCAGATTTTGCGGACGTGTTCTCCAAAAAAGTTGCAGAGGTACTACCTCCCCATCGCCCCTATGACTGTGCCATTGATTTGTTGCCAAATGCTAAGCTTCCCAAGAGCAGGTTGTACTCCCTGTCACGTCCTGAGACTCAGGCTATGGCAGAGTACATTCAGGAGAACTTGGCTAAGGGATTTATCAGACCTTCACAGTCTCCAGTTGGGTCGGGGTTCTTCTTCGTGGGTAAAAAGGACGGTTCGTTGCGACCCTGCATCGACTTCAGGGAATTGAACCGTATCACGATTAAAAACTCATACCCACTGCCTCTCATTTCGGTCTTGTTTGACCAGCTTCGTACTGCCACCATTTTTTCTAAGATTGACCTACGCGGTGCGTACAATCTAATCCGAATAAGAGAGGGGGATGAATGGAAGACTGCCTTTAATACCCACTCAGGGCATTATGAATATTTGGTGATGCCTTTTGGGCTCTGTAATGCCCCGGCAGTCTTCCAGGATTTCATGAATGATGTGCTCAGGGAATATTTGGATAGATTCTTAGTTGTATACTTAGATGACATCCTAATCTTCTCCCATTCCCTGGAGGAACATCGGAAGCATGTACGCTTAGTCCTCCAGAAACTCAGAGACCACCGGCTTGGGGCGAAGCTGGAGAAGTGCGAATTTGAAGTTCAGCAAATCGCATTTCTAGGATATATTATCTCCCCAGAAGGTTTCCAAATGGAGGGTTCCAAGGTACAGGCAGTCCTGGATTGGGTGCAGCCCACTAGTTTGAAGGCGCTTCAGCGTTTCCTGGGCTTTGCGAATTTTTATAGACGATTTATCGCTGGATTTTCGTCTATAGTGGCGCCCTTGGTGGCACTCACTAAGAAAGGGGCGGATGTTGCTCACTGGTCTTGTGAGGCTAAAGCGGCTTTTGCCCGTCTCAAAAGGGCATTTGTTTCGGCCAAGGTGCTGCGACACCCAGATCCAGAGCGTCCTTTTGTGGTGGAGGTGGATGCCTCTGAGATGGGTATTGGGGCAGTGCTTTCTCAGATGGGAGTGTCTGATAATCACCTTCATCCCTGTGCTTACTTTTCCCGTAAATTTTCGCCTGCCGAGATGAATTATGACGTGGGTAACCGGGAATTGTTGGCTATTAAGGATGCACTCGAGGAGTGGAGACACTGGCTTGAGGGGGCTAAGTTTGTGGTCTCAATTCTCACTGACCATAAGAATCTGGCATATTTAGAGTCAGCGAAGCGTCTCAATGCCAGGCAGGCACGATGGGCTTTGTTTTTTGCTCGCTTTAATTTTTTGATAACATATCGCCCTGGGTCAAAAAACATCAAGGCTGATGCGCTCTCGCGGAGTTTTGCTCCAATCTAGGATACCACCGAGGAGCCGTTGCCCATTGTTTCCCCATCATGTATTAAAGTGGGCATTACCCAGGACCTCTTATCATTAGTCCTTAGAGCACAGGAGCAGGCTCCTCCAGACCTTCCGGTAGGTCTTTTGTTTGTGCCTCCTAGGTTAAGACAGCGAGTGTTCCTGGAATTCCATGCCAAGAAGTCGGCAGGTCACCCGGGTATTGCCAGAACTCGGGAGTTGCTATCTAGGGCGGTGTGGTGGCCCTCGGTGGCTAAGGATGTGGATCAGTGGGTTCGGGCATGTGACATCTGTGCCCGAAATAAGACTCCTAGAGGGGTTCCTGTTGGCCCATTACATCCACTCTCTATCCCATCTAAGCCATGGACCCACATTTCAATGGATTTTGTGGTGGACTTGCCCAAATCCTCGGGGATGACAGCCTTCTGGGTTGTCGTTGACAGGTTTTCGAAGATGGCGCACTTCGTTCCACTGGTTGGGCTGCCATCAGCCAGACGCCTGTCTGAATTATTTATGCTGCATGTTGTGCGTCTCCACGGGTTGCCACTTGATGTGGTCTCTGACCGCGGATCCCAGTTTGTGGCCAAATTCTGGAGGGCATTTTGTTCCGATCTCCAGATTTCTGTCAGCTTGTCGTCAGGCTACCATCCGCAGTCTAATGGGCAGACTGAAAGGGTGAACCAGTCCTTGGAGCAGTTCCTCAGGTGTTATGTCTCCAAGTGTCAGACTGACTGGGTTGCTCATCTGTCCATGGCGGAGTTTGCCTATAACAACGCGGCTCACTCTGCTACAGGGATCTCTCCCTTCCTTTGTGTGTATGGGCATCATCCTAAGGCCAATTCTTTTGACCCCCTGGACTCCACGCCTGGTGGTTCCTCTGTGGTTTCGGTCCTTAGAGGTATTTGGCGGAAAGTGAAGAAAGCCCTTGTGTCTGTGTCATTAGTGACCAAAAGGGTTTTTGATAAGCGGAAAAGACCCTGCAGCTTCAAATTAGGAGACTTCGTCTGGTTATCTACCAAGAATTTGAAGTTGAGACAGCCATCTCATAAGTTAGGGCCCCGGTTCATCGGCCCTTATAAGATCACCAGGGTTATCAATCCGGTGGCATTTCAGTTAGATCTGCCCCGATCTTTGGGTATCAATAAAACATTTCATTGTTCCCTTTTAAAATGGGCGATTAGTAATCCTTCTTCCAGTGGAAGACCTTCCCCTCTTCTGATACGTGGCCAGAGGGAGTTTGTTGTTGAAAGGATTCTTGACTCCAAGGTGGTTCGGGGTCGGCTGTCATTTTTGGTGCACTGGAAGGGGTATGGCCCGGAGGAGCGGTCGTGGGTGCGCAGTTGTGATCTTCATGCCCCCAGACTGATACGCTCTTTCTTCTCGCAGTTCCCCGATAAACCCGGTGGTAGGGGTTCTTTGACCCCTCGTCAGAGGGGGGGTACTGTTAGGGTCTCCTGCCCTGTGCTGCCACGTCGTCATGGCAACCGGGAGACAAGTGCTAGTGGAGTAACCTGAGCGCAGCTGATACTCCGGTTCGGGTCTTTTGCTGTGCAGTGGTTATAGGCTCTGTGCACGGCAGGGGATCCGGTGCTGGTTTTTGTGCTCACAGTCTGTGAGGTCTGAGTGGGGCGTGGACAGCACCTGCTTTATAAGGCCTCTTTTCAGGGTAAGCAGATGCTGCTGAATCTTTGTTGGTTAGTCAGTTCATGAAAGTTAGCCAGTACTGTGTAGCTTTGTATTTGTTTGTTGCTTACTGCAAATAGGCCTGTGGATTTGGTATTACACTCTGCCAATCCAGACCTAGCAGTAAGACTGGAGTCAGTCGTTTAGCTTGCTGGGGTTCTGTTACTACTCTGTGAACTTAGCAAGTTTGCGGCTGTATTCTAAGACTTGCCTGTCTAATCCTGTCTCACTGTGCTAGGTGTCAGGGGTCAGTTTAGTGGCAGTAAGCTAAAACCTGTGCACTGCAAGTGAGAATTAGGATTGTGGAGATTCTCCTTGTGTCTATCATTCCATCTCTGACCAAGGAGTTTACTGCCACACCCGTTGGTAACCCTTTAGGGTTTTGCTGTTGCCCTTAGCAACAGCATTTCGGGTTCTCTACGTATTAAAACACAACATCTTGCTTTTCCATCTGAGCAGTTCTAATACAAGGGAGATACCCAGTTCCTTAGCCTCTGGGCTTCTCTGTTCACTTTGTGTGTATTTTGTTACCCTATCACCTTCTGTGTACATTATGTCATATCCCCCAGTTTGTCTGTGAGTCCATCTGTTTTGCATTACAGTTCTAACACCAGTACATTACTGCAGACACTGGAGTGCATAGCAGTTCTGACACCAGTACTTTCCTGCAGGCACTGGTGTGCATAACAGGTACTGTGTCCCCGGTACCAAATACCAGCTAGGTTCCATTTCTCTAGACAGGCGATACCGAAAATGTACACAGACCTCAGAAAAAGAGTCACCAGGGTCCTAAAAAATGCAGTTGTACCCAATGTCCACTTAACCACGGACATGTGGACAAGTGGAGCAGGGCAGGCTCAGGACTATATGACTGTGACAGCCCACTGGGTAGATGTATTGCCTCCCGCAGCAAGAACAGCAGTGGCGGCACCAGTAGCAGCATCTCGCAAACGCCAACTCGTTCATAGGCAGGCTACGCTTTGTATCACTGCTTTCCAGAAGAAGCACACAGCTGACAACCTCTTACGGAAACAGAGGAACATCATCGCAGAATGGCTCACCCCAAACGGACTCTCCTGGGGATTTGTGACATCGGACAACGCCAGCAATATTGTGCGTGCATTACATCTGGGCAAATTCCAGCACGGCCCATGTTTTGCACATACATTGAATTTGGTGGTGCAGAATTATTTAAAAAACGACAAGGGCGTGCAAGAGATGCTGTCGGTGGCCCGAAGAATCGCGGGCCACTTTCGGCATTCAGCCACCGCATGCCGAAGACTGGAGCACCAGCAAACAGTCCTGAACCTGCCCTGCCATCATCTGAAGCAAGAGGTGGTAACGAGGTGGAATTCAACCCTCTATATGCTTCAGAGGATGGAGGAGCAGCAAAAGGCCATTCAAGCCTATACATCTGCCTACGATATAGGCAAAGAAAGGGGAATGCACCTGACTCAAGCGCAGTGGAGAATGATTTCAACGTTGTGCAAGGTTCTGCAACCCTTTGAACTTGCCACACGTGAAGTCAGTTCAGACACTGCCAGCCTGAGTCAGGTCATTCCCATCATCAGGCTTTTGCAGAAGAAGCTGGAGACATTGAAGGAGGAGCTAAAACAGAGCGATTCCGCTAGGCATGTGGGACTTGTGGATGGAGCCCTTAATTCGCTTAACCAGGATTCACGGGTGGTCAATCTGTTGAAATCAGAGCACTACATTTTGGCCACCGTGCTCGATCCTAGATTTAAAACCTACGTTGGATCTCTCTTTCTGGCAGACACAAGTCTGCAGAGGTTTAAAGACCTGCAGGTGAGAAAATTGTCAAGTCAAGCGGAACGTGACCCGTCAACAGCTCCTCCTTCACATTCTCCCGCAACTGGGGGAGCGAGGAAAAGGCTAAGAATTCCGAGCCCACCCGCTGGCGGTGATGCAGGGCAGTCTGGAGCGAGTGCTGACATCTGGTCCGGACTGAAGGACCTGCCAACGATTACTGACATGTCGTCTACTGTCACTGCATATGATTCTCTCACCATTGAAAGAATGGTGGAGGATTATATGAGTGACCGCATCCAAGTAGGCACGTCAGACAGTCCGTACGTATACTGGCAGGAAAAAGAGGCAATTTGGAGGCCCTTGCAGAAACTGACTTTATTTTACCTAAGTTGCCCACCCTCCAGTGTGTACTCTGAAAGAGTGTTTAGTGCAGCCGCTCACCTTGTCAGCAATCGGCGTACAAGGTTACTTCCAGAAAATGTGGAGAAGATGATGTTCATCAAAATGAATTATAATCAATTCCTCCGTGGAGACATTCACCAGCAATTGTCTCCAGAAAGTACACAGGGACCTGAGATGGTGGATTCCAGTGGGGACGAATTAATAATCTGTGAGGAGGGGGATGTACACAGTGAAAGGGGTGAGGAATCGGACGATGAGGAGGAGGTGGACATCTTGCCTCTGTAGAGCCAGTTTGTGCAAGGAGAGATTGATTGCTTCTTTTTTGGTGGGGGCCCAAACCAACCAGTCATTTCAGTCACAGTTGTGTGGCAGACCCTGTCGCTGAAATGATGGGTTTGTTAAAGTGTGCATGTCCTGTTTATACAACATAAGGGTGGGTGGGAGGGCCCAAGGACAATTCCATCTTGCACCTCTTTTTTCTTTCTTTTTTCTTTGCATCATGTGCTGTTTGGGGACTATTTTTTTGAAGTGCCATCCTGCCTGACACTACAGTGCCACTCCTAGATGGGCCAGGTGTTTGTGTCGGCCACTTCGGTCGCTTAGCTTAGCCATCCAGCGACCTTGGTGCACCTCTTTTTTTCTTTGCATCATGTGCTGTTTGGGGACTATTTTTTTGAAGTGCCATCCTGTCTGACACTGCAGTGCCACTCCTAGATGGGCCAGGTGTTTGTGTCGGCCACTTGGGTCGCTTAGCTTAGTCAACCAGCGACCTCGGTGCAAATTTTAGGACTAAAAATAATATTGTGAGGTGTTCAGAATAGACTGAAAATGAGTGGAAATTATGGTTATTGAGGTTAATAATACTATGGGATCAAAATGACCCCCAAATTCTATGATTTAAGCTGTTTTTGAGGGGTTTTTGTAAAAAAACACCCGAATCCAAAACACACCCGAATCCGACAAAAAATTTTCAGGGAGCTTTTGCCAAAACGCGTCCGAATCCAAAACACGGCCGCGGAAGCGGATCCAAAACCAAAACACAAAACCGGAAAAATGTCCGGTGCACATCACTAATATATATATAATCCAGCTGCCACCACTGATAATATACCCCATACAGTGAGTGCAACATGCACCTGGTTAAAAAATCTTCACATGGTTAAGTCATCTGTCAAGTGGACTAAACTCCAGCTGACACCACAATCTCATGACTGTCCCCAGAGAAAAAACCCAAGGTGGAGAGGAAGAGCTATCCTACCCCTACCTGCCAGCTGCTACAGCCAAGCCAGTCACTGGGCCACGTGCTGCAGTTCTGCTGTTGTTCCAGCAGTTACAGGTAAATAAAGACTCTTTACTAGAGAGTAGAATATGTTTGTTTAGTCACTATATGGCAGTACAGTATGTACAGATGTGTCCTCCTTCATCTTACATGCTATTTGAGGCAACTGCGACTAATTTGCAGCAAATAGCGCGTCCAAGGGTGTGCATGTGCACTGCAAATAGGATTGTATGGTACATACAGTAGCTTGCCGTGGCTAATCGCAATTGTGATGCGGCCGCTTACAGGACCCATTTGCGGGAAAAGCAGTGCGGCAATTCTGCAGAGAGTGTAGGTTTATGGTATACAGTCTGGTGCAACCCTTGACTTATAACATTATACCACAACTGTCCTATTTTGGGCACACAATGTGATTTCTGAGGACTGTCCCACCATCCCTCCTGTGGGTTGCAGTGACCAATGTGGGGCTCCTGGAATCTCCATAATGTGGGGGAGAGCCTGCGGTTAACCCAACATCTTTGGGAGTGCTGGGCATGCCCCAGAGTGATAGAAAGGGGGTCTGCTAAACCCCTTCCCCATAAGGCTACTCCTCTTTTTATGTTAAATGCCGAAGGAGTTCCTAATTTGGGATTGTCCAAAGCATATTTTGCACCACTCCCTAGTTCCGCCACTGGTGTTACAAATCTTACCTTACTTCATATGCAGCAGATGTTGTTCTGTAACAACTCTGTTACACCTCATAGTTCAAGTGTCAGGAACATAATGTAGCATTACTGTAATTACACTAGCAAACAACCTTGCCTTCCAATCTATGTGTTATGTGCTAAATAGGAGGAACACATGATTCTTGTAAACACACACATGCATAAACCAGTTACGATGTGTGCTGCTTGCAGATGTGGTTGTACTAGATACTAGAGATGAGCGCCGGAAATTTTTCGGGTTTTGTGTTTTGGTTTTGGGTTCGGTTCCGCGGCCGTGTTTTGGGTTCGACCACGTTTTGGCAAAACCTCACCGAATTTTTTTTGTCGGATTCGGGTGTGTTTTGGATTCGGGTGTTTTTTTCCAAAAAAACTAAAAAAACAGCTTAAATCAAAGAATTTGGCGGTCATTTTGATCCCAAAGTATTATTAACCTCAAAAACCATAATTTCCACTCATTTTCAGTCTATTCTGAATACCTCACACCTCACAATATTATTTTTAGTCCTAAAATTTGCACCGAGGTCGCTGTGTGAGTAAGATAAGCGACCCTAGTGGCCGACACAAACACCGGGCCCATCTAGGAGTGGCACTGCAGTGTCACGCAGGATGTCCCTTCCAAAAAACCCTCCCCAAACAGCACATGACGCAAAGAAAAAAAGAGGCGCAATGAGGTAGCTGTGTGAGTAAGATAAGCGACCCTAGTGGCCGACACAAACACCGGGCCCATCTAGGAGTGGCACTGCAGTGTCACGCAGGATGTCCCTTCCAAAAAACCCTCCCCAAACAGCACATGACGCAAAGAAAAAGAAAAGAAAAAAGAGGTGCAAGATGGAATTGTCCTTGGGCCCTCCCACCCACCCTTATGTTGTATAAACAGGACATGCACACTTTAACCAACCCATCATTTCAGTGACAGGGTCTGCCACACGACTGTGACTGATATGACGGGTTGGTTTGGACCCCCACCAAAAAAGAAGCAATTAATCTCTCCTTGCACAAACTGGCTCTACAGAGGCAAGATGTCCACCTCATCATCATCCTCCGATATATCACCGTGTACATCCCCCTCCTCACAGATTATCAATTCGTCCCCACTGGAATCCACCATCTCAGCTCCCTGTGTACTTTGTGGAGGCAATTGCTGCTGGTCAATGTCTCCACGGAGGAATTGATTATAATTCATTTTAATGAACATCATCTTCTCCACATTTTCTGGATGTAACCTCGTACGCCGATTGCTGACAAGGTGAGCGGCGGCACTAAACACTCTTTCGGAGTACACACTTGTGGGAGGGCAACTTAGGTAGAATAAAGCCAGTTTGTGCAAGGGCCTCCAAATTGCCTCTTTTTCCTGCCAGTATAAGTACGGACTGTGTGACGTGCCTACTTGGATGCGGTCACTCATATAATCCTCCACCATTCTTTCAATGGGGAGAGAATCATATGCAGTGACAGTAGACGACATGTCCGTAATCGTTGTCAGGTCCTTCAGTCCGGACCAGATGTCAGCATCAGCAGTCGCTCCAGACTGCCCTGCATCACCGCCAGCGGGTGGGCTCGGAATTCTGAGCCTTTTCCTCGCACCCCCAGTTGCGGGAGAATGTGAAGGAGGAGATGTTGTTGACAGGTCGCGTTCCGCTTGACTTGACAATTTACTCACCAGCAGGTGTTTGAACCCCAGCAGACTTGTGTCTGCCGGAAAGAGAGATCCAAGGTAGGCTTTAAATCTAGGATCGAGCACGGTGGCCAAAATGTAGTGCTCTGATTTCAACAGATTGACCACCCGTGAATCCTTGCTAAGCGAATTAAGGGCTCCATCCACAAGTCCCACATGCCTAGCGGAATCGCTTCGTGTTAGCTCCTCCTTCAATGTCTCCAGCTTCTTCTGCAAAAGCCTGATGAGGGGAATGACCTGACTCAGGCTGGCAGTGTCTGAACTGACTTCACGTGTGGCAAGTTCAAAGGGCATCAGAACCTTGCACAACGTTGAAATCATTCTCCACTGCGCTTGAGACAGGTGCATCCCACCTCCTATATCGTGCTCAATTGTATAGGCTTGAATGGCCTTTTGCTGCTCCTCCAACCTCTGAAGCATATACAGGGTTGAATTCCACCTCGTTACCACTTCTTGCTTCAGATGATGGCAGGGCAGGTTCAGTAGTTTTTGGTGGTGCTCCAGTTTTCTGTACGTGGTGCCTGTACGCCGAAAGTGTCCCGCAATTCTTCTGGCCACCGACAGCATCTCTTGCACGCCCCTGTCGTTTTTTAAAAAATTCTGCACCACCAAATTCAAGGTATGTGCAAAACATGGGACGTGCTGGAATTGGCCCAGATTTAATGCACACACAAAATTGCTGGCGTTGTCCGATGCCACAAATCCACAGGAGAGTCCAATTGGGGTAAGCCATTCCGCGATGATCTTCCTCAGTTGCCGTAAGAGGTTTTCAGCTGTGTGCGTATTCTGGAAACCGGTGATACAAAGCGTAGCCTGCCTAGGAAAGAGTTGGCGTTTGCGAGATGCTGCTACTGGTGCCGCCGCTGCTGTTCTTGCGGCGGGAGTCCATACATCTACCCAGTGGGCTGTCACAGTCATATAGTCCTGACCCTGCCCTGCTCCACTTGTCCACATGTCCGTGGTTAAGTGGACATTGGGTACAGCTGCATTTTTTAGGACACTGGTGACTCTTTTTCTGAGGTCTGTGTACATTTTCGGTATCGCCTGCCTAGAGAAATGGAACCTAGATGGTATTTGGTACCGGGGACACAGTACCTCCAACAAGTCTCTAGTTGGCTCTGCAGTAATGATGGATAACGGAAACACGTTTCTCACCACCCAGGATGTCAAGGCCTCAGTTATCCGCTTTGCAGTAGGATGACTGCTGTGATATTTCATCTTCCTCGCAAAGGACTGTTGGACAGTCAATTGCTTGGTGGAAGTAGTAAAAGTGGTCTTACGACTTCCCCTCTGGGATGACCATCGACTCCCAGCAGCAACAACAGCAGCGCCAGCAGCAGTAGGCGTTACACGCAAGGATGCATCGGAGGAATCCCAGGCAGGAGAGGAATCGTCAGAATTGCCAGTGACATGGCCTGCAGGACTATTGGCATTCCTGGGGAAGGAGGAAATTAACACTGAGGGAGTTGGTGGGGTGGTTTGCGTGAGCTTGGTTACAAGAGGAAGGGATTTACTGGTCAGTGGACTGCTTCCGCTGTCGGCCCAAGTTTTTGAACTTGTCACTGACTTATTATGAATGCGCTGCAGGTGACGTATAAGGGAGGATGTTCCGAGGTTGTTAACGTCCTTACCCCTACTTATTACAGCTTGACAAAGGGAACACACGGCTTGACACCTGTTGTCCGCATTTCTGGTGAAATACTTCCACACCGAAGAGCTGATTTTTTTGGTATTTTCACCAGGCATGTCAACGGCCATATTCCTACCACGGACAACAGGTGTCTCCCCGGGTGCCTGACTTAAACAAACCACCTCACCATCAGAATCCTCCTGGTCAATTTCCTCCCCAGCGCCAGCAACACCCATATCCTCCTCATCCTGGTGTACTTCAACACTGACATCTTCAATCTGACTATCAGGAACTGGACTGCGGGTGCTCCTTCCATCACTTGCAGGGGGCGTGCAAATGGTGGAAGGCGCATGCTCTTCACGTCCAGTGTTGGGAAGGTCAGGCATCGCAACCGACACAATTGGAGTCGGACTCTCCTTGTGGATTTGGGATTTCGAACGCACAGTTCTCTGCGGTGCTACTGCTTTTGCCAGCTTTAGTCTTTTCATTTTTCTAGCGAGAGGCTGAGTGCTTCCATCCTCATGTGAAGCTGAACCACTAGCCATGAACATAGGCCAGGGCCTCAGCCGTTCCTTGCCACTCCGTGTGGTAAATGGCATATTGGCAAGTTTACGCTTCTCCTCCGACAATTTTATTTTAGGTTTTGGAGTCCTTTTTTTACTGATATTTTGTGTTTTGGATTTGACATGCTCTGTACTATGACATTGGGCATCGGCCTTGGCAGACGACGTTGCTGGCATTTCATCGTCTCGGCCATGACTAGTGGCAGCAGCTTCAGCACGAGGTGGAAGTGGATTTTGATCTTTCCCTAATTTTGGAACCTCAACATTTTTGTTCTCCATATTTTAATAGGCACAACTAAAAGGCACCTCAGGTAAACAATGGAGATGGATGGATTGGATACTAGTATACAATTATGGACGGGCTGCCGAGTGCCGACACAGAGGTAGCCACAGCCGTGAACTACCGCACTGTACTGTGTCTGCTGCTAATATATAGACTGGTTGATAAAGAGATAGTATACTCGTAACTAGTATGTATGTATAATGAAAGAAAAAAAAAACACGGTTAGGTGGTATATACAATTATGGACGGGCTGCCGAGTGCCGACACAGAGGTAGCCACAGCCGTGAACTACCGCACTGTACTGTGTCTGCTGCTAATATAGACTGGTTGATAAAGAGATAGTATACTCGTAACTAGTATGTATGTATAAAGAAAGAAAAAAAAACCACGGTTAGGTGGTATATACAATTATGGACGGGCTGCCGAGTGCCGACACAGAGGTAGCCACAGCCGTGAACTACCGCACTGTACTGTGTCTGCTGCTAATATAGACTGGTTGATAAAGAGATAGTATACTCGTAACTAGTATGTATGTATAAAGAAAGAAAAAAAAACCACGGTTAGGTGGTATATACAATTATGGACGGGCTGCCGAGTGCCGACACAGAGGTAGCCACAGCCGTGAACTACCGCACTGTACTGTGTCTGCTGCTAATATAGACTGGTTGATAAAGAGATAGTATACTCGTAACTAGTATGTATGTATAAAGAAAGAAAAAAAAACCACGGTTAGGTGGTATATACAATTATGGACGGGCTGCCGAGTGCCGACACAGAGGTAGCCACAGCCGTGAACTACCGCACTGTACTGTGTCTGCTGCTAATATAGACTGGTTGATAAAGAGATAGTATACTCGTAACTAGTATGACTATAAAGAAAGAAAAAAAAACCACGGTTAGGTGGTATATACAATTATGGACGGGCTGCCGAGTGCCGACACAGAGGTAGCCACAGCCGTGAACTACCGCACTGTACTGTGTCTGCTGCTAATATATAGACTGGTTGATAAAGAGATAGTATACTCGTAACTAGTATGTATGTATAAAAAAAGAAAAAAAAACCACGGTTAGGTGGTATATACAATTATGGACGGGCTGCCGAGTGCCGACACAGAGGTAGCCACAGCCGTGAACTACCGCACTGTACTGTGTCTGCTGCTAATATAGACTGGTTGATAAAGAGATACTATACTCGTAACTAGTATGTATGTATAAAGAAAGAAAAAAAACCCACGGTTAGGTGGTATATACAATTATGGACGGGCTGCCGAGTGCCGACACAGAGGTAGCCACAGCCGTGAACTACCGCACTGTACTGTGTCTGCTGCTAATATAGACTGGTTGATAAAGAGATAGTATACTCGTAACTAGTATGACTATAAAGAAAGAAAAAAAAACCACGGTTAGGTGGTATATACAATTATGGACGGGCTGCAGAGTGCCGACACAGAGGTAGCCACAGCCGTGAACTACCGCACTGTACTGTGTCTGCTGCTAATATATAAACTGGTTGATAAAGAGATAGTATACTCGTAACTAGTATGTATGTATAAAGAAAGAAAAAAAAACCACGGTTAGGTGGTATATACAATTATGGACGGGCTGCCGAGTGCCGACACAGAGGTAGCCACAGCCGTGAACTACCGCACTGTACTGTGTCTGCTGCTAATATAGACTGGTTGATAAAGAGATAGTATACTCGTAACTAGTATGTATGTATAAAGAAAGAAAAAAAAACCACGGTTAGGTGGTATATACAATTATGGACGGGCTGCCGAGTGCCGACACAGAGGTAGCCACAGCCGTGAACTACCGCACTGTACTGTGTCTGCTGCTAATATATAGACTGGTTGATAAAGAGATAGTATACTCGTAACTAGTATGTATGTATAAAGAAAGAAAAAAAAACCACGGTTAGGTGGTATATACAATTATGGACGGGCTGCCGAGTGCCGACACAGAGGTAGCCACAGCCGTGAACTACCGCACTGTACTGTGTCTGCTGCTAATATATAGACTGGTTGATAAAGAGATAGTATACTCGTAACTAGTATGTATGTATAAAGAAAGAAAAAAAAACCACGGTTAGGTGGTATATACAATTATGGACGGGCTGCCGAGTGCCGACACAGAGGTAGCCACAGCCGTGAACTACCGCACTGTACTGTGTCTGCTGCTAATATAGACTGGTTGATAAAGAGATAGTATACTCGTAACTAGTATGTATGTATAAAGAAAGAAAAAAAAACCACGGTTAGGTGGTATATACAATTATGGACGGGCTGCCGAGTGCCGACACAGAGGTAGCCACAGCCGTGAACTACCGCACTGTACTGTGTCTGCTGCTAATATAGACTGGTTGATAAAGAGATAGTATACTCGTAACTAGTATGACTATAAAGAAAGAAAAAAAAACCACGGTTAGGTGGTATATACAATTATGGACGGGCTGCCGAGTGCCGACACAGAGGTAGCCACAGCCGTGAACTACCGCACTGTACTGTGTCTGCTGCTAATATAGACTGGTTGATAAAGAGATAGTATACTACTAATATTATATATACTGGTGGTCAGGTCACTGGTCACTAGTCACACTGGCAGTGGCACTCCTGCAGCAAAAGTGTGCACTGTTTAATTTTAATATAATATTATGTACTCCTGGCTCCTGCTATAACCTATAACTGGCACTGCAGTGCTCCCCAGTCTCCCCCACAATTATAAGCTGTGTGAGCTGAGCACAGTCAGATATATATATACATTGATGCAGCACACTGGGCTGAGCAGTGCACACAGATATGGTATGTGACTGAGTCACTGTGTGTATCGTTTTTTTCAGGCAGAGAACGGATATATTAAATAAAACAAACAACTGCACTGTCTGGTGGTCACTGTGGTCGTCAGTCACTAAACTCTGCACTCTCTTCTACAGTATCACAGCCTCAGGTCAATCTCTCTCTCTCTCTCTCAACCCTAATCTAAATGGAGAGGACGCCAGCCACGTCCTCTCCCTATCAATCTCAATGCACGTGTGAAAATGGCGGCGACGTGCGGCTCCTTATATAGAATCCGAGTCTCGCGAGAATCCGACAGCGTCATGATGACGTTCGGGCGCGCTCGGGTTAACCGAGCAAGGCGGGAGGATCCGAGTCTGCTCGGACCCGTGAAAAAAACATGAAGTTCGTGCGGGTTCGGATTCAGAGAAACCGAACCCGCTCATCTCTACTAGATACAGTATGTCTCAGGTACTGTATGCGTGCTATCCATCGTGCCCATAATAACCGCTTACTGTATTTGTGTTTAAATCATATAGAGCATTGTTTTGTGATTCTTGAATCCTAAGATTCATTATTATGACATCCTGTTAGGAGTAACATTTATTGAGGGGGTAAGCAATTAAAAATATTTCCAGAGACGTACAGTATTTGATAAATTACAGTACCACTATTATACTGTATCTCTAATATTGAATAGAAACTAGATATGTGCAGTGGCCATTTTTCGGGTTTTGTGTATTGGTTTTGGATTCGGTTCCGCGTTCGTGTTTTGGATTCAAACTCGTTTTGGCAAAACCTCTCATAAGCATATTTGTCGGATTCGGGTGTGTTTTGGATTCGGGTGTTTTTTTCAAAAACAGCTTAAATCATAGAATTTGGGGGTAATTTTGATCCTATAGTATTATTAACCTCAATAACCATAATTTCCACTCATTTCCAGTCTATTCTGAACACCTCACACCTCACAATATTATGTTTAGTCCTAAAATTTTCACCGAGGTCGCTGGATGACTAAGCTAAGCGACCCAAGTGGGCGGCACAAACACCTGGCACCATCTAGGAGTGGCACTGCAGTTACAGACAGGATGGCACTTCAAAAAATAGTCCCCAAACAGCACATGATGCAAAGATTAAAAAAAAAGAGGTGCAAGATGGAATTGTCCTTGGGCCCTCCCACCCTCCCTTATGTTGTATAAACAGGACATGCACACTTTAACAAACCCATCATTTCAGCGACAGGGTCTGCCACACGACTGTGGCTGAAATGACTGGTTGGTTTGGGCCCCCACCAAAAAAGAAGCAATCAATCTCTCCTTGCACAAACTGGCTCTACAGAGGCAAGATGTCCACCTCCTCCTCATCGTCCGATTCCTCACCCCTTTCACTATGTACATCCCCCTCTTCACAGAGTATTAATTTGTCCCCACTGGAATCCACCATCACAGGTCCCTGTGTACTTTCTGCAGGCAATTGCTGGTAAATGTCTCCAAGGAGGAATTGATTATAATTCATTTTCATCTTCTCCACATTTTCTGGAAGTAACCTCCTACGCCGATCACTGACAAGGTTACCGGCTGCACAAAACACTCTTTCAGAGTACACACTGGAGGGGGGGGGGGCAACTTAGGTAAAATAAAGCCAGTTTGTGCAAGGGCCTCCAAATTGCCTCTTTTTCCTGCCAGTATACGTACGGGCTGTCTGACATGCCTACAGTGATGCTGTCACTCATATAATCCTCCACCATTCTTTCAATGGTGACAGAATCATATGCAGTGACAGTAGACGACATGTCAGTAATCGTTGGCAGGTCCTTCAGTCTGGACCAGATGTCAGCTATCGCTACTGACTGCCCTGCATTACCGCCAGTGGGTGGTTTTGGAAATGTTATCCTTTTCCTGGCAGCTCCAGTGGCGTGAGAAAATGAAGGAGGAGCTGTTGGCGGGTCACGTTCCGCTTGACTTGACAATTGTCTCACCATCAGTTCTTTGAAAATCTGAAAACTTGTGTCTGCAGGAAAGAGATACAATGTAGGCTTTAAACCTAGGATCGAGAATGGTGGCCAAAATGTAGTGCTCTGATTTCAACAGATTGACCACCCATGAATCCTGGTTAAGTGAATGAAGGGCTCCATCCACAAGTCCCACATGCCTAGTGGAATCGCTCAGTTTTAGCTCCTCCTTCAATCTCTCCAGCTGCTTCTGCAAAAGCCTTACGGGGGAATGACCTGACTCAGGCTGGCAGTGTCTGAACTGACTTCACGTGTGGCAAGTTCAAAGGGTTGCAAAACCTTGCACAACATTGAAATCATTCTCCACTGCACTTGAGGCAGGTGTATTCCGCCTCCTTTGCCTATATCGTAGGCAGATGCATAGGCTTGAATGGCCTTTTGCTGCTCCTCCATCCTCTGAAGCATATAGAGGGTTGAATTCCACCTCGTTACCACCTCTTGCTTCAGCTGATGGCAGGGCATGTTCAGGAGTGTTTGCTGGTGCTCCAGTCTTCGGCACGCGGTGGCTGAATGCTGAAAGTGGCCCGCAATTCTTTGGGCCACCGACAGCATCTCTTGCACGCCCCTGTTGTTTTTTTTAAAGAATTCTGCGCCACCAAATTCATTGTATGTGCAAAACATGGGACATGCTGGAATTTGCCCAGATGTAATGCACGCACAATATTGGTGGTGTTGTCCGATGTCACAAATCCCCAGGAGAGTCCAATTGGGGTAAGCCAATCTGCGGTGATGTTCCTCAGTTTCCGTAAGAGGTTGTCAGCTGTGTGCCTCTTATGGAAAGCGGTGATACGAAGCGTAGCCTGCCTAAGAACGAGTTGGCGTTTGCGAGACGCTGCTACTGGTGCCGCCGCTGCTGTTGTTGCTGCGGGAGGCAATACATCTACCCAGTGGGCTGTCACAGTCATATAGTCCTTAGTCTGCCCTGATCCACTTGTCCACATGTCCGTGGTTAAGTGGACATTGGGTACAACTGCATTTTTTAGGACACTGGTGACTCTTTTTCTGACTTTTGTGTACATTCTCGATATCGCCTGCCTAGAGAAGTGGAACCTAGATGGTATTTGGTACCGGGGACACACTACCTCAAGCAATTCTCTAAGTCCCTGTGAACTAATGGCGGATACCGGATGCACGTCTAACACCAACATAGTTGTCAAGGTCTGAGTTATCCGCTTTGCAGCAGGATGACTGCTGTGATATTTCATCTTCCTCGCAAAGGACTGTTGGACAGTCAATTGCTTACTGGAAGTAGTACAAGTGGTCTTCCGACTTCCCCTCTGGGATGACGATCGACTCCCAGCACCAACAACAGCAGCGCCAGCAGCAGTAGGCATTACACTCAAGGATCCATCGGAGGAATCCCAGTTAGGAGAGGACTCGTCAGACTTGCCAGTGACATGGCCTGCAGGACTATTGGCGCTCCTGTCTAAGGAGGAAATTGACACTGAGGGAGTTGGTGGTGTGGTTTCCAGGAGCTTGGGTACAAGAGGAAGAAGGGATTTAGTTGTCAGTGGACTGCTTCCGCTGTCTCCCAAAGTTTTTGAACTTGTCAATGACTTCTGATGAATGCGCTCCAGGTGACGTATAAGGGAGGATATTCCTAGGTGGTTAACGTCCTTACCCCTACTTATTACAGCTTGACAAGGGCAACACATGGCTTGACACCAGTTGTCTGCATTTCTGTTGAAATAATTCCACACCGAAGAGGTGATTTTTTTCTGTATTTTGACCAGGCATGTCAATGGCCTTATTCATTCCACGGACAACAGGTGTCTCCCCGGGTGCCTGACTTAAACAAACCACCTCTCCATCAGAATCCTCCTTGTCAATTTCCTCCTCAGCGCCAGGAACACCAATATCCTCATCCTGGTGTACTTCAACAGTGACATCTTCAATTTGACTATCAGGAACTGGACTGCGGGTGCTCCTTCCAGCACGTGCAAATGGTGGAAGGAGCCACCTCTTCCCGTCCAGTGTTAGGAAGGTCAGGCATCGAAACCAACACAATTGGACTCTCCTTGGGAATTTGTGATTTAGAAGAACGCACTGTTTTTTGCTTTGCTTTTGCCAGCTTAACTCTTTTCATTTTTCTAGCGGGAGGATGAGTGCTTCCATCCTCATGTGAAGCTGACCCACTAGTCATGAGGAACATAGGAGAGGGCCTTAGCTATTCCTTGCCACTCCGTGTCGTAAATGGCATAATGGCAAGTTTACGCTTCTCCTCAGACGCTTTTAATTTAGATTTTTGTGTCATTTTACTGAACTATTATTTTTTGAATTTTACATGCTCTCTACTATGACATTGGGCATCGGCCTTGGCAGACGATGTTGATGGCATTTCATCATCTCTGCCATAACTAGTGGCAGCAGCTTCAGCACTAGGTGGAAGTGGATCTTGATCTTTCCCTATTTTACCCTCCACATTTTTGTTCTCCATTTTTTAATGTGTGGAATTATATGCCAGTAATATATCTGGAATTTGACGGCAGTAATGTCTGGCATTAGATACCACTAGATAGATACCAGATACCACTGTGACTGGAATGATGATGACCTATGCACAGTGACAGGACACTACCACAGCACCCTACAGCAGCAAGATGCAGCACAAGACACTGGACTTTTAGTCACCACAATGCAGCACAAGAAAATGAGTAGTGATACTGAGCACTGATGAGGATACTAGAACTGACACTGGGCAGCAAGAACAGCACTGGACTACTGTACTGTAGTATTATATACTGGTCACCACAATGCAGCACTGATACTGAGCACAGATATTGAGCACTGATGAGGATAATAAAACTGACATGGAGCAGCAAGATACAGCAATGGACTACTGTACTGTACTACTATACACTGGTCACCACAATGCAGCACTGATACTGAGCACAGATATTGAGCACTGTTGAGGATACTAGAACTGACACAGAGCAGCAAGATACAGCAATGGACTACTGTACTGTACTACTATATACTGGTCACCACAATGCAGCACTGATACTGAGCACAGATATTGAGCACTGATGAGGATACTAGAACTGACACGGAGCAGCAAGATACAGCAATGGACTACTGTACTGTACTACTATATACTGGTCACCACAATGCAGCACTGATACTGAACACAGGTATTGAGCACTGATGAGGACACTAGAACTGACACGGAGCAGCAAGATACAGCAATGGACTACTGTACTGTACTACTATATACTGGTCACCACAATGCAGCACTGATACTGAACACAGACATTGAGCACTGATGAGGATACTAGAACTGACACGGAGCAGCAAGATACAGCAATGGGCTACTGTACTATACTACTATATACTGGTCACCACAATGCAGCACTGATACTGAGCACAGATATTGAGCACTGATGAGGATAGTAGAACTGACACGGAGCAGCAAGATACAGCAATGGACTATTGTACTGTAGTATACTGGTCACCACAATGCAGCACTGATACTGAGCACAGATATCGAGCTGATATTTAGCTGATATTGGGCTATTCAGGCAGAGAATGTAGCCACGTCCTCTCCGCTCAATCTACAATGCACGAGTGAAAATGGCGGCGACGCTTGGCTCTTTTTTATGGAATCCAAATCACGCGAGAATCCGACAGCGGTGTGATGACGTATTGCCTCGTTCGGGTTTTGCGAGTAAGGCGGGAAGAACCGAGGCTGTCTCGGACCCGTGTAATCCACGTGAAGTTCGGGTGGGGGTTCGGATCTCGACGAACTGAACCCACTCATCTCTAACAGATACAGTACACTCATCTGCATATACCCATTGCACTGCAGGTCAGACTTATCAATAAAAAGTACAGATACAATATACAGTATCTTACAGTACATCACTGCCATGATACGTATGCATGGGCGCACGCATCACAGCAACGTTATGCCCCGCTATGCTAACACCTGCATGTTTTTCATGCAATGCATTTTGATTACGGGGGAGGGGGGGGGGGAGTGTATGCATGCACCCTATCCTGCGAGTCTTCTGCCATGATGCATGTACATCGTAGGAAGGCTGTAAGAGGATATATATGTACCAGCTGGTTTAAATTCTTTCAAGGTACTTGAAAAATATCTTAAAAAATAAATAAATGAAAAAGCTTCTACTTATTCAGCAGCATGCACACACTTCCATTCCTTAAAGCTCATCCTTTATTGCAACATGAAATCACATATGAATATCTCTGCAGAAAAACAGAGCCTTTGTTGTGTCTACCTTACATCTCTATGGTCCATCCATGTACTGACGGATCTTCCATCCTCTTTGGTGTAAATCTCTGTTTGTGTACTTAAAGACAAGCACAGTCGTGGAATGGATTTATACTTTTTTTTCTATTTCTGTGTCTTTAAATAATATGCGTATGTTACTATAGGGACTAGAAGTTTAACTTGCAAAACATACATGCCCTTATTTATCAATGAGTGATAAATTTCACTGTGAGTGATAAATTGCACCAGCTAATCGGCTCCTAACTTCCATGTCACAGGCTGGATTTGAAAAATGGCAGGAGCGTATTGGCTGATACAATTTATCACTCACAATGAAATTTATCAGTCATTGATAAATAAGGGCATTCGTTTTTTCAAAGAAACATTAAACATTAAACAAGATATATAAAATGTAAATAAAAATATACAAAAGTTCAGTGTGTGCTTTTTTGAACACAGATACTCAATGCATACCCTCCAACATGACCCACTCTATTAGGTACAAAATTATCTGCTCCTGGACTTCCTTGCCAGTGGCAGTCGCAGAGGTGAGGCTGCAGCACAGTCCAAAGTTCATACGGGGAAGCCACAACAACTGTCACCCCAAACAAAGCCAGACATCGCCAGCTGGGACTCACTGGCAGCTGGTGTGGCCCCCCATTTAAATTTTGGACTGTGCTGCAGCCCCACCTCTGCAACTGCCAATGGCAAGGAAGTCCAGGAACAGAGCATTTTGTATCTAATGGAATGGGTCATGTTGGAGGGTATGGCAGTGGTGACTCCCTCTTACATTTTGCTGCTGCCAGGAAAGGAGGAAAGGAGAGCCGAGCCCTGTGAGCCGAGTCCCAGCACCTGCACAATGGATCTTGCAGATGCTGGCACTGGCCCATGTGCAAATGCCTCAGTACAACTGTGCATGCGCAAATCCAGGGCTTCTATGAACTGCATTAGCTGCAGCACATAGAAGCTGGATTGGGCTGTGTGAAAAGCAGGGAGTGGCTTCCTACTGGAAACAAGCTCTCTGCTTATTGCAGCCTTGTCTGGCAGTCCCAGAGGGAGGAAACATCTACCAATGTGACTGCCTTGTGTCACTGCCAGCCACAGTGAAGCCAATGCAGTCACGGACTGCATCTGGCTTCACTTACACAGAGCTGGGTGGTGGAATTTACCTAGGGGGACTGTGTCCAATAGGTAAAATCTGCCACTGCAGATACTGTATATAGGGCATACAGTAAATGCAAAATACAGCAAGTAAGCAGATCGCCTATACTTTAGGTTGTATACAATATTTGTGATCATTTAACTAATATTGGTCCTTAAAGACCCTAGTTACTATAATGCTTTTCATATGTTGTTTGATTCATTTATTACAACAATAGTTTACAGTGGTAAAGTGGGACTTTTGTGGATTTAGTGACAACACTGAAAACCTCTATTTGAATTTGATGTTGGCATTTTATTCTGTGGGCAAAGTGTTCATCTGCCCCTCTGCAAGAGATATATTTTGCTATTTATCTTTTCATCTATTTGCACATCTCCTGGGATTGACAAAGGTTATTCACTATGTCACATCTAAGCTACTAGAAGATTGGCATGCAATCCCCATAAATCTCGAACTAATTACTTTCGAATTTAGGTGCCACAGCCAGCTTTGACCTTTGAAGGTTGGCAAGAAAAGTTTGAGAAACCTGTTTACTTGCTCCTTTTTTCAGATAGTTCAAAGATTAAATATACTTAAGATTTGAATAATTAAAATGCTATAAGCTTTTGGCTAATACGTATACTAATGTAAGGGGCAGTGCTGCATTAAAAGGTAGCATATTAATGTATCAACGTCCACAATGTCCTTCTACCATGTACTTCATTATCAGAAAGTTGCTTCAGAATGACAAGGGCTGTAAATTGATGAAAATGTATGTCAGAGGCTGCCCATCTAAAACATTTATTTCAAGTTACTACAGTATATGGCAGTATGTCCAACTTCAGGAAAAGTAAAAAATGTATGTGTGAGTGGAAAAACGCTTATTACATTACATGTTCTTTACACTATTGTTGAAGTTACTGAATAAAAAATATTGGTAAATAGCAATCTAAAGAAGTTACAAATATAGTATTCTAATATAGATTTCTTAAAATTATATCCACAAAGGCCATTTCTTACCTTACTCATCCCTCAAAGTTTAAAGTAATTGAGAGATATGCTTCACTTACGTATGCTTAGTAACTCAAATATCAACAAAAATTTGAGCTAAATAAGTGAACTAGCTCATCACTAGCTCATCACTAATATATATATATAATTGTACTTATTTAATTAGTGGATGGATACATACATATATGTGTATGTATCCATCCACTAATTAAATAAGTACAATTATATATATATATATATATATATATATATATTAGTGATGAGCGGGTTCGGTTCCTCGGAATCCGAACCCCCCCGAACTTCACCCATTTTACACGGGTCCGAGGCATACTCGGATACTCCAGTATTGCTCGGTTAACCCGAGCGCGCCCGAACGTCATCATCCCGCTGTCGGATTCTCGCGAGATTCGGATTCTATATAAGGAGCCGCGCGTCGCCGCCATTTTTCACTCGTGCATTGGAAATGATAGTGAGAGGACGTGGCTGGCGTCCTCTCACTTTGTTTCAGAACTTTCAGGGGGCTGCAAATATCTTTATTCTGGGGACCAGCAGTATTATAGGAGGAGTACAGTGCAGAGTTTTGCTGACCAGTGACCACCAGTATTATACGTTCTCTGCCTGATAAACGCTCCATATCTGTGCTCAGTGTGCTGCATATATCTGTGCTCACACTGCTTTATTGTGGGGACTGGGGACCAGCAGTATTATATAGGAGGAGTACAGTGCAGAGTTTTGCTGAACAGTGACCACCAGTATTATACGTTCTCTGCCTGCAAAACGCTCCATATCTGTGCTCAGTGTGCTGCATATATCTGTGCTCACACTGCTTTATTGTGGGGACTGGGGACCAGCAGTATTATATAGGAGGAGTACAGTGCAGAGTTTTGCTGACCAGTGACCACCAGTATTATACGTTCTCTGCCTGAAAAATGCTCCATATCTGTGCTCAGTGTGCTGCCTATATCTATGCTCACACTGCTTTATTGTGGGGACTGGGGACCAGCAGTATTATATAGGAGGAGTACAGTGCAGAGTTTTGCTGACCAGTGACCACCAGTATTATACGTTCTCTGCCTGAAAAACGCTCCATATCTGTGCTGCATTGTAGTATATAGTAGGAGTACAGTGCATAATTTTGCTGACCACCAGTATATAATATATAGGAGTACGGTACAGAAGGCCACTGTTCTACCTACCTCTGTGTCGTCAAGTATACTATCCATCCATACCTGTGGTGCATTTCAGTTTTGCACAGTTTGCTGACCACCAGTATATAATATATAGCAGTACGGTACAGTAGGCCACTGCTCTACCTACCTCTGTGTCGTCAAGTATACTATCCATCCATACCTGTGGTGCATTTCAGTTTTGCACAGTTTGCTGACCACCAGTATATAATATATAGGAGTACAGTACAGTAGGCCACTGCTCTACCTACCTCTGTGTCGTCAAGTATACTATCCATCCATACCTGTGGTGCATTTCAGTTTTGCACAGTTTGCTGACCACCAGTATATAATAAATAGCAGTACGGTACAGTAGGCCACTGCTCTACCTACCTCTGTGTCGTCAAGTATACTATCCATCCATACCTGTGGTGCATTTCAGTTTTGCACAGTTTACTGACCACCAGTATATAATATATAGGAGTACAGTACAGTAGGCCACTGCTCTACCTACCTCTGTGTCGTCAAGTATGCTATCCATCCATACCTGTGGTGCATTTCAGTTTTGCACAGTTTGCTGACCACCAGTATATAATAAATAGCAGTACGGTACAGTAGGCCACTGCTCTACCTACCTCTGTGTCATCAAGTATACTATCCATCCATACCTGTGGTGCATTTCAGTTGTGCGCAGTATATATAGTAGTAGGCCATTGCTATTGATACTGGCATATAATTCCAGACATTAAAAAATGGAGAACAAAAATGTGGAGGGTAAAATAGGGAAAGAACAAGATCCACTTCCACCTCGTGCTGAAGCTGCTGCCACTAGTCATGGCCGAGACGATGAAATGCCATCAACGTCGTCTGCCAAGGCCGATGCCCAATGTCATAGTAGAGAGCATGTAAAATCCAAAACACAAAAGTACAGTAAAATGACCCAAAAATCAAAATTAAAAGCGTCTGAGGAGAAGCGTAAACTTGCCAATATGCCATTTACGACACGGAGTGGCAAGGAACGGCTGAGGCCCTGGCCTATGTTCATGGCTAGTGGTTCAGCTTCACATGAGGATGGAAGCACTCATCCTCTCGCTAGAAAAATAAAAAGACTTAAGCTAGCAAAAGCACAGCAAAGAACTGTGCGTTCTTCTAAATCACAAATCCCCAAGGAGAGTCCAATTGTGTCGGCTGCGATGCCGGACCTTCCCAACACTGGACGGGAAGAGCTTGCGCTTTCCACCATTTGCACGCCCCCTGCAAGTGCTGGAAGGAGCACCCGCAGTCCAGTTCCTGATAGTCAAATTGAAGATGTCACTGTTGAAGTACATCAGGATGAGGATATTGGTGTTGCTGGCGCTGAGGAGGAAATTGACAAGGAGGATTCTGATGGTGAGGTGGTTTGTTTAAGTCTGGCTCCCGGGAAGACACCTGTTGTCCGTGGGACGAATATGGCCATTGGCATGCCTGGTCAAATTACAAAAAAATTCACCTCTTCGGTGTGGAATCATTTTAACACAAATGCGGACAACAGGTGTCAAGCCGTGTGTTGCCTTTGTCAAGCTGTAATAAGTAGGGGTAAGGACGTTAACCACCTCGGAACATCCTCCCTTATACGTCACCTGCAGCGCATTCATCATAAGTCAGTGACAAGTTCAAAAACTTTGGATGACAGCGGAAGCAGTCCACTCACCACTAAATCCCTTCCTCTCGTAACCAAGCTCCTGCAAACCACACCACCAACTCCCTCAGTGTCAATTTCCTCCTTACACAGGAAAGCCAATAGTCCTGCAGGCCATGTCACTGTCAAGTCTGACGAGTCCTGTCCTGCCTGGGATTCCTCTGATGCATCCTTGAGTGTAACACCTACTGCTGCTGGCGCTGCTGTTGTTGCTGCTGGGAGTCGATCGTCATCCCAGAGGGGAAGTCGGAAGACCACTTGTACTACTTCCAGTAAGCAATTGATTGTCCAACAGTCCTTTGCGAGGAAGATGAAATATCACAGCAGTCATCCTGCTGCAAAGCGGATAACTCAGGCCTTGGCAGCCTGGGCGGTGAGAAACGTGTTTCCGTTATCCACCGTTAATTCACAGGCAACTACAGACTTGATTGAGGTACTGTGTCTCCGGTACCAAATACCATCTAGGTTCCATTTCTCTAGGCAGGCGATACCGAAAAATGTACACAGACCTCAGAAAAAGAGTCACCAGTGTCCTAAAAAATGCAGTTGTACCCAATGTCCACTAAACCACGGACATGTGGACAAGTGGATCAGGGCAGACTCAGGACTGTATGACTGTGACAGCCCACTGGGTAGATGTATTGCCTCCCGCAGCAAGAACATCAGCGGCGGCACCAATAGCAGTATCTCGCAAACGCCAACTCGTTCCTAGGCAGGCTACGCTTTGTATCACCGCTTTCCAGAAGAGGCACACAGCTGACAACCTCTTACGGAAACTGAGGAACATCATCGCAGAATGGCTTACCCCAAATGGACTCTCCAGGGGATTTGTGACATCGGAAAACGCCAGCAATATTGTGCGTGCATTACATCTGGGCAAATTCCAGCACGTCCCATGTTTTGCACATACATTGAATTTGGTGGTGCAGAATTATTTAAAAAATGACAGGGGCGTGCAAGAGATGCTGTCGGTGGCCCGAAGAATTGCGGGCCACTTTCGGCATTCAGCCACCGCGTGCCGAAGACTGGAGCACCAGCAAACAGTCCTGAACCTGCCCTGCCATCATCTGAAGCAAGAGGTGGTAACGAGGTGGAATTCAACCCTCTATATGCTTCAGAGGATGGAGGAGCAGCAAAAGGTCATTCAAGCCTATACATCTGCCTACGATATAGGCAAAGGAGGGGGAATGCACCTGACTCAAGCGCAGTGGAGAATGATTTCAATGTTGTGCAAGGTTCTGCAACCCTTTGAACTTGCCACACGTGAAGTCAGTTCAGACACTGCCAGCCTGAGTCAGGTCATTCCCCTCATCAGGCTTTTGCAGAAGAAGCTGGAGACATTGAAGGAGGAGCTAAAACAGAGTGATTCCGCTAGGCATGTGGGACTTGTGGATGGAGCCCTTTATTCGCTTAACCAGGATTCACGGGTGGTCAATCTGTTGAAATCAGAGCACTACATTTTGGCCACCGTGCTCGATCCTAGATTTAAAACCTAGTCTGCAGAGGTTCAAAGACCTGCTGGTGAGAAAATTGTCAAGTCAAGTGGAACGTGACCCGTCAACAGCTCCTCATTCACATTCTCCCGCAACTGGGGGTGCGAGGAAAAGGCTAAGAATTCCGAGCCCACCCGCTGGCGGTGATGCAGGGTAGTCTGGAGCGAGTGCTGACATCTGGTCCGGACTGAAGGACCTGCCAACGATTACTGACATGTCGTATACTGTCACTGCATATGATTCTCTCACCATTGAAAGAATGGTGGAGGATTATATGAGTGACCGCATCCAAGTAGGCACGTCAGACAGTCCGTACGTATACTGGCAGGAAAAAGAGGCAATTTGGAGGCCCTTGCAGAAACTGGCTTTATTTTACCTAAGTTACCCACCCTCCAGTGTATACTCCGAAAGAGTGTTTAGTGCAGTCGCTCACCTTGTCAGCAATCGGCGTACGAGGTTACTTCCAGAAAATGTGGAGAAGATGATGTTCATCAAAATTAATTATAATCAATTCCTCCGTGGAGACATTCACTAGCAATTGCCTCCAGAAAGTACACAGGGACCTGAGATGGTGGATTCCAGTGGGGACGAATTAATAATCTGTGAGGAGGGGGATGTACACAGTGAAAGGGGTGAGGAATCGGATGATGAGGAGGAGGTGGACATCTTGCCTCTGTAGAGCCAGTTTGTGCAAGGAGAGATTGATTGCTTCTTTTTTGGTGGGGGCCCAAACCAACCAGTCATTTCAGTCACAGTTGTGTGGCAGACCCTGTCGCTGAAATGATGGGTTTGTTAAAGTGTGCATGTCCTGTTTATACAACACAAGGGTGGGTGGGAGGGCCCAAGGACAATTCCATCTTGCACCTCTTTTTTCTTTTATTTTTCTTTGCATCATGTGCTGTTTGGGGACTATTTTTTTAAAGTGCCATCCTGCCTGACACTGCAGTGCCACTCCCAGATGGGCCAGATGTTTGTGCCGCCCACTTGTGTCGCTTAGCTTAGCCATCCAGCGACCTTGGTGCACCTCTTTTTTTCTTTGCAACATGTGCTGTTTGGGGACTATTTTTCTGAAGAGCCATCCTGTCTGACACTGCAGTGCCACTCCTAGATGGGCAAGGTGTTTGTGTCGGCCACTTGGGTCGCTTAGCTTAGTCATCCAGCGACCTCGGTGCAAATTTTAGGACTAAAAATAATATTGTGAGGTGTTCAGAATAGACTGAAAATGAGTGGAAATTATGGTTATTGAGGTTAATAATACTATGGGATCAAAATGACCCCCAAATTCTATGATTTAAGCTGTTTTTGAGGGGTTTTTGTAAAAAAACACCCGAATCCAAAACACACCCGAATCCGACAAAAAAATTTCAGGGAGGTTTTGCCAAAACGCGTCCGAATCCAAAACATGGCTGCGGAACCGAATCCAAAACCAAAACACAAAACCCGAAAAATGTCCGGTGCACATCACTAATATATATATATATATATATATATATATATATATATATATATATATTTGTAAGGATATCCTTATGTCTATCCCATGCATGTTTAAATTGCTCTACTGTCTTAGCCTCTAGCACCTCTGATGAGAGTCTATTTCACTTGTCCACTACTATTTCTGTGAAGTAATGTTTCCTCAGATTTCCCCTGTTCCTACCTCCGTCCAGTTTCAGAGGACATGCACTGAAACTGGAGAGAGGTAGGTCAGGGAAAATTTGAGGAAAATGACTTCACAGAAAGGTGAAAACTACATAGGTGTAGTTAATGGCCTTGTTTGTGAATAAAGGTATTTTATATTGCATATGGTAGAATACAGGTAACCAATCGAGGGACTGACAGGGTGGCTCTGCAGATGATGAACGTCTAGCGAGGAAGATTAGCCTTGCAGCTGCATTCAGAATGGATTGTAGTTGTGAGAATCTCTTTTTGGTAAGACCAGTAAGAAGACTATTGCAATAATCAATGTGGGAGATAATTAGAGCATGGATAAGAGTTTTTGCAGTGTTTTGAGTAAGGTATGGTCATAATTTGAATATGTTTCTTAGATGTATGTAACATGATTTTGAGACAGATTGAATGTGAGGAACAAGGCCAGCTCCATGCCTACTAGCACCCTGAGCGAGAAAATGTTGCAGCACGCTCCTGGAAAAGTAGGTGTAGCCTCTCAACTTCATATTATCAAACTATAATATAATATAATAATAAATATATTTTCACACCCCCTCTACACACACAATTAGCAGCCTTACACATAACAGCCACAGTAGTGTTCCTTACACATTATGTCTTCCGTATGGTGCCAGATACACATAATGACCCAAGTAGGGCAGTGCTAGATACACATGATATGCCCCCTAGCAGTGCCAGATACACATGATATGTCCCCCAGCAGTTCCAGATACACATTATATGCCTCCAGCAGTGCCAGATACACATAATATGCCCCCAGCAGTGCCAGATACACATGATATGCCCCCCAGCAGTGGCAGATACACATGATATGCCCCACTAACAGAGCCAGATACACATGATATGCCCCCCTAGCAGAGCCAGATACACATGATATGCACTCCCAGCAGTGCCAGATACACATGATATGACCCCCAGCATTGCCAGATACACATGATATGCCCCGCAGCAGTGCCAGATACACATTATATGCCCCCAGTGGTGATTGGTTTACCAAGAGGTAAGGTAAAGATTGAGAAAAGCAGAGGACCTAAGACTGAGTCTTGTGGTACTGTACTCCAACTGAAAGAGGTAGCATAGAGGAGGTGGATTTAGAGAAGCAGACACTGAAGGAGCAATTAGATAGGTAGGATAAGAACCAATGGCCTAATTCAGACCTGATCGTAGCAAAAATTTGTTAGCATATGGGCAAAACCATGTGCAGAGAGAGTAGATTTGGGTGAGGTGTGCCAGTATTTACCCTGCTCAGAAACAATATAACCAACCCAAATCTAATGCTCTCTGCACATGTTATATCTGCCCCCTTGTAGTGCACATGGGTTTTCACATCTGCTAACAAATTTGCTGCTATGATCAGGTCTGAGTTAGGCCCAAACTTGAAGTCCAAACTGTGTCTTGAAGACCTAGGAATCGTAGTGGTTGTATGAGAAGAGAGTGGTCAACAGTGTCAAAAGCAACAGAGAGATCTAGAAGAAGTAAGTAATGGCCTTTAGACTTCACAGTGACCAGATTATTCACTACTTATGTCAGTGCTGTCTCTGTGGAGTGTTGGGAACAAATGCCTGAGTGTAGGCAAGTGAAGTACTTCAAGAGGCAAGGGAGCTGAGAGATGGGATAGTAGTTTGAGAGAGAGTTAGGGTCAGATTTTTTTTTTAAATGGGAGTAATCACTGCATGAACAGTGAAAGAAAGATACAGAGAGAGAGAGAGATTACAGATGTTAGTTAAGGTTGGGATAAGCCTAAGAGATGGTAATTTACTTATTTGTGAGGGTATAGGATCAAGAGGAGAGGTAGTAGACTAGCAGGATGAGAAGAGTGTTGATACTTCTTCTTTTTCATTTGAAGGGGCCAAATGAAGAGAAAGTGCCAGAGGGTTCAGGTAGGGAATTGTGCAGGTCACTGGCTGAGGAAGAGCATACCATTTCATCTTGGATCTTATCAATCTTGTCCTTGAAGTAGGAAGCAAGATCTTAAGCCTGGACAGTGGCTGGTGGGTTGAATGAGGGAGGGTTGAGAAGTGTTTTGAATGTATTAAAAAGTTGCTTGGGGTTAGAGACTTGAGATGAGAGTTTGGAAATATGTTTGTTTTGCCGTGTCCAGGGCATTTTGATAAGAGTGGTATACAGTCTTATACAGTATGTGAGGAAATTGCTTGGAATCTAAGATTTATGCCACTGATGTTCAACTTTATGTGACAGTTTTGTAGGTGTTTTCATCAAGGGCTATTTCTAGAGTCTAGTTCAGCTGTGATATAGTCATCTCAGGATAAGTGAATGCAGAAAAAGGTGAAAGCAGTTGTTGGAGTGGGGTGGAAAGATCTTGAAAATTACTTGCGCTAATATTTCTCCAGGTTTGAGGAGGATTGGAGGACTTCAGTGACACTGAGTTTGGAGTAATGGAGGAGAGCATGCAGGTGATGAGGTTGTGATCAGAGAGACAGAAAGGAGTGTTATTGAGTTCAGAAATGGAGCATTGTCTGGTGAAAACAAGATAAAGGCAGTGGCCCTCCTGATGAGTAAAGTCCTGAGAGAGGAAGAATAGTTTTTAGGAATGAGTAGCAGATTTTGGCCTACCAATAGCAATACTGAAATTGCCTATGTTGATAGTGGAGATGTCATAGAGTATAGGATGTTCAGCCTCTCACTAAGCCCTTTCTGGCAAATTTGAAGCCTACAGTATAACCACCTTTACTTTTCAATAATCTGTTCAGAAGAGGTGTTTGTAGAACGGTGTTTTATTATTCAGTAAAGGGATCACAGATATGATGCGTTGATTTGATGTACAATACGATATGATGATGTGTGATAATGAGGTAAAACTGTTAATGAAACAAGAATATGCAATTATGATATGCATGTGAAAAGCAAAATGGATATACACAAGTACATATAACATGGGCTGTGCAAACATGTGATTACATGTGCAAGTATAAACTACAGTGCAGCTAACATTACTCACTGGCTAAACAGGTTGAGATGAGACATTTAATATACAAACTCACCATCGAATGCTATATGAGAGTTGGACCCATGTAAAGCATGACTGTCTGGGACCATGAGGGAAGTAGAAAGGCTGATCCCAGCTTCTTCATCCCAGAATGCATTGCAAGACTGGCTACAAGAGGCTATGAGGGTCAAATTAATTGATGGGACTGACCACCAGATGGGGCAATAATACAACTTTCTGTAGTAAAAGTAATCAGATCTACACAAAGCAAATGCTGAAGGCATGACACTCCCCGTCTGGTATCACTGGTACCATATTTTAAACTCTAAACAGATAACAATAAGAATAGTTCAGTCACTGGTCTGAGGAACAACTTAGTCTCTCCTCGCTTACAGATCTTGACCTCAACCTTACGAACCTTCCCATCCTTGCTTGGGAACGTCTTGGTGACAAGACTTAAAGGCCATTCGTTGCGTTGTGACTGGCAATCTCTGACGAGCACAATGTCACCTGGTTTTAAGTTGGGTTTGGCAACTTGCCACTTGCTCCTTGACTGCAGGGTAGAAAGGTATTGTCTTTTCCATCTGTCCCAAAAGGTGTTTGCAAGGCTTTGAACTTGTCTCCATTGACGTTTGAACAGGTCTTTGGTATTGAATTCTCCAGGAGGAGCATAGGTAATCCCGGTCTTCTGTGTAAGAAGAGTGGCCGGAGTAAGTAGAAGTGGGTCTTCTGGGTCATTAGACACTGAAGTCAATGGTCTTCCGTTGACAATAGCTGAGACTTCAGCCATGAAGGTTGTTAAACTCTCGTGAGTAAGTCTTGCAGTTCCCACTTGCAAGAATATGGAATCAAGGATTCTGCGTATCATGCCGATCATCCTTTCCCAGGCACCTCCCATATGAGAAGAATGAGGCGGGTTGAAGGTCCATGTACAACCTTGCTCACTGAGATATCTCTCTATGCTTTTAGTGTCAATGTTCGAATTAATTTGTAATTCTTTGGCTGCTCCAATGAAGTTGGTACCTCTGTCGGACCGGATGTGTTTTACTGGGCCACGGATAGCAATGAAGCGTCTAAAGGCATTGATGAAGCTTGAAGTGTCCATTGATTCTATAACTTCGATGTGAACAGCTCTGATGCTCATACAAGTGAATACAACCGCCCAGCGCTTGCTGTTCGCATTCGCACCTCTAGTATGTCGTGTGATGACAGTCCATGGACCAAATACATCAAGACCAACATTGGAGAAAGGAGGGTCTGTACTAAGTCTGTCTGTTGGAAGATTAGCCATCTTCTGAGTTTGGGAAGTACCACGAAGTCTACGGCAAATGATACATTTGAAGATTGTGCTGCTTACACACCTTTTCGCTCCAATAATCCAGAACCCAGCTGATCGTAGAGCTCCTTCGGTAAACAATCGTCCTTGGTGTTTGACTTCGTTGTGATAGTGTTGCACAATTAAAGAAGCTATGTGGTGACTCCCAGGAATGATTAAAGGATTTTTCTCATTTGTCTCCAAGTTTGCTTCTTGAAGACGGCCTCCTACTCTCAATAAATGATTTTCATCAAGAAAAGGGTCTAGCTTTTTTAAGGTGCTGTCTTTGGGAATAGGATTTCCACTGTTAATGCAGTCGATCTCTCCGGAAAAGATTTGGTGCTGCACAACACGGATGATAAGGTTCTTGGATCGTTGTGTTTCTTCTGGTGCGTAAACATTTTGACAGTGATGCCAACCTTTACATCCATTCACACTTACAGATGCGTTGCGTTTAAATGAATGGACTATGTGAGTTAAGCAGGTAATGGCTCTGACAAGTGATTTCCAAGTTGAAAATCTTTGGAATCTGTGAGGCTGAAGTTGACAATCTGAAGTTACGGTATGGATTGTAGTTATTTGTGGACGAATTTCAACATCTGAGTCTGCGTCTACTAGCTTGAATATGCTACTTTCAGGATTGTTCGAATCTGCCTTGTACAGGAATTCAGGTCCTCTGAGCCATGTAGTGTCTTTGAGGATACTGGCTGGGACAGCTCTTGTAGCGTGATCTGCTGGATTGTGAGCAGTAGATACATAGTGCCACTGTTTTGGATTGGTGGATCTTCTGATTCTTAGCACACGATTGCTGACATAAACATGGAACCGTCTGGTCTCGTTGCATATGTAGCCTAATACTACCTTACTGTCTGTGTAGAAATCTGCTTCAGAGAGTCCAATTGGTAACTCAGATGAAATAAGCTCAGCTAATTCTACAGCTAGTACTGCAGCACAAAGTTCAAGTCTGGGCACTGTGTGTTCTGGACGTGGAGCTAACTTTGCTTTGCCCATGACAAATCCAATATGACATTGTCCCTTGATGTCCATGGTCTTAAGATATGCAACTGCAGCAATTGCTTGGGTTGAGGCATCAGAGAATACACATAGTCTCTGGTTTTGTACTGCTGTAGAAGGCACGGGGGCATATGGACGTGTAATGCGGAGGTTGGTTAAGGTAGATAGAGAATCTTTCCACTCTTGCCACAAGTTTCTTTTCTGGGGAGGCAGTGGGGCATCCCAGTCAATTGACTCACAGGTTAGGTCTCTGAGCAAAGCTTTACCTTGGATAGTGACAGGAGCTGCAAATCCTAAGGGGTCGTACAAGCTGTTTAGAGTAGAGAGAACACCTCTGCAAGTGAAGGGTCTTTCTTCGCTGTTTACTTGGAAGGTAAAGGTGTCAGATTTTAAGTCCCACAAGAGTCCAAGGCTACGTTGAGCTGGTGGGGAATCGGTTCCTAAATCCAAGTCTCTTAAATCGCTGGTATGATCTTGGGAAGGGAAGGCTTCCATCACTACTTTGCTGTTGGAAGCTATTTTGTGAAGCCTCAGGTTTGAACAAGCAAGCATTTCCTGAGCTCTTTTGAGGAGGCTGATTGCTGTCTCGGCTGTTGGCATAGATTTTAGGCAGTCATCCACGTAGAAGTCTTTATCTACAAGTTGTCTAACATCAGAACCATACTCTAGCTCACCCTCTTGAGCTGAACGTCTGAGTCCATAGATGGCAACTGCAGGTGAAGGGCTGTTACCAAAGATGTGTACCTTCATGCGATACTCCGTGATGTCTTTTGAGGGGTCATTGTCTCTGAACCAGAAGAATCTTAGGAAATTCCTGTCTTTTTCTCTCACAAGAAAGCAATGAAACATTTGTTGAATGTCAGCTGTGAAGGCAATAGAGTCTTTTCGGAAACGGATGAGTACTCCTAGGAGTTTGTTGTTAAGGTCTGGTCCTGTCAGGAGTACGTCATTTAAAGAAACACCTTCAAACTGGGCACTGGAATCGAACACCACTCTTATCTGACCTGGTTTCTTCGGGTGATATACTCCGAACATTGGCAGGTACCAGCATTCTTCTGTGTCTTTAAGAATGGGAGCTATCTCGGCGTGACCATTCTCAAATATTTTAGCCATAAAGGAGAAGAAATGATCTTTCATCTCTGGTTTCCTGTGAAAGTTGTGTTTAAGTGAAGAGAAGCGTTTGAGTACTTGTTCTCTGTCATTAGGAAGGCGTTGTCTGGGTGTTCTAAAGGGTAGAGGAGCAACCCAGCTGTTGGCATCATCCTTGACTAGTCCTTTCTCCATTATTTCCAAGAATAGTTTGTCCTCTATGGACATTGCCACCTGGTCATCCTTCTTTGTTCTCTGGAAGACTGCGTGTCCCAGATGATCTTGATAGTTGTCACAGATATGGTTGTCACTAGTTGAGTCTATGAAGGTACAGTGTGGTAATTCCTTTATGAGGAAATGGTTATGACATGGCTGGAATAGAGAAGGGCGTCCATTTTCTAAAGTACAGGTAAGCATGCTGTTGACAGAATCTGGTTTATGCACATCTCCAAGACATACTTCTCCTATTATTACCCATCCCAGATCCAGTCTTTGAGCGTAAGGTGCGTTATGTGGACCATTAATCTGACTTCTGGCTTTGTGGACTTGTAGGATATCCCTCCCAATGAGTAGATTTATTTGGGCATGTGGATCCAGTTCTGGTATCAGATGTGCTATGCGTTTCAAATGTGTATGGTGTTTAGCTACATCTGGTGTAGGAATCTCACTCCTATTGTCTGGAATCTCGTCACACTCTGTGATAGTTGGTAAAGAGAGACATGTCTTCCCATCCAAGGACTCAATTTGATAGCCAGTTGCTCTCCTTCCTGTTGTCTCAAAACTCCCTGCGCAGGATCTTAAGGAGTAAGGAGTGCTGGGTCCTTTAACATTAAAGGTCTCAAAGAAGATTGATCTGGCTAGAGACCTGTTACTTTGGTCATCTAGGATTGCATAAAGTTTAACGGCTTTGTCTGGATGGCCTTTGGGGTAAACTTTGACTAAACATATTTTGGAGCAGGATCTACCGCTAATGGCATCTTTGCAGACTTCGGTACATTGTGAAGTTATTTCTGGTGTGACTGCAACAGTGTCTTTTTGTTCTACACTGTGCTCCCCGCCATGCTCTGTATCGGTATAACTGTGTTGCAAAGCCCATGGGGGAGGACCAGGGTGTAGAGCGGTATTGTGGTCTGTGCTGTGGCATTCTGTGCAGTTAGCACTAACCTTGCAGTCCTTGGCGAGGTGTGATGTGGAGGAACAGCACTTGTAGCAGATCCTATTCTCCTTTAAGAAGGCTTTGCGGTTCTCCAGGGACTTTTCTCTGAAGGTTCTGCATTTCAGGAGAGGATGCGGTTTGTGATGCAGAGGACATTGCTTGGCTGGACCTTTGTCTGTGGTCTCTTGGCGATTAAAGCTGGTAGACCTGCGGAAAGAATCTGAATAATGCACATTAGTCTTGTGAACTGCAACTGATGTTTTGCGGGGGTTAGGTACCATAGGTGCAGTATTTGTCAAGGTAAAGGCAAAACTAGGATCATTCCTGGTCATAGCTTGCTGGTGTACAAAGTCCACGAAAACTGAGAATGGTGGAAATTGCACTTTGTTCTGCCGCTTATATTTGGAGCCATGGTTGATCCATTGTTCCTGCAGATTATACGGTAGTTTCTGCACTATAGGGTTAACGCCTCTGGCTGTGTCAAGGAAGGCAAGTCCTGGTAAATCTCCCTCACATTTAGCTACTTGAAGTTCTTTTAGTAAGTCACTTAGTTCTCTGAGTCTCTGATAGCCTTTGTTGGGTAACCTGGGGAAATCGTCTATTCTTTTGAACAGAGCACTCTCTATTATCTCTGGTGAGCCATAGCACTCATTAAGTCTATCCCAGATCATATTAAGTCCATTCTCAGGGTGGTTAATGTTAATCACTCTTATCCTTCTAGCATGTTCTGCAGATTCATTCCCAAGCCATTTAATTAAGAGGTCTATCTCTTCACTATGTGAAAGGTCTATTCCTCTGATAGCATTTTGAAAAGAGGACTGCCAGGCTCTGAAGTTCTCAGGGCGATCATTGAACTTTGAAATACTAATCGTGACTAATTCACGGCGGGTGAGAAATTTAGCAAAGTCTAATGTGTCCTGATTGGCTCTTGGAGATGTCGGTACATTAACACGGTAGGTATATGGTGTGTAGTCATACCTGTTAGTGTTGTCTGGTTCCCGACGGTTGGTATCACACCGCTTCTGTGTGAAGTAGGCTGTGTCTTTCTTGGAGTTTGCAGATTCAGACATCTGAGGTGGGGAAGAGTTGTCCCTCATAGGTTCACAGTGTCTAGGATTCTCTTGCTTGCAAATGTGTGGTCTGTTGTCCACTGGTGGTGGCGCTGTAGAGTGTACTTGATTTGTTTGCATGAGGTCTGAATGCGTACCTTGTAAAGATGGAGGGTTGCTACTCCTTTTTGAGACTTGACGTACGTATTCTGATGTGCGTTGCAGTGAATCCTGAGATCCATTCTCTGTGTCAAATACATTGGTTCTTCTTATATCAGGGAGTTCTGCAGTCTCCAAGATTTCTGCTTCAGCTATGGCAGCCGCTGCCTCCTTCTCTGCAGCGAGCTTCTCGACGATTGCTTCTAAGCGTTTGCTCTCGATTTTTAATTGCATCTCCTGCTCGGCAAAGTTAGCCCTTACTTTTGCGGCTTCCGCTTTTGCACGTGCCATGATGGCTGCATTACTGACAGACAAGGATTTGGAGGAACCAGAGACTTGGGACCTTGTTTTGTATGAGGATATCGTTTTCTGTGACATGGTGATCTGGTAGAGATGTTTGATTGTGTAGAGACTGCTGTAATGCTGTCTGCAAGTAACTGTTCAGACTGTGTCGCAGATCTCTGAGGAGTCAGTATCTTTGAACTGTTATGAAGCTGCTTGACTGTGAAGAGACTGTTGTGTTGCCTTATAAGCGTGGCTGCACTGACTTGTACAGGTTTCTGTGTAGTCAAATGGCGGTACTCCTATTGCTGAGCTGCCATAGTTGGTAGACTGTATAGAAACTGTGTGGCTGTCATATGCAGATAGCTGTGGCTGGCAGTGTAACGGCTCTGTAAGTCAGTATATGTCCCCACTGCTGACAGGCAATGATTTACTGACGGAGTCAGTGTAAGAGAGTCCATCTGCTTGTAGCATTCGATGTTTTACTGTTCAGCCTCTCACTAAGCCCTTTCTGGCAAATTTGAAGCCTACAGTATAACCACCTTTACTTTTCAATAATCTGTTCAGAAGAGGTGTTTGTAGAACGGTGTTTTATTATTCAGTAAAGGGATCACAGATATGATGCGTTGATTTGATGTACAATACGATATGATGATGTGTGATAATGAGGTAAAACTGTTAATGAAACAAGAATATGCAATTATGATATGCATGTGAAAAGCAAAATGGATATACACAAGTACATATAACATGGGCTGTGCAAACATGTGATTACATGTGCAAGTATAAACTACAGTGCAGCTAACATTACTCACTGGCTAAACAGGTTGAGATGAGACATTTAATATACAAACTCACCATCGAATGCTATATGAGAGTTGGACCCATGTAAAGCATGACTGTCTGGGACCATGAGGGAAGTAGAAAGGCTGATCCCAGCTTCTTCATCCCAGAATGCATTGCAAGACTGGCTACAAGAGGCTATGAGGGTCAAATTAATTGATGGGACTGACCACCAGATGGGGCAATAATACAACTTTCTGTAGTAAAAGTAATCAGATCTACACAAAGCAAATGCTGAAGGCATGACATAGGAAGTGAGGGAGCCAGGCAGAAAAATCTTCTAGACAATGTTTGGGTTGCACAGGTGGGTGATAGCTGCAACACGCAGAAAGAAAGGAGTGTAAATGCTGATAGAATGTGCTTCAAATTAAGTAAATGTGAGTGATGGAACCTGTTGTAAAACTGTATATGTGAAATATTGGCATAGTAATAATCCAACCCCACCACCTTAACTGTTACCATGCATGGAGGTGTGTGAGAAATAGAGACCACCATGTGACAGTGATCCAAAATAGGCCATGTCTGATTGTGTAAATCATGTTTCTGTGTTGCGTGTAACATGGTTTCTGAATGCAGCAGAGAGTTGCGCTGCTATTGGTGCATTCTATCCGGCTGTTATGGCGCTGGTGACAGGAGCCGTGTTGTGTTACCATGACAGCTGTTACTTTCAGTCCCTGTTATTCGGCCGTAACACATTCAGCAGTAACACCGCAAAGAGTAAGATAGGTGTATAGTGGCCAAAAACATCCTGTTAGACAGTGTCTTGTCTGTACCTGTGATACTGTATATAGTGTATCCTGTCTACAATCCAGGGTATGCAACCTGCTGTTACTGTTATGGTACAGCAAGTGCGAGCAATCATCCAGTGATATACTGTATAATTTGATGCTACACACATGGGTATTTGTGTGTGTTGTGTGTACAATATATGTATTCATGTATTTTAGTTTATTTAGTACTAGCTCCTAGGTTATAGTGCCCTTCTCGGTGTTATTTCAGCGTATACATCTTCATTCTTTTTGATTCAATTAATAGATGGAGCAAATGGACATGTATAAGTGTATAAGTATAAGTGAGATTGTTTGTCTTCTACTTTTTATTTTTGCTGCTTTTTCTTTGAGAGTAACAGGGAGTTAGACCTTACAAACAATATGGGAGGGGCTGTGATTGGGGACCTCACTCAGTGCATGTCGTGCAAGATGTATGCACACCTGGAGCTACCGGCCCAGTGTGATTACATCTGCATGAGGTGTGTGCGAACTGTTGCCCTGGAAGGCCAGGTAACTGATCTAGAGCAAACCGTTACGCGACTGAGGGAGATTCACAATCTCGAGCGTAGTTTAGACAGAACGGTGGAGGAGTTGCGGGAGGGGTCACTGGTAGAAGAGGATGATGATCAGGTAGCCAGTTGGGTCACAGTTAGAAGGAAGAAAAAGAGGGGGAGGCTCGACATCTCTGAACTATCAAACCCGAACAAATTTGCCCGATTGGACGAGGAATCGGAGGATGATAGTGAAGAAATGACGGTGGCGGAGGAGACTGCTCCCTCTAGCATCCAGAGGAGCGGTCCCTCTGGCGCGGTTGGGATAAAAGATAGAGAGGTACCTAGTCAGATGGTGGTGGTAGGGGATTCTATCATAAGGAAGGCAGATAGGGCAATCTGCTACCGGGACCGTGATCGCCGTACAGTCTGTTGTCTCCCGGGTGCTCGGGTACGGCACATCGCGGACCGGGTAGATAGATTGTTGGGAGGGGCTGGGAAAGACCCGGCAGTCTTGGTGCACGTTGGCACAAATGACAAAGTTAGCGGAAGGTGGGATGTCCTTAAGAAAGACTATAGGGACTTAGGAAAGAAACTGAAGGCAAGGACATCTAAGGTAATATTCTCGGAATTATTACCCGTGCCACGCACTAGTCCAGGGAGGCAGAGGCAGATTATGGAGGTAAATGTGTGGCTTAGGGATTGGTGCAGGAAAGAGGGGTTTGTGTTCCTGGAACACTGGGCGGACTTCTCAGTCAGGCGCCATCTCTTTTGTCGTGACGGATTGCACCTGAATGAGGAGGGGGCAGCGGTGCTGGGGGGAAGGATGGTTAGAAGGTTGGAGGAGATTTTTAACTAGGAGCCTGGGGGGAGGGTTTAGCTAGAAACTACGGGTCATGCAGTGAGAATAGTGGGGATGGCGGTAGTAAACGAAATGGGGGAGAAGTTGGGGGGAGGGTAAGAGCAGGCGGTAAGGTTACTAACATGGGTACTAAAAGGGATTTTACCAAAGCACTAACCAATGACGATTACAGGTCATCATTGCTACATAAGGTGAAAGATGTCCCTAACGCAAGGGAAAATACTTATCTTAGTTGTATGTATGTAAACGCCAGAAGCATTACTGGTAAAAAGGGTGAACTAGAAATACTTGCAGCAAGCAAACAGTATGATATTATAGGCATTACTGAAACTTGGTGGGATGAATCTCATGATTGGACAGTCAATCTGGAGGGCTATACACTGTTTAGGAGAGACAGACTAAATAAAAAGGGTGGAGGGGTGTGTCTTTATGTAAAGCCGTTTTTAAAACCTGATATACGGGAAGATATTCAGGAGGGGACTGTAGACACTGTCGAGACATTATGGGTAGAAATTGCATGCGGGGAAAAAGGAATAAAAAAGTTAGTATTGGGTGTATGCTATAGGCCGCCTGGTATCAACGCATCTGATGAGGAATTGTTACTAAAGCAAATTGAAAGAGCAGCAGGAGTAGGAGACATAGTAGTGATGGGAGATTTTAACTATCCAGAGATAAACTGGAAAAACGATTCATGTGATACTGCTAGGGGAAATATGTTTTTAAACCCACTTAATGATAACTACTTAGTCCAACTAATTGAGGAACCAACTAGGTACAATGCAATCTTAGACCTGGTATTAACAAACAATGGGGATTTGGTATCAGGTATTATAGTAGGGGAACCCATAGGAAACAGCGACCACAATATGGTCACATTCAATATCAGTTTCCATAAACAGCCCTATACTGGCTCAACTAGGACTCTAAACTTTAGCAAAGCAAATTTTGAAAAGATTAGGGTATTTTTCAGGGATATTGTATGGGAAGGTTTGTTTTTAGGAAAAAATACTACGGAGAAATGGGAGGTACTAAAATTCCTGCTAGCTAAAAATACACTCAAATTTATTCCTATGAGTAGCAAAAAAAGGAATAAAAATCATAAACCGATGTGGCTTAACAAAAAGATTAAGGAACTTATGGGCAAGAAAAAAAGGGCATTTAAAAAATACAAATCTGATGGGGAAGCAGAGTCATTTCAGCACTATAAGGAATGTAACAAAATTTGCAAAAAGGAAATAAGAGCGGCTAAAGTAGAAACTGAAAAACTAGTAACAAAGGAAAGCAAAGCGAATCCCAAAAAATTATTTAAATACATTAATAGCAAGAGATTAAAGAAGGAGAGTATAGGCCCTTTAAAAGACAAGTTGGGAGTCTTAAGCAAAAATGATAATGACATAGCGGACACACTAAATGAGTTTTTTTCAACAGTATTCACTAGAGAGGACCCATTTCAGGGACTGACACACAATCTCAATAATGAGAATATCCCACTGATAGGTACTTATTTAAGCGAGGAAGTAGTCTGTGACCGATTAAAACATTTAAAGATTAATAAATCACCAGGGCCCGATGGTATTCACCCAAGGGTTCTAATGGAGCTTCACTCTGAACTGGCAAAACCGCTATCTTTGATCTTTAAGGATTCAGTTATATCAGGTATGGTTCCCAAAGACTGGCGTATAGCGGAAGTAGTGCCTATATTCAAAAAGGGAAGTAAAGCTGAACCAGGTAATTATAGACCAGTTAGTCTTACATCTATAGTGGGGAAAGTATTGGAAGGTATTCTAAGAGATAGTATTCAGAAGTTCCTTGAAGTCAATAAGGTCATTAAAAGGAATCAACATGGGTTTATGAAGGACAGATCCTGTCAAACCAACTTACTTGGCTTTTATGAAACAGTAAGCGCAAACCTAGATCAGGGTAAAGACGTGGATGTAATCTTTTAAGACTTTGCCAAAGCGTTCGATACTGTACCACACATGAGTCTTATCTACAAGCTACAAGAATCAGGGCTAGGAAGCACAATATGCACTTGGGTCAAAAACTGGTTAGATAATAGGGAGCAGCGCGTTGTGGTTAATGGATCTTTTTTAACTTGGACTGAAGTGCTAAGTGGTGTGCCGCAAGGCTCAGTATTAGGACCGCTATTGTTCAATATTTTCATTAATGACCTAAAAGAAGGTCTAGAGAGCATGGTGTAAATTTTTGCAGATGATATCAAATTGTGTAAGGCTATAAATACAGAGGAGGATGCCGAGTCTCTTCAGAACGACTTAGTTAAATTAGAAGCATGGGCAGCCAAATGGAGAATGCGCTTCAACACAGACAAGTGTAAGGTAATGCACTGTGGTAACAAGAACAAAAATTACACCTACCTACTAAATGGGGTAAAATTAGGGGATTCTGTACTGGAAAAGGACTTGGGTGTCCTCATAGATAGCAAGCTAAGCAGTAGTACCTAAAGTAGGACTGCAGCAAAGAAGGCTAATAAGATATTAGCATGCATAAAACGGGGTATTGATGCTAGGGACGAGAGTATTATACTCCCGTTATATAAATCACTAGTGAGGCCACACCTTGAATACTGTGTACAATTCTGGGCACCGTACTACAAAAAGGATATCCTGGAGCTTGAAAAGGTACAGAGGAGGGCGACCAAACTAATTAAGGGCATGGAGACGATGGAATACAAGGAAAGGCTTGAAAGACTAGGCATGTTTACATTGGAAAAGCGGAGACTAAGAGGGGATATGATCAACATCTACAAATATATAAGGGGACAATACACAGAGCTTGGGAGGTACTAAAATTCCTGCTAGCTAAAAATACACTCAAATTTATTCCTATGAGTAGCAAAAAAAGGAATAAAAATCATAAACCGATGTGGCTTAACAAAAAGATTAAGGAACTTATGTGCAAGAAAAGGCGAGCATTTAAAAAATACAAATCTGACGGGGAAGCAGAGTCATTTCAGCACTATAAGGAATGTAACAAAATTTGCAAAAAGGAAATAAGAGCGGCTAAAGTAGAAACTGAAATACCAGTAGCAAAGTAAAGCAAAGCGAATCCCAAAAAATTCTTTAAATACATTAATAGCAAGAGATTAAAGAAGGAGAGTATAGGCCCTTTAAAAGACAAGTTGGGAGTCTTAAGCAAAAATGATAATGACATAGCGGACACACTAAATGAGTTTTTTTCAACAGTATTCACTAGAGAGGACCCATTTCAGGGACTGACACACAATCTCAATAATGAGAATATCCCACTGATAGGTACTTATTTAAGCGAGGAAGTAGTCTGTGACCGATTAAAACATTTAAAGATTAATAAATCACCAGGGCCCGATGGTATTCACCCAAGGGTTCTAATGGAGCTTCACTCTGAACTGGCAAAACCGCTATCTTTGATCTTTAAGGATTCAGTTATATCAGGTATGGTTCCCAAAGACTGGCGTATAGCGGAAGTAGTGCCTATATTCAAAAAGGGAAGTAAAGCTGAACCAGGTAATTATAGACCAGTTAGTCTTACATCTATAGTGGGGAAAGTATTGGAAGGTATTCTAAGAGATAGTATTCAGAAGTTCCTTGAAGTCAATAAGGTCATTAAAAGGAATCAACATGGGTTTATGAAGGACAGATCCTGTCAAACCAACTTACTTGGCTTTTATGAAACAGTAAGCGCAAACCTAGATCAGGGTAAAGACGTGGATGTAATCTTTTTAGACTTTGCCAAAGCGTTCGATACTGTACCACACATGAGACTTATCTACAAGCTACAAGAATCAGGGCTAGGAAGCACAATATGCACTTGGGTCAAAAACTGGTTAGATAATAGGGAGCAGCGCGTTGTGGTTAATGGATCTTTTTTAACTTGGACTGAAGTGCTAAGTGGTGTGCCGCAAGGCTCAGTATTAGGACCGCTATTGTTCAATATTTTCATTAACGACCTAACAGAAGGTCTAGAGAGCATGGTGTCAATTTTTGCAGATGATACCAAATTGTGTGAGGCTATAAATACAGAGGAGGATGCCGAGTCTCTTCAGAACGACTTAGTTAAATTAGAAGCATGGGCAGCCAAATGGAGAATGCGCTTCAACACAGACAAGTGTAAGGTAATGCACTGTGGTAACAAGAACAAAAATTACACCTACCTACTAAATGGGGTAAAATTAGGGGATTCTGTACTGGAAAAGGACTTGGGTGTCCTCATAGATAGCAAGCTAAGCAGTAGTACCCAAAGTAGGACTGCAGCAAAGAAGGCTAATAAGATATTAGCATGCATAAAACGGGGTATTGATGCTAGGGACGAGAGTATTATACTCCCGTTATATAAATCACTAGTGAGGCCACACCTTGAATACTGTGTACAATTCTGGGCACCGTACTACAAAAAGGATATCCTGGAGCTTGAAAAGGTACAGAGGAGGGCGACCAAACTAATTAAGGGCATGGAGACGATGGAATACAAGGAAAGGCTTGAAAGACTAGGCATGTTTACATTGGAAAAGCGGAGACTAAGAGGGGATATGATCAACATCTACAAATATATAAGGGGACAATACACAGAGCTTGGGAGGTACTAAAATTCCTGCTAGCTAAAAATACACTCAAATTTATTCCTATGAGTAGCAAAAAAAGGAATAAAAATCATAAACCGATGTGGCTTAACAAAAAGATTAAGGAACTTATGTGCAAGAAAAGGCGAGCATTTAAAAAATACAAATCTGACGGGGAAGCAGAGTCATTTCAGCACTATAAGGAATGTAACAAAATTTGCAAAAAGGAAATAAGAGCGGCTAAAGTAGAAACTGAAATACCAGTAGCAAAGTAAAGCAAAGCGAATCCCAAAAAATTCTTTAAATACATTAATAGCAAGAGATTAAAGAAGGAGAGTATAGGCCCTTTAAAAGACAAGTTGGGAGTCTTAAGCAAAAATGATAATGACATAGCGGACACACTAAATGAGTTTTTTTCAACAGTATTCACTAGAGAGGACCCATTTCAGGGACTGACACACAATCTCAATAATGAGAATATCCCACTGATAGGTACTTATTTAAGCGAGGAAGTAGTCTGTGACCGATTAAAACATTTAAAGATTAATAAATCACCAGGGCCCGATGGTATTCACCCAAGGGTTCTAATGGAGCTTCACTCTGAACTGGCAAAACCGCTATCTTTGATCTTTAAGGATTCAGTTATATCAGGTATGGTTCCCAAAGACTGGCGTATAGCGGAAGTAGTGCCTATATTCAAAAAGGGAAGTAAAGCTGAACCAGGTAATTATAGACCAGTTAGTCTTACATCTATAGTGGGGAAAGTATTGGAAGGTATTCTAAGAGATAGTATTCAGAAGTTCCTTGAAGTCAATAAGGTCATTAAAAGGAATCAACATGGGTTTATGAAGGACAGATCCTGTCAAACCAACTTACTTGGCTTTTATGAAACAGTAAGCGCAAACCTAGATCAGGGTAAAGACGTGGATGTAATCTTTTAAGACTTTGCCAAAGCGTTCGATACTGTACCACACATGAGACTTATCTACAAGCTACAAGAATCAGGGCTAGGAAGCACAATATGCACTTGGGTCAAAAACTGGTTAGATAATAGGGAGCAGCGCGTTGTGGTTAATGGATCTTTTTTAACTTGGACTGAAGTGCTAAGTGGTGTGCCGCAAGGCTCAGTATTAGGACCGCTATTGTTCAATATTTTCATTAATGACCTAAAAGAAGGTCTAGAGAGCATGGTGTAAATTTTTGCAGATGATATCAAATTGTGTAAGGCTATAAATACAGAGGAGGATGCCGAGTCTCTTCAGAACGACTTAGTTAAATTAGAAGCATGGGCAGCCAAATGGAGAATGCGCTTCAACACAGACAAGTGTAAGGTAATGCACTGTGGTAACAAGAACAAAAATTACACCTACCTACTAAATGGGGTAAAATTAGGGGATTCTGTACTGGAAAAGGACTTGGGTGTCCTCATAGATAGCAAGCTAAGCAGTAGTACCTAAAGTAGGACTGCAGCAAAGAAGGCTAATAAGATATTAGCATGCATAAAACGGGGTATTGATGCTAGGGACGAGAGTATTATACTCCCGTTATATAAATCACTAGTGAGGCCACACCTTGAATACTGTGTACAATTCTGGGCACCGTACTACAAAAAGGATATCCTGGAGCTTGAAAAGGTACAGAGGAGGGCGACCAAACTAATTAAGGGCATGGAGACGATGGAATACAAGGAAAGGCTTGAAAGACTAGGCATGTTTACATTGGAAAAGCGGAGACTAAGAGGGGATATGATCAACATCTACAAATATATAAGGGGACAATACACAGAGCTTGGGAGGTACTAAAATTCCTGCTAGCTAAAAATACACTCAAATTTATTCCTATGAGTAGCAAAAAAAGGAATAAAAATCATAAACCGATGTGGCTTAACAAAAAGATTAAGGAACTTATGTGCAAGAAAAGGCGAGCATTTAAAAAATACAAATCTGACGGGGAAGCAGAGTCATTTCAGCACTATAAGGAATGTAACAAAATTTGCAAAAAGGAAATAAGAGCGGCTAAAGTAGAAACTGAAATACCAGTAGCAAAGTAAAGCAAAGCGAATCCCAAAAAATTCTTTAAATACATTAATAGCAAGAGATTAAAGAAGGAGAGTATAGGCCCTTTAAAAGACAAGTTGGGAGTCTTAAGCAAAAATGATAATGACATAGCGGACACACTAAATGAGTTTTTTTCAACAGTATTCACTAGAGAGGACCCATTTCAGGGACTGACACACAATCTCAATAATGAGAATATCCCACTGATAGGTACTTATTTAAGCGAGGAAGTAGTCTGTGACCGATTAAAACATTTAAAGATTAATAAATCACCAGGGCCCGATGGTATTCACTAGAGATGAGCGCCTGAAATTTTTCGGGTTTTGTGTTTTGGTTTTGGGTTCGGTTCCGCGGCCGTGTTTTGGGTTCGAACGCGTTTTGGCAAAACCTCACCGAATTTTTTTTGTCGGATTCGGGTGTGTTTTGGATTCGGGTGTTTTTTTTAAAAAACACTAAAAAACAGCTTAAATCATAGAATTTGGGGGTCATTTTGATCCCAAAGTATTATTAACCTCAAAAACCATAATTTACACTCATTTTCAGTCTATTCTGAATACCTCACACCTCACAATATTATTTTTAGTCCTAAAATTTGCACCGAGGTCGCTGTGTGAGTAAGATAAGCGACCCTAGTGGCCGACACAAACACCGGGCCCATCTAGGAGTGGCACTGCAGTGTCACGCAGGATGTCCCTTCCAAAAAACCCTCCCCAAACAGCACATGACGCAAAGAAAAAAAGAGGCGCAATGAGGTAGCTGTGTGAGTAAGATTAGCGACCCTAGTGGCCGACACAAACACCGGGCCCATCTAGGAGTGGCACTGCAGTGTCACGCAGGATGGCCCTTCCAAAAAACCCTCCCCAAACAGCACATGACGCAAAGAAAAAAAGAGGGGCAATGAGGTAGCTGTGTGAGTAAGATTAGCGACCCTAGTGGCCGACACAAACACCGGGCCCATCTAGGAGTGGCACTGCAGTGTCACGCAGGATGTCCCTTCCAAAAAACCCTCCCCAAACAGCACATGACGCAAAGAAAAAAAGAGGCGCAATGAGGTAGCTGTGTGAGTAAGATTAGCGACCCTAGTGGCCGACACAAACACCGGGCCCATCTAGGAGTGGCACTGCAGTGTCACGCAGGATGTCCCTTCCAAAAAACCCTCCCCAAACAGCACATGACGCAAAGAAAAAAAGAGGCGCAATGAGGTAGCTGTGTGAGTAAGATTAGCGACCCTAGTGGCCGACACAAACACCGGGCCCATCTAGGAGTGGCACTGCAGTGTCACGCAGGATGTCCCTTCCAAAAAACCCTCCCCAAACAGCACATGACGCAAAGAAAAAAAGAGGCGCAATGAGGTAGCTGACTGTGTGAGTAAGATTAGCGACCCTAGTGGCCGACACAAACACCGGGCCCATCTAGGAGTGGCACTGCAGTGTCACGCAGGATGTCCCTTCCAAAAAAACCCTCCCCAATCAGCACATGATGCAAAGAAAAAGGAAAGAAAAAAAGAGGTGCAAGATGGAATTGTCCTTGGGCCCTCCCACCCACCCTTATGTTGTATAAACAAAACAGGACATGCACACTTTAACCAACCCATCATTTCAGTGACAGGGTCTGCCACACGACTGTGACTGATATGACGGGTTGGTTTGGACCCCCCCCAAAAAATAAGCAATTAATCTCTCCTTGCACAAACTGGCTCTACAGAGGCAAGATGTCCACCTCATCTTCACCCTCCGATATATCACCGTGTACATCCCCCTCCTCACAGATTATCAATTCGTCCCCACTGGAATCCACCATCTCAGCTCCCTGTGTACTTTGTGGAGGCAATTGCTGCTGGTCAATGTCTCCGCGGAGGAATTGATTATAATTCATTTTAATGAACATCATCTTCTCCACATTTTCTGGATGTAACCTCGTACGCCGATTGCTGACAAGGTGAGCGGCGGCACTAAACACTCTTTCGGAGTACACACTTGTGGGAGGGCAACTTAGGTAGAATAAAGCCAGTTTGTGCAAGGGCCTCCAAATTGCCTCTTTTTCCAGCCAGTATAAGTACGGACTGTGTGACGTGCCTACTTGGATGCGGTCACTCATATAATCCTCCACCATTCTATCAATGTTGAGAGAATCATATGCAGTGACAGTAGACGACATGTCCGTAATCGTTGTCAGGTCCTTCAGTCCGGACCAGATGTCAGCATCAGCAGTCGCTCCAGACTGCCCTGCATCACCGCCAGCGGGTGGGCTCGGAATTCTGAGCCTTTTCCTCGCACCCCCAGTTGCGGGAGAATGTGAAGGAGGAGATGTTGACAGGTCGCGTTCCGCTTGACTTGACAATTTTGTCACCAGCAGGTCTTTCAACCCCAGCAGACCTGTGTCTGCCGGAAAGAGAGATCCAAGGTAGGCTTTAAATCTAGGATCGAGCACGGTGGCCAAAATGTAGTGCTCTGATTTCAACAGATTGACCACCCGTGAATCCTTGTTAAGCGAATTAAGGGCTGCATCCACAAGTCCCACATGCCTAGCGGAATCGCTCCCTTTTAGCTCCTTCTTCAATGCCTCCAGCTTCTTCTGCAAAAGCCTGATGAGGGGAATGACCTGACTCAGGCTGGCAGTGTCTGAACTGACTTCACGTGTGGCAAGTTCAAAGGGCATCAGAACCTTGCACAACGTTGAAATCATTCTCCACTGCACTTGAGACAGGTGCATTCCATCTCCTATATCGTGCTCAATTGTATAGGCTTGAATGGCCTTTTGCTGCTCCTCCAACCTCTGAAGCATATAGAGGGTTGAATTCCACCTCGTTACCACTTCTTGCTTCAGATGATGGCAGGGCAGGTTCAGTAGTTTTTGGTGGTGCTCCAGTCTTCTGTACGTGGTGCCTGTACGCCGAAAGTGTCCCGCAATTTTTCTGGCCACCGACAGCATCTCTTGCACGCCCCTGTCGTTTTTTAAAAAAATTCTGCACCACCAAATTCAAGGTATGTGCAAAACATGGGACGTGCTGGAATTTGCCCATATTTAATGCACACACAATATTGCTGGCGTTGTCCGATGCCACAAATCCACAGGAGAGTCCAATTGGGGTAAGCCATTCCGCGATGATCTTCCTCAGTTGCCGTAAGAGGTTTTCAGCTGTGTGCGTATTCTGGAAAGCGGTGATACAAAGCGTAGCCTGCCTAGGAAAGAGTTGGCGTTTGCGAGATGCTGCTACTGGTGCCGCCGCTGCTGTTCTTGCGGCGGGAGTCCATACATCTACCCAGTGGGCTGTCACAGTCATATAGTCCTGACCCTGCCCTGCTCCACTTGTCCACATGTCCGTGGTTAAGTGGACATTGGGTACAACTGCATTTTTTAGGAGACTGGTGAGTCTTTTTCTGACGTCCGTGTACATTCTCGGTATCGCCTGCCTAGAGAAGTGGAACCTAGATGGTATTTGGTAACGGGGGCACACTGCCTCAATAAATTGTCTAGTTCCCTGTGAACTAACGGCGGATACCGGACGCACGTCTAACACCAACATAGTTGTCAAGGACTCAGTTATCCGCTTTGCAGTAGGATGACTGCTGTGATATTTCATCTTCCTCGCAAAGGACTGTTGAACAGTCAATTGCTTACTGGAAGTAGTACAAGTGGGCTTACGACTTCCCCTCTGGGATGACCATCGACTCCCAGCGGCAACAACAGCAGCGCCAGCAGCAGTAGGCGTTACACGCAAGGATGCATCGGAGGAATCCCAGGCAGGAGAGGACTCGTCAGACTTGCCAGTGACATGGCCTGCAGGACTATTGGCATTCCTGGGGAAGGAGGAAATTGACACTGAGGGAGTTGGTGGGGTGGTTTGCGTTAGCTTGGTTACAAGAGGAAGGGATTTACTGGTCAGTGGACTGCTTCCGCTGTCACCCAAAGTTTTTGAACTTGTCACTGACTTATTATGAATGCGCTGCAGGTGACGTATAAGGGAGGATGTTCCGAGGTGGTTAACGTCCTTACCCCTACTTATTACAGCTTGACAAAGGGAACACACGGCTTGACACCTGTTGTCCGCATTTCTGGTGAAATACCTCCACACCGAAGAGCTGATTTTTTTGGTATTTTCACCTGGCATGTCAACGGCCATATTCCTCCCACGGACAACAGATGTCTCCCCGGGTGCCTGACTTAAACAAACCACCTCACCATCAGAATCCTCCTGGTCAATTTCCTCCCCAGCGCCAGCAACACCCATATCCTCCTCATCCTGGTGTACTTCAACACTGACATCTTCAATCTGACTATCAGGAACTGGACTGCGGGTGCTCCTTCCAGCACTTGCAGGGGGCGTGCAAATGGTGGAAGGCGCATGCTCTTCACGTCCAGTGTTGGGAAGGTCAGGCATCGCAACCGACACAATTGGACTCTCCTTGTGGATTTGGGATTTCAAAGAACGCACAGTTCTTTGCGGTGCTTTTGCCAGCTTGAGTCTTTTCAGTTTTCTAGCGAGAGGCTGAGTGCTTCCATCCTCATGTGAAGCTGAACCACTAGCCATGAACATAGGCCAGGGCCTCAGCCGTTCCTTGCCACTCCGTGTGGTAAATGGCATATTGGCAAGTTTACGCTTCTCCTCCGACAATTTTATTTTAGGTTTTGGAGTCCTTTTTTTACTGATATTTGGTGTTTTGGTTTTGACATGCTCTGTACTATGCCATTGGGCATCGGCCTTGGCAGACGACGTTGCTGGCATTTCATCGTCTCGGCCATGACTAGTGGCAGCAGCTTCAGCACGAGGTGGAAGTGGATCTTGATCTTTCCCTAATTTTGGAACCTCAACATTTTTGTTCTCCATATTTTAATAGGCACAACTAAAAGGCACCTCAGGTAAACAATGGAGATGGATGGATTGGATACTAGTATACAATTATGGACGGGCTGCCGAGTGCCGACACAGAGGTAGCCACAGCCGTGAACTACCGCACTGTACTGTGTCTGCTGCTAATATATAGACTGGTTGATAAAGAGATAGTATACTCGTAACTAGTATGTATGTATAAAGAAAGAAAAAAAAACCACGGTTAGGTGGTATATACAATTATGGACGGGCTGCCGAGTGCCGACACAGAGGTAGCCACAGCCGTGAACTACCGCACTGTACTGTGTCTGCTGCTAATATATAGACTGGTTGATAAAGAGATAGTATACTCGTAACTAGTATGTATGTATAAAGAAAGAAAAAAAAAACACGGTTAGGTGGTATATACAATTATGGACGGGCTGCCGAGTGCCGACACAGAGGTAGCCACAGCCGTGAACTACCGCACTGTACTGTGTCTGCTGCTAATATATAGACTGGTTGATAAAGAGATAGTATACTCGTAACTAGTATGTATGTATAAAGAAAGAAAAAAAAACCACAGTTAGGTGGTATATACAATTATGGACGGGCTGCCGAGTGCCGACACAGAGGTAGCCACAGCCGTGAACTACCGCACTGTACTGTGTCTGCTGCTAATATAGACTGGTTGATAAAGAGATAGTATACTCGTAACTAGTATGTATGTATAAAGAAAGAAAAAAAAAACACGGTTAGGTGGTATATACAATTATGGACGGGCTGCCGAGTGCCGACACAGAGGTAGCCACAGCCGTGAACTACCGCACTGTACTGTGTCTGCTGCTAATATATAGACTGGTTGATAAAGAGATAGTATACTCGTAACTAGTATGTATGTATAAAGAAAGAAAAAAAAACCACGGTTAGGTGGTATATACAATTATGGACGGGCTGCCGAGTGCCGACACAGAGGTAGCCACAGCCGTGAACTACCGCACTGTACTGTGTCTGCTGCTAATATATAGACTGGTTGATAAAGAGATAGTATACTCGTAACTAGTATGTATGTATAAAGAAAGAAAAAAAAACCACGGTTAGGTGGTATATACAATTATGGACGGGCTGCCGAGTGCCGACACAGAGGTAGCCACAGCCGTGAACTACCGCACTGTACTGTGTCTGCTGCTAATATATAGACTGGTTGATAAAGAGATAGTATACTCGTAACTAGTATGTATGTATAAAGAAAGAGAAAAAAAACCACGGTTAGGTGGTATATACAATTATGGACGGGCTGCCGAGTGCCGACACAGAGGTAGCCACAGCCGTGAACTACCGCACTGTACTGTGTCTGCTGCTAATATAGACTGGTTGATAAAGAGATAGTATACTCGTAACTAGTATGTATGTATAAAGAAAGAAAAAAAAACCACGGTTAGGTGGTATATACAATTATGGACGGGCTGCCGAGTGCCGACACAGAGGTAGCCACAGCCGTGAACTACCGCACTGTACTGTGTCTGCTGCTAATATATAGACTGGTTGATAAAGAGATAGTATACTCGTAACTAGTATGTATGTATAAAGAAAGAAAAAAAAACCACGGTTAGGTGGTATATACAATTATGGACGGGCTGCCGAGTGCCGACACAGAGGTAGCCACAGCCGTGAACTACCGCACTGTACTGTGTCTGCTGCTAATATAGACTGGTTGATAAAGAGATAGTATACTACTAATATTATATACTGGTGGTCAGGTCACTGGTCACTAGTCACACTGGCAGTGGCACTCCTGCAGCAAAAGTGTGCACTGTTTAATTTTAATATAATATTATGTACTCCTGGCTCCTGCTATAACCTATAACTGGCACTGCAGTAGTGCTCCCCAGTCTCCCCCACAATTATAAGCTGTGTGAGCTGAGCAGTCAGACAGATATATAATATATATAGATGATGCAGCACACTGGCCTGAGCCTGAGCAGTGCACACAGATATGGTATGTGACTGACTGAGTCACTGTGTGTATCGCTTTTTTCAGGCAGAGAACGGATATATTAAATAAACTGCACTGTGTGTCTGGTGGTCACTCACTATATAATATATTATGTACTCCTGGCTCCTGCTATAACCTATAACTGGCACTGCAGTAGTGCTCCCCAGTCTCCCCCACAATTATAAGCTGTGTGAGCTGAGCAGTCAGACAGATATATAATATTATATATAGATAATAGATGATGCAGCACACTGGCCTGAGCCTGAGCAGTGCACACAGATATGGTATGTGACTGAGTCACTGTGTGCTGTGTATCGCTTTTTTCAGGCAGAGAACGGATTATAAATAAAACTGGTGGTCACTGGTCACTATCAGCAAAACTCTGCACTGTACACTACTGAGTACTCCTAATGCTCCCCAAAATTAGTAAATCAAGTGTCTAAACGGAGTGGACGCCAGCCACGTCCTCTCCCTATCAATCTCAATGCACGTGTGAAAATGGCGGCGACGCGCGGCTCCTTATATAGAATCCGAGTCTCGCGATAGAATCCGAGCCTCGCGAGAATCCGACAGCGTCATGATGACGTTCGGGCGCGCTCGGGTTAACCGAGCAAGGCGGGAAGATCCGAGTCGCTCGGACCCGTGAAAAAAAACATGAAGTTCTGGCGGGTTCGGATTCAGAGAAACCGAACCCGCTCATCTCTAGTATTCACCCAAGGGTTCTAATGGAGCTTCACTCTGAACTGGCAAAACCGCTATCTTTGATCTTTAAGGATTCAGTTATATCAGGTATGGTTCCCAAAGACTGGCGTATAGCGGAAGTAGTGCCTATATTCAAAAAGGGAAGTAAAGCTGAACCAGGTAATTATAGACCAGTTAGTCTTACATCTATAGTGGGGAAAGTATTGGAAGGTATTCTAAGAGATAGTATTCAGAAGTTCCTTGAAGTCAATAAGGTCATTAAAAGGAATCAACATGGGTTTATGACGGACAGATCCTGTCAAACCAACTTACTTGGCTTTTATGAAACAGTAAGCGCAAACCTAGATCAGGGTAAAGACGTGGATGTAATCTTTTTAGACTTTGCCAAAGCGTTCGATACTGTACCACACATGAGACTTATCTACAAGCTACAAGAATCAGGGCTAGGAAGCACAATATGCACTTTGGTCAAAAACTGGTTAGATAATAGGGAGCAGCGCGTTGTGGTTAATGGATCTTTTTTAACTTGGACTGAAGTGCTAAGTGGTGTGCCGCAAGGCTCAGTATTAGGACCGCTATTGTTCAATATTTTCATTAACGACCTAACAGAAGGTCTAGAGAGCATGGTGTCAATTTTTGCAGATGATACCAAATTGTGTAAGGCTATAAATACAGAGGAGGATGCCGAGTCTCTTCAGAACGACTTAGTTAAATTAGAAGCATGGGCAGCCAAATGGAGAATGCGCTTCAACACAGACAAGTGTAAGGTAATGCACTGTGGTAACAAGAACAAAAATTACACCTACCTACTAAATGGGGTAAAATTAGGGGATTCTGTACTGGAAAAGGACTTGGGTGTCCTCATAGATAGCAAGCTAAGCAGTAGTACCCAAAGTAGGACTGCAGCAAAGAAGGCTAATAAGATATTAGCATGCATAAAACGGGGTATTGATGCTAGGGACGAGAGTATTATACTCCCGTTATATAAATCACTAGTGAGGCCACACCTTGAATACTGTGTACAATTCTGGGCACCGTACTACAAAAAGGATATCCTGGAGCTTGAAAAGGTACAGAGGAGGGCGACCAAACTAATTAAGGGCATGGAGACGATGGAATACAAGGAAAGGCTTGAAAGACTAGGCATGTTTACATTGGAAAAGCGGAGACTAAGAGGGGATATGATCAACATCTACAAATATATAAGGGGACAATACACAGAGCTGGGGAGGTACTAAAATTCCTGCTAGCTAAAAATACACTCAAATTTATTCCTATGAGTAGCAAAAAAAGGAATAAAAATCATAAACCGATGTGGCTTAACAAAAAGATTAAGGAACTTATGTGCAAGAAAAGGCGAGCATTTAAAAAATACAAATCTGACGGGGAAGCAGAGTCATTTCAGCACTATAAGGAATGTAACAAAATTTGCAAAAAGGAAATAAGAGCGGCTAAAGTAGAAACTGAAATACCAGTAGCAAAGTAAAGCAAAGCGAATCCCAAAAAATTCTTTAAATACATTAATAGCAAGAGATTAAAGAAGGAGAGTATAGGCCCTTTAAAAGACAAGTTGGGAGTCTTAAGCAAAAATGATAATGACATAGCGGACACACTAAATGAGTTTTTTTCAACAGTATTCACTAGAGAGGACCCATTTCAGGGACTGACACACAATCTCAATAATGAGAATATCCCACTGATAGGTACTTATTTAAGCGAGGAAGTAGTCTGTGACCGATTAAAACATTTAAAGATTAATAAATCACCAGGGCCCGATGGTATTCACCCAAGGGTTCTAATGGAGCTTCACTCTGAACTGGCAAAACCGCTATCTTTGATCTTTAAGGATTCAGTTATATCAGGTATGGTTCCCAAAGACTGGCATATAGCGGAAGTAGTGCCTATATTCAAAAAGGGAAGTAAAGCTGAACCAGGTAATTATAGACCAGTTAGTCTTACATCTATAGTGGGGAAAGTATTGGAAGGTATTCTAAGAGATAGTATTCAGAAGTTCCTTGAAGTCAATAAGGTCATTAAAAGGAATCAACATTGGTTTATGAAGGACAGATCCTGTCAAACCAACTTACTTGGCTTTTATGAAACAGTAAGCGCAAACCTAGATCAGGGTAAAGACGTGGATGTAATCTTTTTAGACTTTGCCAAAGCGTTCGATACTGTACCACACATGAGACTTATCTACAAGCTACAAGAATCAGGGCTAGGAAGCACAATATGCACTTGGGTCAAAAACTGGTTAGATAATAGGGAGCAGCGCGTTGTGGTTAATGGATCTTTTTTAACTTGGACTGAAGTGCTAAGTGGTGTGCCGCAAGGCTCAGTATTAGGACCGCTATTGTTCAATATTTTCATTAACGACCTAACAGAAGGTCTAGAGAGCATGGTGTCAATTTTTGCAGATGATACCAAATTGTGTAAGGCTATAAATACAGAGGAGGATGCCGAGTCTCTTCAGAACGACTTAGTTAAATTAGAAGCATGGGCAGCCAAATGGAGAATGCGCTTCAACACAGACAAGTGTAAGATAATGCACTGTGGTAACAAGAACAAAAATTACACCTACCTACTAAATGGGGTAAAATTAGGGGATTCTGTACTGGAAAAGGACTTGGGTGTCCTCATAGATAGCAAGCTAAGCAGTAGTACCCAAAGTAGGACTGCAGCAAAGAAGGCTAATAAGATATTAGCATGCATAAAACGGGGTATTGATGCTAGGGACGAGAGTATTATACTCCCGTTATATAAATCACTAGTGAGGCCACACCTTGAATACTGTGTACAATTCTGGGCACCGTACTACAAAAAGGATATCCTGGAGCTTGAAAAGGTACAGAGGAGGGCGACCAAACTAATTAAGGATATGGAGACGATGGAATACAAGGAAAGGCTTGAAAGACTAGGCATGTGTTATGATTCACCTGCCACTAATTGTTTGGCAGGTGAATTACAAGGAAAGAATCACTACTGGAGGTACTGGCAGATACAATGTGACATAGAAATGGTTAACCAATGTTACACTGGGGAATACTGTAATAACTTGAGTGCGTTGTAGCAGAATTAAAGATTAGCAGAATATGGACTGTCCCTTTAATAATGGAATGTGCAGCACACTTACACTGATTATGGACAGCAGGTGAGAAATATAACAGCTAAGAGCCAGGACTTGATTACAGGACTAGAATGTATAATAATCACTGTTGCCGGAAATGAATGTCCACAGAAGTGCAGGAATACTAAGTATTTATTATAGCAGTGGAATAATGAGGTATGGCAGAGGAATCACAGTACAATCCAGGGTACAATGTCAGCTAAGAATAAATGGGTTTGCAGACTGAGAATTGCAGCAGAGTAATGAGACAGTTGAATAAAGAATCCGAGTATTATAATCCACGGAACTGATTGCAGGATTTGTATAACAAAGCAAAACAGCATGCAGGCACAGAGGAAGTCCATAGTACATGTAACACGAATAACGAATACTAGAGGATCCAGAGATCACAGTAAAAAGTCCATGATACTTAACTAAATGGTTCTGGCATGAACATGAGCTGACAAGGATGATTGTGGCAGGATAACTTGAACAGGCAGACCAGACTTCTCGGTATGAACAGGAGCAAGAATGGAGACACCAGGCAATGCAGGTAGTTCTGGCTGGAAAGCAGAATAATATCACCGGCGTCTGAGAACTCAGCTAGCTGGCCTTTAACAGCCACACTAACCAATGAACAAGGCCAGGCTGGGAGTGTTCACTAGTAATTACAAACCCTGTGCACCTGCTGAGCTGCATGTACACAGAGCCAAGGAACAGAACACATATGGATCTGCTGACACCAGATAAATACTGAACAGGATCCTAACATTACCCCCCCCTTCAGGGTGGACTCCGGACACCCGAACAGGACAAGGGAAACAAAAAGTCTGAGATAAATCATAAATTCAAGATCTCCGACGATGCATCTTCTTACGGGACCGTTTTGGTTTTACCACTGGAAGCATAAAGACATTGTCATAACTTACAGGTGACTCCAATAACAGAGCTTCTTCAGCTACAGAGTCATAATCTGAATTGGAGTCAACGTCACAATGCAAAACCACAGCTTTCTTAGCAGAAGATAAAGACTTGACAGACTGAGCAGATGAGTTCAAATTACAGGAATTTTCAGAAGACCAATTGTGTGGGGAGGAAAATGACATACAGCCAGAAATTATGTACTTGGTTTGTTGTTTTGGAGAAGATTTTGGAAGCCTGCAGTCTTTGTGAGATGACGAGTCATTCGTGTGCTGATTCCTCAAAGGTGATCCGACTTCAGTAATAGAAGGTTCTTTCGTCGACAAGGCCGGACTCTCAAAACAAAAAAAATCTTTTTCAGGATCACTAAATCTTTTAGTAACAGCATTACTGAAGGCTTTCAAGTCTTGAAGAACAGGATCGTTTGAAGAGATGAGTGGTTTTAGCCATTTCAGAGCCTCCCCCTTGAAGGCCATGCCTAAGAATAGAATTGTCTCAGCATCAGAGGAAAGGCATGGACCCAACTCCCGAACTTGAAGTAACAGATCTCGAAATTGCTCCAACCTCCCATTAAAGATAATAGAGTCTGGGTCTTGGTCAGGATCAAAAGAATGAGAGTCTTTAACAGGACCCACAGACTGAACTTTCCTTTCAGACTTGACAGAAGGAAGAACTTTTTCAGGACCAACAGGACATGAAGCCCCTACTTGAGACTTACGAAACTTAAAGTTCTTCCCAGTAACTGGTAGGGCAGGAAATTTCTCTTTAGGATCAGCAAGACATGGAGACTCATTAGCAGAAGCAGTTAAATTAACCTTACGGACCGGAACAGGTAGACTTTGACTGGAAATAGATACGGCAGAATTTGAATCCATGGGCAACTTTGAACAGTCTGATTTTGGGGTGAATCTTTGTTGTACCGCTTTAATGAAGGCAGGAAGATCAGAGAGCAATGGATCCTTGGACTTGATGAAGGGTTTGGCCCAGTCCAAAGCTTCCCCTCTGAAGGATCTGAGGAAATAATTAACTGCATTGGGAGGAGTGATGCTGATTGACGAGTCTGATTCGATGTATATGAGATACTGGCGAGCCAGGGCACGGAATTGGGCAAGATCTCCTTCAAAGATGATATTCCCTGGAGTATTACAATGGAGATCTTTCTTGGAACAAAAACTAACAGATCCGACATGATTGTGTTTGGAGGCATTTTGGATACAGTCTGAGAAAGCTGTGTTCATACTGGAAATCAACTCTGAGGCACTAGAACTAGAATCAGATGCCCTTTCTAGGGCTGCAGGATCAGATGCCCCACCCGGGGCTTCAGAACTGGACACAAAAACTGGGACCCATCCTGGGACTTCAGGGTTTGCTGACCCTTTAGGTGAAAGACCATCAACTACCCTTTCTGGAATCTGGACAGGCAGAGGCCCCTCCTGGGGCTGGACAGGCAGAACCCCCTCCTGGGGCTGGACAGACAGAACCCCCTCCTGGGGCTGGACAGGCAGAACCCCCTCCTGGGGCTGGACAGGCAGAACCCCCTCCTGGGGCTGGACAGGCAGAACCCCCTCCTGGGGCTGGACAGGCAGAACCCCCTCCTGGGGCTGGACAGGCCTTGGCATGACCTCTGGCAAGGCGGGCACCTCTCGGACCTCTGGCAAGGCGGACACCTCTCGGACCTCTGGCAAGGCGGACACCTCTCGGACCTCTGGCAAGGCGGACACCTCTCGGACCTCTGGCAAGGCGGGCACCCCTCGGACCTCTGGCAAGGCGGGCACCCCTCGGACCTCTGGCAAGGCGGGCACCCCTCGGACCTCTGGCAAGGCGGGCACCCCTCGGACCTCTGGCAAGGCGGACTTGGATGACTGAGTGACCCTGAAAGACAAGACAACATTTGGACTGACCATTGACACGGCCGTCCTTGCTTGCCCGATGGAAGGGAAAACAGCGTCCTCATGCCGTGAGGCAAGGGCAGACGGGTCCTCATGCCGTGAGGCAAGGGCAGACAGGTCCTCATGCCGTGAGGCAAGGGCAGACGGGTCCTCATGCCATGAGGCAAGGGCAGACGGGTCCTCATGCCGTGAGGCAAGGGCAGACGGGTCCTCATGCCGTGAGGCAAGGGCAGACGGGTCCTCATGCCGTGAGGCAAGGGCAGACGGGTCCTCATGCCGTGAGGCAAGGGCAGTGGGAACCCCTCCTGGGGCTTTGGCACACGAGTCCCCTCCTGGGGCTTTGGCACACGAGTCCCCTCCTGGGGCTTTGGCACACGAGTCCCCTCCTGGGGCTTTGGCACACGAGTCCCCTCCTGGGGCTTTGGCACACGAGTCCCTTCCTGGGGCTTGGGCACAGCCACTCGAGACCCCTCCTGGGGTACAGCCACTCGAGACCCCTCCTGGGGCACAGCCACTCGAGACCCCTCCTGGGGCACAGCCACTCGAGACCCCTCCTGGGGCACAGGCGGTGAACACCTCACTGCTGATAAGAGACTTAATAGTCTCCTGCTGGTTCCCAAATTTAAGTTCTGAGCCCCTCGTCACAGGACTCCAATTGTAAATAAGAGTTTTCTTTTGGGCAAGCTTTTTGGGAGAAATAGGGTCTGGAAGGACATTGAGTGATTTATCAGCTTGAACCCTGGAAGGCTGAAGTTTATCACTATTTCTGAACCTGCATAATGAACAGTCTTTAATCAGGTGTTCAGCACTCCCACAATAGAGACAGAGACCATTCTCAATACGCCGCTGGCGTTCAGCTTCAGAAAGCCTGGGTCGCAGGTAACTCCGAAATCTCCCTTCACCCCAACCTGACGAGGGAATTTCAGTAGTGGGGAAGCAAGAGTCTGTAGTAACATTGGTCTCAGAAACCTGAGAGTAAGCTTTGAAAAGGTCCAGAAAACTCCCAAAAATTTCTGGTATCAATTGAGTTATACCAGTAAAAAATGTTTGTAACTGCTCAATTTTCACGAACAAATTACTCAGTCGCTCAGGATTCACTCCACCATGGGACAGAGAGGACCTGGAACAGTTGCAAGAAAATGTACCAACAATATTGTCCTCACCAGGCTGATTATGGCAAGGATTAACTGCCTCCAGGACACTTTGAGAGGTTGGAATACTCTGCTGCTGCAGCAGATCCACACGAGAAGATATTCCTAAAAAGGCTTGTAACAGCAGTGTCTGTGTACTCTCAAAGTTCTGCAGCTTGCTCAGAAGACCCGGAACTGGATCTGCAACATGAGTCTGACCGGCTGAGATCTGGACTGGACTTGAAACAACTGGGTCCATTCTGAGCATACTACTCCAGTAGTGTGTTTTTTAGGCCGGTGATAATGTTATGATTCACCTGCCACTAATTGTTTGGCAGGTGAATTACAAGGAGAGAATCACTACTGGAGGTACTGGCAGATACAATGTGACATAGAAATGGTTAACCAATGTTACACTGGGGAATACTGTAATAACTTGAGTGCGCTGTAGCAGAATTAAAGATTAGCAGAATATGGACTGTCCCTTTAATAATGGAATGTGCAGCACACTTACACTGATTATGGACAGCAGGTGAGAAATATAACAGCTAAGAGCCAGGACTTGATTACAGGACTAGAATGTATAATAATCACTGTTGCCGGAAATGAATGTCCACAGAAGTGCAGGAATACTAAGTATTTATTATAGCAGTGGAATAATGAGGTATGGCAGAGGAATCACAGTACAATCCAGGGTACAATGTCAGCTAAGAATAAATGGGTTTGCAGACTGAGAATTGCAGCAGAGTAATGAGACAGTTGAATAAAGAATCCGAGTATTATAATCCACGGAACTGATTGCAGGATTTGTATAACAAAGCAAAACAGCATGCAGGCACAGAGGAAGTCCATAGTACATGTAACACGAATAACGAATACTAGAGGATCCAGAGATCACAGTAAAAAGTCCATGATACTTAACTAAATGGTTCTGGCATGAACATGAGCTGACAAGGATGATTGTGGCAGGATAACTTGAACAGGCAGACCAGACTTCTCGGTATGAACAGGAGCAAGAATGGAGACACCAGGCAATGCAGGTAGTTCTGGCTGGAAAGCAGAATAATATCACCGGCGTCTGAGAACTCAGCTAGCTGGCCTTTAACAGCCACACTAACCAATGAACAAGGCCAGGCTGGGAGTGTTCACTAGTAATTACAAACCCTGTGCACCTGCTGAGCTGCATGTACACAGAGCCAAGGAACAGAACACATATGGATCTGCTGACACCAGATAAATACTGAACAGGATCCTAACATTATGTTTACATTGGAAAAGCGGAGACTAAGAGGGGATATGATCAACATCTACAAATATATAAGGGGACAATACACAGAGCTTGGGAGGTACTAAAATTCCTGCTAGCTAAAAATACACTCAAATTTATTCCTATGAGTAGCAAAAAAAGGAATAAAAATCATAAACCGATGTGGCTTAACAAAAAGATTAAGGAACTTATGGGCAAAAAAAGGCGAGCATTTAAAAAATACAAATCTGACGGGGAAGCAGAGTCATTTCAGCACTATAAGGAATGTAACAAAATTTGCAAAAAGGAAATAAGAGTGGCTAAAGTAGAAACTGAAATACCAGTAGCAAAGTAAAGCAAAGCGAATCCCAAAAAATTCTTTAAATACATTAATAGCAAGAGATTAAAGAAGGAGAGTATAGGCCCTTTAAAAGACAAGTTGGGAGTCTTAAGCAAAAATGATAATGACATAGCGGACACACTAAATGAGTTTTTTTCAACAGTATTCACTAGAGAGGACCCATTTCAGGGACTGACACACAATCTCAATAATGAGAATATCCCACTGATAGGTACTTATTTAAGCGAGGAAGTAGTCTGTGACCGATTAAAACATTTAAAGATTAATAAATCACCAGGGCCCGATGGTATTTACCCAAGGGTTCTAATGGAGCTTCACTCTGAACTGGCAAAACCGCTATCTTTGATCTTTAAGGATTCAGTTATATCAGGTATGGTTCCCAAAGACTGGCGTATAGCGGAAGTAGTGCCTATATTCAAAAAGGGAAGTAAAGCTGAACCAGGTAATTATAGACCAGTTAGTCTTACATCTATAGTGGGGAAAGTATTGGAAGGTATTCTAAGAGATAGTATTCAGAAGTTCCTTGAAGTCAATAAGGTCATTAAAAGGAATCAACATGGGTTTATGAAGGACAGATCCTGTCAAACCAACTTACTTGGCTTTTATGAAACAGTGAGCGCAAACCTAGATCAGGGTAAAGACGTGGATGTAATCTTTTTAGACTTTGCCAAAGCGTTCGATACTGTACCACACATGAGACTTATCTACAAGCTACAAGAATCAGGGCTAGGAAGCACAATATGCACTTGGGTCAAAAACTGGTTAGATAATAGGGAGCAGCGCGTTGTGGTTAATGGATCTTTTTTAACTTGGACTGAAGTGCTAAGTGGTGTGCCGCAAGGCTCAGTATTAGGACCGCTATTGTTCAATATTTTCATTAACGACCTAACAGAAGGTCTAGAGAGCATGGTGTCAATTTTTGCAGATGATACCAAATTGTGTGAGGCTATAAATACAGAGGAGGATGCCGAGTCTCTTCAGAACGACTTAGTTAAATTAGAAGCATGGGCAGCCAAATGGAGAATGCGCTTCAACACAGACAAGTGTAAGGTAATGCACTGTGGTAACAAGAACAAAAATTACACCTACCTACTAAATGGGGTAAAATTAGGGGATTCTGTACTGGAAAAGGACTTGAGTGTCCTCATAGATAGCAAGCTAAGCAGCAGTACCCAAAGTAGGACTGCAGCAAAGAAGGCTAATAAGATATTAGCATGCATAAAACGGGGTATTGATGCTAGGGACGAGAGTATTATACTCCCGTTATATAAATTACTAGTGAGGCCACACCTTGAATACTGTGTACAATTCTGGGCACCGTACTACAAAAAGGATATCATGGAGCTTGAAAAGGTACAGAGGAGGGCGACCAAACTAATAAAGGGCATGGAGACGATGGAATACAAGGAAAGGCTTGAAAGACTAGGCATGTTTACATTGGAAAAGCGGAGACTAAGAGGGGATATGATCAACATCTACAAATATATAAGGGGACAATACACAGAGCTTGGGAGGTACTAAAATTCCTGCTAGCTAAAAATACACTCAAATTTATTCCTATGAGTAGCAAAAAAAGGAATAAAAATCATAAACCGATGTGGCTTAACAAAAAGATTAAGGAACTTATGGGCAAGAAAAGGCGAGCATTTAAAAAATACAAATCTGACGGGGAAGCAGAGTCATTTCAGCACTATAAGGAATGTAACAAAATTTGCAAAAAAGAAATAAGAGCGGCTAAAGTAGAAACTGAAATACCAGTAGCAAAGTAAAGCAAAGCAAATCCCAAAAATTTCTTTAAATACATTAATAGCAAGAGATTAAAGAAGGAGAGTATAGGCCCTTTAAAAGACAAGTTGGGAGTCTTAAGCAAAAATAATAATGACATAGCGGACACACTAAATGAGTTTTTTTCAACAGTATTCACTAGAGAGGACCCATTTCAGGGACTGACACACAATCTCAATAATGAGAATATCCATCTGATAGGTACTTATTTAAGCGAGGAAGTAGTCTGTGACCGATTAAAACATTTAAAGATTAATAAATCACCAGGGCCCGATGGTATTCACCCAAGGGTTCTAATGGAGCTTCACTCTGAACTGGCAAAACCGCTATCTTTGATCTTTAAGGATTCAGTTATATCAGGTATGGTTCCCAAAGACTGGCGTATAGCGGAAGTAGTGCCTATATTCAAAAAGGGAAGTAAAGCTGAACCAGGTAATTATAGACCAGTTAGTCTTACATCTATAGTGGGGAAAGTATTGGAAGGTATTCTAAGAGATAGTATTCAGAAGTTCCTTGAAGTCAATAAGGTCATTAAAAGGAATCAACATGGGTTTATGAAGGACAGATCCTGTCAAACCAACTTACTTGGCTTTTATGAAACAGTAAGTGCAAACCTAGATCAGGGTAAAGACGTGGATGTAATCTTTTTAGACTTTGCCAAAGCGTTCGATACTGTACCACACATGAGACTTATCTACAAGCTACAAGAATCAGGGCTAGGAAGCACAATATGCACTTGGGTCAAAAACTGGTTAGATAATAGGGAGCAGCGCGTTGTGGTTAATGGATCTTTTTTAACTTGGACTGAAGTGCTAAGTGGTGTGCCGCAAGGCTCAGTATTAGGACCGCTATTGTTCAATATTTTCATTAACGACCTAACAGAAGGTCTAGAGAGCATGGTGTCAATTTTTGCAGATGATACCAAATTGTGTAAGGCTATAAATACAGAGGAGGATGCCGAGTCTCTTCAGAACGACTTAGTTAAATTAGAAGCATGGGCAGCCAAATGGAGAATGCGCTTCAACACAGACAAGTGTAAGGTAATGCACTGTGGTAACAAGAACAAAAATTACACCTACCTACTAAATGGGGTAAAATTAGGGGATTCTGTACTGGAAAAGGACTTGGGTGTCCTCATAGATAGCAAGCTAAGCAGTAGTACCCAAAGTAGGACTGCAGCAAAGAAGGCTAATAAGATATTAGCATGCATAAAACGGGGTATTGATGCTAGGGACGATAGTATTATACTCCCGTTATATAAATCACTAGTGAGGCCACACCTTGAATACTGTGTACAATTCTGGGCACCGTACTACAAAAAGGATATCCTGGAGCTTGAAAAGGTACAGAGGAGGGCGACCAAACTAATTAAGGGCATGGAGACGATGGAATACAAGGAAAGGCTTGAAAGACTAGGCATGTTTACATTGGAAAAGCGGAGACTAAGAGGGGATATGATCAACATCTTCAAATATATAAGGGGACAATACACAGAGCTTGTGCGGGACCTGTTTTTGGTTAGATCAACACAGAGGACTCGTGGACACTCGCTCAGGTTAGAGGAAAGGAGATTCCGCACAATACGGCGTAAAGGCTTTTTCACGGTAAGGACAATACGTGTTTGGAATTCCCTGCCCGAGGGAGTTGTAATGGCGGAATCTGTCAACACCTTTAAGAATGGGTTAGATAAATTCCTAATGGATAAGGATATCCAGGGGTATGGTGCATAGTCATGCATTATAGTTACTATAAATAGGGATAAAATGCAATGGCTGACAGCAGCATCAGTCAGAAATTTTAGTCAAATCATCATGCATAGGAGACCACAAATAGGTTGAACTCGATGGACAATTGTCTTTTTTCAACCTCAGATACTATGTTACTATGTTACTATGTTGGAGGACTATGTCTTATGGCAAGTGATTCTGAGTCTCACGCAAGTCAGAATACAAACATGTAAGGCAGTATTTTATAAAACTGTTCCCACACAACTAATGGTGCTTCTTACTGTCTGCTGAGTGGGCATTACTGGATGGCAAGAGGGAAGCAACAGAGCAGGGCTGGATTCAGGGGGGGTGAGGGCCCAACAGGGTGATCGCACCCCACAACACAGACCTGATCATAGTTAAAACCAGTGGTGATGGAGCCCTCTTTGATGAAGCGGTCTGCAGCTGGTGGCCTGAACATTGCCCGGCCAGCACACTATTCTTAGGTCTCCCTGCTGCAAGCCTATTTGAATGGCACCTGCTGCAATTTCCCTGGCCTGGCTTTTACTCCTGCACTCTGTAATATCTCATTGTGCGAGGACAGCAGAGAATACAAAAGTCGCCATCAGAAGAAGGAGCCGAGCTGGGGACATAGCAGTGGGCGCCCAGAAAATATACTTACAGCAGGGATACCTAAGATTAGTGTGCCACTATTATCCCATTGTAAGTATACTTTTTTAGTGTGTCTGGAATGCTGCACTACTTTGGATCTTTAACTAGTGTGGGGACCTGGCTTAATTATATATATATATATATATATATATATGTATGTATATATAATGGGAGGGGTCAGGACTGGAAGGGGTAGGAGAAATAGGGAGGGTGGAGCCGTTGCAACCCAAATCATGGCTGCCTGGCAGCTGCCTTCACAGCTAGCCTGCAGAGGCAGGGGCCAACTCTTAAGATGCGAGCACATCGCTGTATAGCGATGTGCTTGCATTTCAGTGGGGGGTGGGGGAGGACGTGGCATGCAGGGTGCTCTTGACTTGTGTTTGGTGGCCCCCCGCATGCTAGAGATATGAGTTGTAGCTGTGTGACTTTTCGCACAACTACAACTCATTCTGAATTAGACCCTAAGACACTTAGATTTCCTCACTTTGATTTCTTCACCCTGCCTATGCCAGCCAAGGCTATTCAACTATGTATCCCTTAATAACAATGAGTAGACCAAATAACATATGTTTGACTGTTCCCTGATTAAAACCACACCTCATTGCCCATCACCGACTAAACATAAATATTTATATGCATAAAATAGTTTATGAAAAAACAAACCTGAAACCTCATAGCATACTGCAACAGGCCAGCAAAATAGATTTTTATCCTACTGTACATAACAATAGAAATGCGAGATCTCAGTTACATACATTTGCAAATATATGGTAAGCAACCAGCCATACTAAGACATCTCTGCTTTGGTGCTCCTACACGATATGATAATAGCACCTACTTTGGGACATATATTTGTTTCTAAATTGAGAGCTAACTTTCCTGGAGGCCCACCCAAGAGCCTCCAATATGGCACTCCAAGAATTAGCATATCCTACAACTACTGATCCTATCCATGCCTCTCTAAGAAGTGATACACAGAACGTCTCATCACAGGTGCATGTGAGAGAGGGGCTAATATAGACAAGTAAAAATAAGCAAATTCTCCCCAGCAGTGCAATAGGCCAGCAAAAGAGATTTACATCCTACATAATATTAGAAAATGTAGAGATCAAAGTTACATATAGTACATTTGCAAACATATGATAAGCCACCAGCCTTTTCCCTGGTGGTCCTACAGTACATTATAATATAATAGCACCTACTTTGGCTCATATGTTTATGTATTTCTAAATTAAGAGCTATATCTTATTCGCATCACTGCTTCCGCGAAAGTACAATGCACGGGAACCCTGAACAATAATAATGGCATTTCATATACTGTAGCTTCTTAGTCACTAATCTGGGTCAGAAGGTAAATGTCTGAGGTCTGATTTGAGTGGGGCATGCCATGTCATGTGTCATGCATCATTGGCCTAATCTGAGACTTTACACCAATTCTTTTGCATAAAAAAACCCCATTAATCATAGGTACCTAGGGGGTAATTCCAAGTTGATCGCAGCAGGATTTTTGTTAGCAGTTGGGCAAAACCATGTGCACTGCAGGGGAGGCAGATTTAACATGTGCAGAGAGAGTTAGATTTGGGTGTGGTGTGTACAATCTGCAATCTAATTTGCAGTGTAAAAATAAAGCAGCCAGTATTTATCCTGCACAGAAATAAAATAACCCACCCAAATCTAACTCTTCCTGCACATGTTATATCTGCCTCCCCTGCAGTGCACATGGTTTTGCCCAACTGCTAACAAAAATCCTGCTGCAATCAACTTGGAATTACCCCCCTAGTACACAATAAGATAATTTATATGTGGCTGCTATGCAAGTAAAGTGCAAACTTGTTACTAGCTCATACCTCCCAACATGACCATCTCCAGGAGGGACAGAATGCTCTGCTCCTGGACTTCAGTCTTAATTTATGATTGCCATCACCTGTGCTGAAACACATTTCTTATCCATTAACCTGTTCAGCACAGGTGATGGCAATCATAAATTAAAAGTCCAGAAGCAGAGCATTTTGTCCCTCCTGGAGAGGGTCATGTTGGGAGGTATGCAAGCCCCTTGCTGATGACCCACGGACTGGTTATTGGGATTAGGCATGCTGTGATTTATCCTTCTATTACGACTGCCAGTTGGCTGGGGAGCATGGAGACTGACTAATCCAGAACTAGTTTGCATACCTCCCAACATGACCCTCTGCAGGAGGGACAGAATGCTCTGCTCCTGATTGCCAGCACCTGTGCTGAAACACCTTTCTTATCCATTAAACTGTTCAACACAGGTGCTGGTAATCATAAATGATGAGAAAAGTCCAGGAGCAGAGCATTGTGTCCCTCCTGGAGAGGGTCATGTTGGGAGGTATGAGTTTGTGAAGTGATGAAGTGGCCACTTTTACAGTATTGCTGTTAATTCTCAGGAAACAATCACACTAATGGCAATATACATTAAGAAGGACACATGTACTATAAATGACTGGTAAGTAGAGTAACTGTGAACTGGTGATAATGTAATCTAAATGTGGCTACATATACTGCTACAGTACTGTGTAGGAAAATAGGGAAAGGCTCAATCTACTGTACCCTTACTTTCTATGCACTATTAATCTCAATGAGGCATATTTATTCATTATTGGGTCTTACGCCTGATAATTAGAATTTCAGTTGTTTTTGAGGGATATGCCACAAATATTCATTGATAAATAACCCCCATATACTGTATGTATGCATGTCCTAAAAAATGATTAAGAGATAACATATTTGTTCTATGACAAAATACTCCTATATTTCACCCGAAGAAAATATGTTTACTAGTTATGAACTTAGTAAACGTACACTTCATTGCTGAAATATAAACATAAACATATAGACCATTAGCAAAACAAACTGTTTTTAAACTATTATCTTTGATGGCAATCATACATTACCAGGAAAGTCCAGGAACAGAGTATTTTCTCCCTCATGGAGAGGGTCAGGTAGGCAAGTATGACCCATACTTAATATCTATGTGGTCATCTACAGCAGTGGTTCTCAACTGCAGTCCTCAAGTACCCCCAACAGTTCATGTTTTCCAGGTCTCCTCACAGGATTGCAAGTGAAATAATTTGCTCCACCTGTGGGTCTTTTAAAATGTGTCAGTGAGTAATGAATACACCTGTTCAACTGCTAAGTGACCTGGAAAACATGAACTATTGGGAGTACTTTAGGACCGAGGCTGAGAACCACTGATCTACAGGAAGGCATCAGTGGTCTGACTTAGAGGCTTATGAAATTGGAGGTAATGGTATGTTTATTATAGTCACAAAAATTGGAGTACAGTAAACCAAGTGTGTATTGAAGTTTTGTGATGACAACAGTTGTGAGAGGTTTATTAACAACCCCCAAAGAGTGTTGCAAGTAAGATGCTTCATTAGGCTTCATATTCATAATTCTAATTAAGGTATACAATATACAGATATACTGTATATGAATTAAATATGTTCCTTGATCATGGTTGCTGTTAGAATGTAGAATATAAGGAATGTTGTCCTATTATCTATTTGTTCCATAGTTTATCTTTTCTTATGCTTATCTTATTTTAATATTTACTGACTTCATATAACATTAAGGTTACTACAGCTTCTACACCATTAGCCATCTATTTTCCCCCAGTGGAGTTAATTGTTTTGAATTCAGTGATTAACTGATAAAAAAAATCACAGCAAAACCTGTAGTATCACATGTCAGTCAAAATTACCACATTCCTCATTCATCCAGATCTTTTTCCTGCCACAAAACACCATGGGTGTTTCACCTATTAATTCTAAACCATCTGGAATTACCATCTGGACACACTATTGATTTTAGAAACTAACTAGTGTTACATGAAAATCAATGCACCTGGTGAGAACTGATTAACGGTTTTATTCCAACAGTAACAGAGGATCCTATGAATGCAACACAATTTAAAAGACATAAAACATACTGAAAATGTTGTATATTTCTGTGTAAAGAAGAGGCTTAAAATCCACTGTATGGCACATTCTGATCTAAATACTTAACATAGGGGTGGAAGCAAAGTTGGTAACAAAATTATAGTGGAAAATAAACAAAACTAATTTTCGCACATCTGCTGTACACATTGTCAACATTTCTGCCTGCTTTATGATAAGTCATGATCATCAGTGTGTATTGGTCTCAATGGGCCACATTTTCACAAACACGCCCTCATTGAACTTTGCTTACAGATGTGTCCTCATACATACAGTACGCCACACAGCATGGGATGTCTGGCTAGAGTAAAGGGCCCCATACACTACAACGATATATGTCTGAGACTGAAGTCGGAGGCGATTTCCTTTGAACTGTCCCGGGAGCTTCCCGGGAGTGGTTCCATACGATTCCATACGATTTGGTACATTTTGCATGCGATATATCTTATGCGATCCCAGCCATGTCTGCGGGAACCGACATATCACGAGTGCAGCACTAACGATCTAGGGAACCCGATCCGACCCTCATGGGAACGTGCATCGGATCGGATCAAATACACCTCCAAAATGCCCGATTTCACCTTATATATCGGCCTGAATGCCCGAAATTGGATGAAATCGGGCATTATCGTTCTAGTGTATGGGGCCCTTAAGTCTCCAGGTCGCGTACAACTCTACTATGCAATGCAATGTGACTAGGATGCTGTAGCAGTGTATGTAGCCACAAAGCTGATTCATTTGATATGCACGTGTTGTGTGCCACTGAGTCTGTATATGAAGCACAAGACAACTTGGCATGGAAAAAAATAGCTGCTGCAGCATCGTTGCAATTCGAAAACAGACTCAGTCGCACACAGATATACAAGTGTTGCATATCAACTTAATCAGCACAGTCTCCTGGTGTGTCCTAGTTGCATTGCGTTTTTGTCAAAAAAGATGTCCAAATGCCAACAGAGTCTCTCTAAATCACTATAAAATAGCTAGTCTCTACATTACTGATGTTCTTTTTACTACTGTACTGTATATTAAGATGGTATCCACCGCACATCTGGAGCTGCCACTGATGGACACTACTGCGATGTAATGTGAACAAGGTTGTGCTACTGTGTGGCATAATGTGAATTATAGATAACAATATGTGGCCACACCCCCTCTCCCATAAGACCACACTCCTACATTATACAATTATCTGGCAGATAATCTGTGGTTGGAATGAAAACCTGGTAATTGATACCAAACACTGGAAATTGGACAAAACCTGTTGTTTATACAAATTGGTTAAATCACGGACAGGTTTTGTCCATTTTCCAGTGGTTGGGAGCAAATGGTCGATTGTCAGTTGCTCTCATCCATTACTAGGTTTTCATTCCAACCTCAGATTATCTGCCAGATAATTGTATAATGTATGCCCAGCTTTTAGCATGTGCTTTCCCAATTGTAAATAAGGTAGAAGGGTACCAATGCTCTTTTTGGCACAGGGCACACAAATGTCTAGTTATGGCTCTGAGCGTTAATAATACATAAATAACCACTGATTTTGATGTTCGAATATGAATTGACCAAAAGCAGACTCAGTGAAGAAGTTAAAAACAATACTCTGCATTAGTGATAAATTCCAAAGGGGGAGAACTTAGACAGCCACCTCTTTCAATCAGCTGAGCACTTTTTTTCTCCAGTAGACAAGTATGGCTGTCTGGACATAATTCTGGCAGCAGTAATAGGGATGTGGTCAATTGTGTGTGGATTTGCACCATGGCATATTAGGCACTCACTAGGCCACCAGACTGGTCAGAGTGTTCTGTTCCCTCCCCCAGTGCACCTGTAGAGAAGCAATGACATTTTGATAACAGCAGATAGCAGTTGGTGTATTTGGAAATGTAGCTACAGTAAATGTAGTGTCCCATAATATCCCTTTAATCTGAGACACATATGAATTACACAGGTTCTGTAGCTGGCTAAATTCAAGTCTGCATTTCTCCTGGTTGTTCAGCCACAGAACCTGTATAAATAAAAAGTGGATATTGTGGTAAACCTATCACCAGCCAGCTGCTGTTTGTCACATGTACAGTATTTCTTAAATGTCACTTATAGTGCAGGCTGTCTTTACAGTATTATCTAGCCAGAAAAATGAAGAAGTGCTATACAGAAATTGGTTGGTTTAACTGGGCAAATGAAAGATACAATTCAGAAATTAGAGTGGAAAATCACTCACTTTTTTCTCAATGGCAAAAAATTTGACATTACAAAATTACCCAGCACATAACCAAGGCACTCACTAAGAGAGCAAGATTACACAATATACAGAATCAATAATTCTTTAAATATTTCATGGAATTATAGTAAATTTTCTGACAGGAGCATTTCTACACTCCCATTTATAGCATACATAGTACCTCAATGAGATTCCGCCACACTAATGCAATCCTATTTTTTTTTCCGTGAAAGCTGTTGCTGTTTTGCTGGAGATCTTGAACTTGAGAAGGTTAGGCATCACAATGATAGAGCAGTTTGTGCGCATCAGCAGATTTAGCTTGTAATTTCATTGATCTGTGTGGGCTTTCTGTTTGCAAACCAGCTGCTGCTCTGTTTCCCCACAGCAACTGATCTGAGTACCATTGATTTTTTTCTCTTGCATTAACATAGCATTACTTCTTTAATGGGCAATAAATGACTGAATGTAAATACAAACAGGTCTGCCGCTGTTTCAACAACAAAAGAAACAGCAGCAAAATATCCATTTTCCAGAAAATAATCTGTGTTTCTATTTTTATAGCAACACAATTAAATGTGAATGTAGGGAATAGTATGACTTTCTGTCATAAGGTAGTTTTTTATGTAGTTATTTTAATTTATAGTGTTGATATATTAACCTTAATGCATGTCCTTGAGCAGAATGCATCTCTTTCCCAAATTATTATATCTTTTGTTGACTAATAAAATTGCATTATGTTTGACAAAAGAAGAAATTGCAATGTACAACTTTTGAAACAAATTAAATTTACTTTAACATGGAAAATAACTTATAAAGCTGAGCTTATCATAAAGCAAAGAGAATCATGTCTTTTTTCTGCTAACCTGTAACCAGGTAGGTAAAGTGCTTTGTTTTAATTATTATTATTATTATTATTATTATTAATTTATTTATTTGTTGATGTTAAAGTCCAATATTGTCATAAAGATTGTGACAACATTTTTGCTTCCTTTCCATTAGCCTATTAGAGGATTCAGAACAGAGAACCGTGTTAATACCTGATTCATAATTAGTTCAGCAATCCTGTTCTTTAATTGTCTTTGCTCCAGTCATAGCTCCTAGGGGTGGTATTCAGTATGCCGGATGTTGGGATCCTGGCGCTCAGTATTCCGGCGCTGGAATCTCGACACCCGGCATACTGCCAATTATTCTCCCTCTTGTGGGTCCACGACCCCCATGGAGGGAGAAAAAATAGCATGGCGTGCGTAGTGTGCCACTGAGCCTGCAGTGTGGAGAGTGCAGCGAGCCCGCAAGGGGCTCATTTGTGCTCGCCCCGCTGCTGGCATGCCGGCGGTTGGGATCCCGGCGGTGGTATGCTGGGTGCCGGAATCCCGATTGCCGGCATCTCATACTACACCCGCTCCTAGAGCTGAGGTCCTGCTAATCCTCTCTGTACACTACTATAGTGAGTTGCACATACTTATCATAACAAGTGATGGTAAATCATGCTTTTTAAGCAGCAGGTTTGTGCACATCACTTACAAGAGTCATTAGTGTTGTTTTAGGTTGGTGCTAAGTAGAGATGAGCGGGTTCGGTTCATCGAGATGCGAACCCCCTTCCCAAACTTCACGTGGTTTATAAGGGTCCGAGGCAGCCTCGGTTCTTCCCACCTAACACGCAAAACCCGAACGGGGCAAAACGTCATCATCCCGCTGTTGGAATCTCGCGAGATTCGGATTCCATATAAAGAGCCGCACGTCACCGTGATTTTTACTCGTGCATTGTCGATTGAGCAGAGAGGACGTGGCTACGTTCTCTGCCTGAAAAGCTCAATATCTGTGCTCAGTGTGCTGCATTGTGTTGACCACCAGTACTATATAGTAGTGCAGTACAGTAGGCCATTGCTGTATCTTGCAGCTCCGTGTCAGACTCAGTTCTAGTATCCTGATCAGTGCTCAATATCTGTGCTGCATTGTGGTGACCAGTATATAGTAGTACAGTGCTGCATTGTGGTGACCACAAGTATATAGTAGTACAGTACAGTAGGCCATTGCTGTATCTTGCAGCTCCGTGTCAGACTCAGTTCTATTCTCCTGATCAGTGCTCAATATCTGTGCTGCATTGTAGTGACCAGTATATAGTAGTATAGTGCTGCATTGTGGTGACCACCAGTATATAGTAGTACAGTACAGTAGGCCATTGCTGTATCTTGCAGCTCCGTGTCAGACTCAGTTCTTTTCTCTTGATCAGTGCTCAATATCTGTGCTGCATTGTGGTGACCAGTATATGGTAGTACAGTGCTGCATTGTGGTGACCATCAGTATATAGTAGTACAGTACAGTAGTCCATTGCTGTATCTTGCAGCTCCGTGTCAGACTCAGTTCTATTCTCCGGATCAGTGCTCAATATCTGTGCTGCATTGTGGTGACCAGTATATAGTAGTACAGTGCTGCATTGTGGTGACCACCAGTATATAATAGTACAGTACAGTAGTCCATTGCTGTATCTTGCAGCTCCGTGTCAGACTCAGTTCTATTCTCCTGATCAGTGCTCAATATCTGTGCTGCATTGTGGTGACTAAAAGTCCAGTGTCTTGTGCTGCATCTTGCTGCTGTAGGGTGCTGTGGTAGTGTCCTGTCACTGTGCATAGGTCATCATCATTCCAGTCACAGTGGTATCTGGTATCTATCTGGTGGTATCTAATTCCAGACATTACTGCCATCTAATTCCAGATATATTACTGGCACATAATTCCATACATTAAAAAATTGAGAACAAAAATGTGGAGGGTAAAATAGGGAAAGATCAAGATCCACTTCCACCTAGTGCTGAAGCTGCTGCCACTAGTCATGGCCGAGATGATGAAATGCCATCAACGTCGTCTGCCAAGGCCGATGCCCAATGTCATAGTAGAGAGCATGTAAAATCCAAAAAACAAAAGTTCAGTAAAATGACCCAAAAATCTAAATTAAAAGCGTCTGAGGAGAAGCGTAAACTTGCCAATAAGCCATTTACGACACGTAGTGGCAAGGAACGGCTAAGGCCCTCTCCTATGTTCCTTATGACTAGTGGGTCAGCTTCACATAAGGATGGAAGCACTCATCCTCCCGCTAGAAAAATGAAAAGAGTTAAGCTGGCAAAAGCAAAGAACTGTGCGTTCTTCTAAATCACAAATCCCCAAGGAGAGTCCAATTGTGTCGGTTGCGATGCCTGACCTTTCCAACACTGGACGGGAAGAGGTGGCTGCTTCATTTTTTCCCACCACTGGAGCTGCCAGGAAAAGGATAACATTTCCAAAACCACCCGCTGGTGGTCAGGAGCGATAGCTGACATCTGGTGCAGACTGAAGGACCTGCCAACGATTACTGACATGTCTTCTACTGTCACTGCATATGATTCTGTCACCATTGAAAGAATGGTGGAGGATTATGTGAGTGACAGCATCACTGTAGGCATGTCCGTACATATACTGGCAGGAAAAAGAGGCAATTTGGAGGCCCTTGCACAAGCTGGCTTTACTTTACCTAAGTTGCCCCCCCCTCCAGTGTGTACTCCGAAAGAGTGTTTAGTGCAGCCGGTAACCTTGTCAGCGATCGGCGTAGGTGGTTACTTCCAGAAAATGTGGAGAAGATGATGTTCATCAAAATGAATTATAATTAATTCCTCCGTGGAGACATTTACCAGCAATTGCCTCCAGAAAGTACACAGGGACCTGTGATGGTGGATTCCAGTGGGGACGAATTAATACTCTGTGAAGAGGGGGATGTACACAGTGAAAGGGGTGAGGAATCGGACGATGAGGAGGAGGTGGACATCTTGCCACTGTAGAGCCAGTTTGTGCAAGGAGAGATTGATTGCTTCTTTTCTGGTGGGGGCCCAAACCAACCAGTCATTTCAGCCACAGTCGTGTGGCAGACCCTGTTGCTGAAATGATGGGTTTGTTAAAGTGTGCATGTCCTGTTTATACAACAGAAGGACAACAAGGACAATTCCATCTTGCACCTCTTTTTTATTTATTTATCTTTGCATCATGTGATGTTTGGGGCCAATTTTTTTAAGTGCCATCCTGTCTGACACTGCAGTGCCACTCTTAGATGGGCCAGGTGTTTGTGCCGCCCACTTGGGTCGCTTAGCTTAGTCATCCAGCGACCTCGGTGCAAATTTTAGGACTAAAAATAATATTGTGAGGTGTGAGGTGTTCAGAATAGACTGGAAATGAGTGGAAATTTTGGTTATTGAGGTTAATAATACTATGGGATCAAAATTACCCCCCAAATTCTATGATTTAAGCTGTATTTGAGGGGTTTTTGAAAAAAAACACCCGAATCCAAAACACACCCGAATTCGACAAAACTTTCTAAGGGAGGTTTTGCCAAAACGCGCCCGAATCCAAAACACGGCCGCGGAACCGAATACAAAACCAAAACACAAAACCTGAAAAATGTCCGGTGCACATCACTTGTGCTAACTAATAGACAAATGCTGTTAGTGAATGGTCTTTTCCTAGCATATAATAATGCCTCATTCCATAGGTTATGCAAATCTTGCAATGGTTTAGAGAACAAACTAGTTAATCTAGCTTAATGCAGCCAAATACTGTATGCAGTCCCTAGATCTTGCAGTATGAGGTGAAATCTCAGAGTATAAAATAAAACACCAGCATTAATCTGCAACAACCATTAGATGCATAGAAGTTGATGTAGGTTAACATCCCTGTGCTGCACTTTCAGCTTGCCAGCTCATGCCCGGATACATTAGAACCAGTGGCGGAACTCCCTGAGGCAATGGAGACCCCTGCCTCTGGGCTCTATGCCCTGAAAGGGCATCTGCATGTACAGGAGCACCTGTGTGATTGACAGCGGGACCCAAGTGTGACAGCTGCTTTTGCAAAGGAGCTCTGCTGCACACCCACTACTGCTGCAGGGTTAATCGGCTCTGACCCAGGAGCCCTGCTAACATCTGCAAATAGGGACAAATGTCAATGAAGTGCAAACTGCTAATGAAAGTCACCAGTGCTATCATGCTAATATATATATATATATATATATATATATATATATATATATATATAAATATATATATATATATATATAAAAATATATATATATATATAGTTGCTGGTCTGGCACTCCCACAGCTTAAAGATCACGTCGCCAGTGACTCCATAAAAGAAATTTACACATGTGCTAATGGATTATTATTGTATATGGATATAGTATTATTTTGAGCAAATATGCAGTAGTGTTCCCCTGGTGTTTGTAATACATTATATATTGAGATCAGTAGGTCTTTTATAGAAGTTTTTCATGGAGGTTATTATGCTGATAATATTATAGTATTCAAATGTTTAATTGGTATCCAGCATTGCATTTGTATTTTATAACACGCTGCACTTTTTGTAATAACAGCTCCGAGGATTGTTTGGCTTGTCTCTATGGCGATGTGTGAGTCACTGCATCGCGTTGTTTTAGTATGATGACGTTGCGCTTGCCACCGCCCACCGGGTGAGCAGTCGCGGGCGGGCTTGCTGGTAATTCACACACGGTGGTCACTATAAAGGTATGTAAACTGTGTATGGTGTTTGATAAAACCTGACGAAAGTTGCATGTACAACTGAAATGTTGTTAGCCCTTTACTGGATGTGACATCTTCTTTATTGCTTAAGCTATGAGTGCCGCATCAGCACATGTGTATATGTACGCCAGAATTAACGCCAGTTCAGTTTTATCTGGACTTTTATTATTGGCTATCCAAAACACGTAACATCCGTATGCCAATAAGATGCCGTTTTGAGATACGAGTAAATCTGAGTAAAACCGAACCCGCTCATCATATATATATATATATATATATATATATATATATACACTCTACAGTCTACACACACCATATTTATTTTCCCTTTTTTTAGGGGGGGGGCACCAATGTTCAACTTGCCTCCGGGCGACTGGTTTAAACATGGGCCCCTGATGCCTCTGAAGACTAAAAAGACTCACTGCTAGGTGCATTTACCTAATAAAGTGACATTTTGAGTGTAGTAAAAGCAGCACAGCATCCAAAGTGATACTGTACTTTTAGCTTTCCTGTAACATGTATACATACCTAACCCCTTAAGAAACATTAACTATATATGCTTTTGTTTATTTTATGGACAGCACAGTTGGTGTAATGTTTAGCATTACTTCCCCACAGCACTGAGGTCTTGGATTTGACTCCAGCCATGGCCCTGACTGTGTGGAGTTTGAATATTCTCCCCGTGCTTGCATAAGTTTTCCTCCAGGTACTCTGGTTTACTTTTCTCCTACAATCCAAAAATATACTGGTAGCTTTTCCGGCATCCACAAAAAAATTAGAGTGTGTGTGTCCTGCTGAGCTCTTGCCTATATCTCCATGGCTCCCACTGAGCTACGTTGACATGCATAAGACACCTTAAAATTAAGGCAATGCAGCACAATTGTCTTATTTTGTACAATGATGTCTGTTTTCTTTACATGCATTTAAAAACGCCTTAATATAAAATCCCATTGCCCCTGTGGTTTTTGCCATTGAACTCAGAGAAACAGAAAAGTATAAGCCACTTATACTGCATCATCCACTACTGTATGTACAGTATAAGAAATTATTTTCATTATTCACAATGATGCTTTTGCAATATATGAAAACACACCTTGAAAGTGCATTTCATTTTAAGATATATGAGGGTGTCAGGGACAAATAATTTTACATTGGAGATTTATATTTTATGTTTTAAGTAAATTCTTAGAAAGAAACAGTGATTAAAAGTTTTTTATAGCACAGCATAGTAATTCATAGTAATTCTGAGACCTGGATTACTCCCTCTGACACTACTTCTCCTGCTGCTTTCTCTGCTGGGGGCCTCGCATTCACACACCCATCCCGACCTGGGGATCGCCATGGGGGTGGTGTTGGGGTCCTTTTACCTTCTAGTTACTCCTACCAGCTCATACCACCAGAACCATCCCTTACATTCTCAACATTTGAGGTCCATGCTATACGCCTCTTCCAACCAATCCATCTTAGAGTAGCTGTCATTTACCGCCCCCCTGGCATTGCCTCCAAATTCATCGACAACTTTGCTTCTTGGCTTCCTCACCTCCTCTCTTCTAACATTCCCTCCAATATCCTAGTTGATGTCAACAATCCTATCGATATCCCCACACAATCCCCTGCCTCAAAACTCCTTAACCTCACCTCTCTCCCAGTGGACCTCGTCACCCTTCCATGTGAATGGGAGCTCACTGGATCTGGTCTTCACTCACCGTTGTGATATTTCAGATTTTTCCAACTCCCCATTTTCCCTCTCTGAGCACCACCTACTATCCTTTATCTCTCTCTGCTTAATCTCTCTCTGCTTCCCCATCTCTACCTCCTAAGGCTACCATCACAAAACATAACATTGAGGCTATTGACATCACATTCCTTTCCTCCCTGTTTGACTCACTTCTCTCTCCTATTCTCTCTCTCTCTCTCTCTCATGCCCTAAGCAAGCCACTTCCAAATACAATGCATCCCTTACTTCTGCTCTTGATTCTGTTGCTCCACCAACCACTATTCAACCTCGCAAATTAACACCTCAACCCTGGCACACCAAATGCACCAGACATCTGCAAAAATTCTCACATACTGCTGAGTGACACTGGAGGAAATCACGCACTAAGGCAGACTTCCTCCATTTGAAACTTATCTTCTCATCCTTCAGTGCTGCCCTTTCTCATGCGAAACAGTCATACTTCAAGAACCTCATCTCCTCCCAGTCTTCCAACCCCCGGCACCTCTTTGCCACTCTCAACTCACTCCTCTGCAAACCTCCACCTCGTCTGCCGTTCTTCACTCTCTGCTCTTGACTTTGCCACTTACTTCACGCCCAAAAATGACTCCATATGTCAGGACATCACATCACACCAGACCATCAGCAACCAGCCTCCTCCCATCCCTTACCACCCCTTCCCATCCCTCTCACCAACTCTGACATCTTTCTCCCATGCATCTGGTGAGGAAGTCATGGCCCACATTCGTTCTTGTCCCCTCACCACCTCCCCACTTGACCCTATCCCCTCCCGTCTCGTCCGCTACCTCTCTCCTTCTGCCTGTTCCCATCTTTCCCACCTTCTCAATCTCTCACTCTCATCAGGCACTGTCCCCTCTGCCTTTAAGCATGCACTCATCACTCCTAGTCTTAAAAAAAACCTATCCTTGATCCAAACACTCTCTCCAACTACCGACCCATCTCTCTTCTCCATTTTGCCTCCAAACTCCTTGAGCGTATTCTTTTCAATTGCCTTACTTCCTTTCTTTCCTCACACTCACTACTTGACCCATTCCAGTCTGGTTTCCGTCCTCTCCATTCCACTGAAACTGCCCTTACAAAAGTCTGCAATTACCTCCATGCTGCTAAATCTAAGGGCCACTACTCTCTGCTTATTCTTCTTGATCTCTCTGCTGCTTTTGACACTGTGGACCATCCTCTTTTACTGAAAATACTTCACTCCATTGGTCTGCGTGATACTTCCCTCTCTTGGCTGTCTTCCTACCTCTCTGACCGTTCATTCTCTGTCACCTCTCATTACTCCACTTTCTCCTCACTTCCACTAACTGTAGGTGTACCCCAAGTTTCTGTCCTTGGTCCTCTTCTTTTCTCTCTCTATACGTCCTCACTAGATAAGCTCATTAGTTCTTTTGATTTCCAATATCATCTCTATGCTGATGACACTCAAATCTATCTTTCCTCTACAGATATCTCCCCTGCACTCCTCACTCGTATCTCCAACTGTCTCTCTGCTATCTCTGTTTGGATGTCCCAGCGCTTTCTTAAACTTAACATGTCTAAGACCGAGCTGATCATCTTCCTTCCCTCCCGCTTAACCTAACCTCCCACAATCTCATTATCTATTGATGGCACTACTATCTCCTCTAGCACTCAAGTGTGCTGTCTTGGAGTAATCCTTGACTCCTCACTCTCCTTCAAACCACATATTCAGCACCTCTCGCAAACCTGCCGTTTTCATCTAAAAAATATTTCCAGGATCAGACTCTTTCTGACCCAGGATGCTACTAAGACCCTTATCCACTCACTGGTCATCTCCAGACTGGACTACTGTATTCTTCCTGACAAATACCTCCCTCTACTCCAATCTATCCTCAATGCTGCTGCCCAGCTCATTTTCCTCACCCACCTCTCCTATCCTACAAGACCTTCACTGGCTCCCCTTCCCTTTCAGAATCCATTTCAAGCTTCTCACACTCACTTACAAAGCCCTCACCCACTTCTCTCCCATTTACATCTCTGACCTTATCTCCCTTTACACTCCCACCCATCCTCTTCACTCTGCTAATGCACGCCCACTCTCCTGCCTATTGATTACTTCCTCCCACTCCTACCTCCAAAATTTTTCACGTGCTGCTCCATTTCTCCGGAATTCCTTACCTCTCCCCCTCAGACTCTCCACCTCTCTACAAAACTTCAAACGGGCTCTCAAGACCCACTTCTTCACCATACCAAGCCAAATCTCATCCTAACCCTCTGTTCTACTCTCTAGCCTCTATGTACCCCATCTGTGTCATCCCTGTCTGGTTACCCCTCCTCTTCAGAATGTAAGCTCTCACGAGTAGGGCCCTCTTCCCTCATGTGCTTATCCTTTTTCTTACTTTAATAATCTTCAACTGCACCAAATCCAGCAGTCTTCTGCCACCTGATACTTATTCCAGTGTCATCTGCTGATGTAGCTATGTTTATTTACCCTGTACTTGTCCTATATTGTCTTCAACTGTGAGTTACTGTTTTCCTGTTTTGAATATTTGTTTATGTACTCTGTAATTGGGTGCTGTGGAACCCTTGTGGCGCCATATAAATAAAGGATGATAATAATAATAATTCATATGTCTAAATTGAAAACTACTATTATTATTATTTTGCTATAGAGCAATGTAAAATGATAGCTTTCAGGGCTACTCCTAGCAGAAATAATAACACAGCACATTAGTATACAGTATTTCGTGCAGAAGTGAGATACTGAATGCACTGTCACTGACATTCAGAGTTGTTGGACTCCTCTTTTTGGATTACATAACAAAATGAGCAACATTGCTATGAGAAAAAAAAATGTTGATAAACTTGCAATCTTCTTGTCTCTATACAATAACACTAAGAGCAATGGGACAGATGTATTAACCTGTAGAAGGCATAAGGAAGTGATAAACCAGTGATATGTGCAAGGTGATAAAGGCACCAGCCAATCAATTCCAATATGTAAATTAACAGTTAACAGTTAAGATCTGATTGGCTGGTGCCTTTATTACCTTGCACATATCACTGGTTTATCACTTCCTTATGCCTTCTCCAGGTTACTGTATCTGCCCCAGTATCCTAAAAGTGTAATCACATGAAAGTAAGATTCTTTATTGCTGTATATTATGGTACAGTATTTTTGAGGTTAACATTAACCAGGTGTCAGTACCCAGGCTCCATGGAGAACTCATCCTGATGAAGACTGAGCTAATGAACTGTCTCTAAAAATGTTTAACATATTTCAGCCTACAGGCTACAATGGCTGTAAAGTTGACGTTAACTATCAGGGCAGCTCCGATTAGTTAAGCTTGATAAACAGTTCCAATGTAACAATCTTTTAAAAACAGTTGTTTTCAGAGGATTCACCAAATTTTAAAATGACGAATAGGCCCTTAGGGGTCTATTTACTAAGCCTTGGGTGGAGATAAAGTGGCCGGAGATAAAGTACCAACCAATCAGTTCCTGTTATTTTTCCAACACAGCTTGAGACATGGCAGTGAGGAGGTGATTGGCTGGTACTTTATCTCCAGCCACTTTATCTCCATCCAGGGCTTAGTAAATAGACCCCTTAGTCTTTCTAATCCAAGCTACACATGCTGAAGATTAATTATTCTTGTTTTTTTCACAGCCTGAAACATACCTCCATAATGGTCATAACATGCCTGCATTTTTATTGCCACTAAAAACAGTCTCTGGCTGTCAATCACATTACAAATAAATCCTCACTGTGAGCAAGATCACTAAGGTACCTTGGTGCATGTCCAGTTTACTAATGATCACTCAACTCTGTAAATATCGGTATTGCGTACACCTATGAATTTGGCCCTCAGCTCATTCTCCTGTGGGACTGAATGCAGTTATAACCAAACGCAGCTAGCCAAATGTGCCAAATATTTTATTGAACAGTTCTGAAAATCTGACTCAGAGATCCACCTAAACATTCATTTATCAGTCTCTGCAATTAAACTGTATCCAGATATGTATGGTATTACACAACCACAGGGAAGCAGCCGGGCAACACTGTACAACTAATATGCTAATGTTACAGGAGGCGTAGGGATAAAGACGCCTCCAGCCAGCACCTGTGATCCTAGTGCTGCAGGTGAAGTGCTGCTGAGGCCAAGCTCTGCGTGTTTGGATGCAAATTTTCTGTCCCTCTTAACCTTCTGCAGTAAGCCTCAGAACTCCTCTGTTAGGGCCAGAAAATATGCATCCAAACATCCAGAGCCTGGCATCGGCACTCCAACGAGGCTGGGGGCGACACGCCCACATTTTACAGAACAACCGCCTCCCCTGTTCCGCCCCAAGTGTAGCAGCATGTGAATCATGCTGCAGGTAAGGGGGGACTGTGAGCAATCATGCAGGACTTGTTCTGCACCTGCAGAAGTGTCCTGGGGATGTGCAGTTATCCCACCTTCGGGTTATTATTAAGCAAACTATCAGGTTTTTGCATTAACCTGAATCTGGCCCATAATGCGAGTTTGTGTGTCATTTTATTTGTTCTTGTTGTTATGAAAAGGGACAGTTTTCACTTAAATAATAAATATAATGTGAATATCCAAATTTTAATGATTAACTCAACTTCAAAAAAACAAGAAAAAAAACACTTATGCAAATATATTTTCATTGTTTTTTCCCCACCAGTAGATTACAAGGGACAAATTAACAATTTTAAAGGGGAGTTAAGGCAAGAATTACAGTATTAATTGCACAGGCAAAAACAGGATTTACATGTGTTACAGTATGACTTAGTTTTTGTCAAATGATACATTTTTATGTATTTTCAGCATAACTATAATTCTAGTATACCTGATTATTTCCTATGTAGTTTACAATCTAGGCTGCACGAAAATATATGGTTTGAATAGACGCTCTGCATCCCCTAGTGGATATGTGTGGAAATGAACCTGTATTATTTGTAGTTGCTTACTGACTTAATTGCATTTTCTGACATTTTTCTTAATTTGAGAGAATACAGTATAAGCACCTGCAGACATAATGGGCAAAATCATGGAAGTTATCAAACCGTACATTGGAGTTTTCTGTATAATGCTATTACTAATAAATATATAGGGAAAAAAAAGAACTAACAATAACTGCATCACAATACAATGCTTATATATCAATTAAAACACAAAGATGTTATGACCAATCAAGCTCTAAAACTTATCAGGTCATTGAGGTGTAAAACACCTGCTGATGCTGAGATTTAATTTGTTTGCATATGAAACACAGATGGAAAGTGTATTGAATAAAAGCAGCAATAGTTTATTTACACATATGTTAAGAGATGTGCAGCTCAGCATAGTATGTTAAATGCAACTTAATAATTAAAGCATTTTATTTGTTTTAAGCATATGATGTTGCTTTTGAGATACCAGACATCATTATCATCAGACTGATGATGATGATGATAATAATGATGATGATGATGACGACGACGACTGGTGTTTTCATGTAGATTTTAAAAATAATAAAAAAAATGTAAAATAAAAATATCATAATATCATATGCAACCCCTCCGTGGACAGTTATCTAAACACTAGGTGGCAGCAGTAAGTTCAACAGTGACAAACAGTACAGGTTCCTCTAAAAATCATCAACCAGCGCCAGCCTATGTCAGGCTGGTATGGTGACACAATAACTTGGAAACCTGCTGTGTGAGCAGCTCCCAACACTTTTGTCAGTGGGTATTGGGCTGATAAATAGTAATTTTCCGGTGCACTTACAGGTGCCAGCATGGCTTGGCATCCCTCACTCACTGGGAACTGTAGTACAGCAGCAAAATTTGTGTTAAATAAAATACACACACTGTGGAAAAACTCCCTTATATACAGGGGGATCCTCTTATTTCGCTATCATTTTTATATTTTGGGAAGTATATAAAAAATACTCTAGTTAGGAAAGGCTTGTACTGTTGCAGATCATACAAATCAAATGACAGGCTGTCAGCTAAGAAGTACATAGCAGCTTCACTCTGATTGAAGAGAGTGTGGGAAAGCCAATTTTCATTGTCTAGTAGTCATACAGTATGGAAATACATTGTAGTTTACAATCACAAATGAGTCCAAATCATCCATTATAAATATTAGCAATCTACCACATGATTTCAGAAACTGTTTTAGTCATTTCATAATCCTAGCGGCTGCTTGCAGTTGTATATGAAGGCTATAAAGTTCAATAACATCAGAATTTTCTACTTAGGGTCTCTTAACAAAGTGTGCTTACACAAAGAAAAGATAGTTAGAATTGAAAAGCTTTATACTTTTTTCATATAATGATACAAGAACAGTTGAGAAGGTAAAGGACATCAACAGAAATAAATAAATACATACATACATACATAAATAAATAAATACATAAATATATACATACATACATTTCTAATAACAAATCTATCTATCCAAGTCATTGATTTGAGGTGTTAAATGGAAACATATCATTAACTATCAGTGTCAGCACTAACTTTTCTATCCCACAAATCTGTTGTCTAGGAGTTATACTCAACTCTGACCTGTCTTATAAACCACACATTTATGCCCTCTCCTAGTCCTGCTGCTGCCACCTTCAGAATGTCTCCAGAAATAGAGCTTTTCTCACCCTCTAGTGAATGAAGAACCTTATTCACTCGCTGATCATCTCTTGATTGGACTATTGCAACCTCATCTTACCTTGCTGACATCCACCTTGCATCACTCCAATCTATCCTCAATAGAGATGCTTGCCTTATATCTCTCTCCAACCAAACTCTGTTATTTCTTTACAGTCCCTACACTGGTTCCCCTTTCCCTACAGTATCCAATTGAACTTTTTACATTCATCTTTAAATCCATCAAACAATCACCCACTTGCATCTCTCACATAATCACCTTCTACCCGGCTGCTTGCTTTTCTCTGCAAATGACTGCCAACCCTCTTCCCAACTGATTACCTCATCACACTCCCTCCTCCAAAATTTAGCTCATGCTGCTCCTTAACATTAAAACTCTCCCCAATTCTTTATTAGAACCCACACACACACACACACACACACACACACACACACACACACACACACACACACTCTCTCTATCTATCTTGCTCTAAAGCTTCAAAAGGGCCCTTAAATCCCATGTATTTGCTACAGCTACTGTGGTACCTGCCTAGACAGGTACGGTACCTAGGTAGTACGTTTGACCCCTTTTCTACAATACCCAATTCACTACTGTTGTCTGGGACAATTAACTGCATACTATGTAACAATGAATTTTTTATTATTCTGGAACGAAGAACTTCAGAAATCGTGGGCCTGTAATTACTTCACTGTTTTTGGTTAAACGGTGTAACTTTCACTCCTCTATCTTATCACTATATAACACATTTGAGATTAGACTATATACTATGCATGTTTATTACACAATCAGTACGACTACAGTTTCTCAACCCTACACGGTACCGCGTATAACCCCGCTAGTTCCCCCTTAATGTTCAGCTGATCAATGTAACGTTGGTGCATGGTGGGTACCTTTTCCTGGCTCGTTCCTCGGTAAATATCTAAAGTGTGACAAGTCACCTGATGTTATGCTGAGAGTCGAAAGGTGAGTAATGGGCTCAGTGTGGAGGGGTTACATCACTGTCCAACTAGGGTGTCAATCAGTGGGTTATCGGTTAACCTCGTCAGGCAAATCCGACTACCAAATTCAATTGTTCCCGCCTGGCATGCGGTCCTGGCTACGGGTTAGTGCTGATCCTAGTGCTGATCCTGAGGGATGACTACTTGCGCAGGTGAGTCTGTTAACTGGTCTTTGTGCCTAGTCTGTAGCTGCTCCTGCCAATTCGAACCTTGTAGCTGATCCCTCGTACTCCTCCTCCTACCGCTGTGCAGCTATTCTCTTGCTCTATACACTGTGCTGGCTGTGCGTAGAAGGGCTACCACTTTCCAAATATTTGTGTTTACTGAAGGAGTATTATGCAGCTCTAATAACTCTTGGCCTCTAGTTTTGCCTCTATTACATGAGAAGAAACTGTAGCTGTCCCTACGAGAGCGCTATATGATCAGTTCAGGCAGGAACCTGTGAGTAAATTTCTAAGTAGCGCTCTCTTGCTGGACTATGCCCACTGGCTTAAACTGATGGTTTGGTGTAAGCAGAATAGTGACAGGCTGTGCTGCGTGTGGAGCTTTTACTAACCTGCTGCTGGTGTAGCCCTTGTGGCGAGGTGATTGCAGCCTTTAAGAATGGAAGGGTCCCTTTGCTGAGGGGGCCTCCCCCTCACGGATGCTCAGCAGGGTTGGTCGCCCTTAGACCGCCTCCAGCCAAGTTCTTTGTTGTAGTGGCCGCTCTACTGCCTCTCTGGATGAGCTCCGCCTCGATCCCCGCCTACTCCGGAGCTGCGGCCAGCCCCCTTCTATGCTGGCTTAGAGACGGGCCGCCGGGAGCGCTTCAGAGGGCCAGGTCCCCGCTGATCACTGCACCTGCAGCCGGAATCACCCGAGCTGCCTTCACACACTGTCTGGTCCTAAGGCACAGCCCGCAATCCAGTAAGGGAGCTGATTCCCACCGCAGTCTGGTCCTCTCCGTAGACCCGTGTCATCCTCTCTCTCCCCAGGCTCAACTGATCATGCTGCTCCCCTAACGGTCCCAACTGCCAGCTCACGAGCCCCCTTCTTCCTCCAGTACACCGGGGATGGCGCGTGGGTGACAGTTCTGATCACCACACGCTGGCCTTATAGCTGCTGCTCCAAACCCCATATTTACTTATAAGCAGCCCATTTTATGAATCGTCCCATATGCAGTTCCTCTGTTTGCCCCTCCGAACAGCACGGGGTCCATGTTTGGGGCTATTAGGTTCAACTGTTTTTGCAGGGTTATCACACTACTAGCTCTCATGCTAAGTCCCTTCCTGTGTTACTCAGCTCTCATGCTAAGTCCCCTCCTGTCTGACTCACTGCTCTTTCTCATCCTTACCCCTCTGCTCTTCCCCTATAGATTGTAAGCTGTCACAAGCAGGGTTCTCTTCTATTTTGTGCTGTACTTTTCCTTATCTTTTATCATTTTCTCTTCCCCCTTCAGTGTCACTGCACCTCTGGGTTAAGTCAGTGCTGACTTTGTAGAGATATCCTCATAAACCTAGACAAATTGACACAACAAAACACCCCTCAAAGTCTACTAATGATGCTGGGCTGCACAATTGATTGAACAGGAATTAGTTGTAAACATGTATAAAGTCACAGATAAAGTACAACTGAACTTGGTGTGGGGAAAAAATACACAGTATAGTAGTGCATTGTAGCACTTCACATATATATTCAATACAAAGCAAAAAAAGTGACTAAGAGTAAAACAAAATTTTAAATCCTTATCAAAATTAACACTGGAAGTAGCGTTTTACATGTTTAAAGAACAATTATGTGTTCTAGATATTTTCAGAAAATTAATATGAGCTGCTGTGAAGGAAATAGGATTGTGTATTGCACTTGTTTGTTCTAACAAATGTAAGGCATTCATTTGTATATGATATATGGGAGTGCTATGGTAAGTCAGACTCAGTATGTAACACATTCTCAGCCTACTGAGCCTAGATTGTTAAACACTTAGTTAAAGGTACTGTATGCAAACTTCTCAAGGGAATTTTAGAAAAATTTTCCTTCAGCAAAATCCACTACAGTATCATTAAACTGTCTGCAAAAGTTATGACTAAAATATTAACTTTAATTAGACTAATATGAAAACTTAGATCCACTGACTAAATCTTGTTTAAAACGAAGCAAAAGAAAAAAACTAAAATGTAACTTTAAACCAACTACAAGTTTAAGTTAGCGACTAAGACTAAAACTAAATTGAAAATCCCTGTCAAAATTAACACTAATTAGATGCACATTTTGAGCAAAAAAAACACTTGGTGCTGCCAGGTCACCTGGAACCTGGCTAGCAGAGAGGGACTGTTTGGCTCAACTGAAGCAGGACACATCTGTATGATGACAATTTTTGCAGGAATGTTTACATGGCTCATATCCTTAGTTTCAATTATACCTGCATCAGTTTCTGTTATTGCACCATGAAAGTAGCTGCTTACCCTTTGTGGTGCCATATAAAAACAAGATAATAAAAAATAAATACATCATTTTACTGTTTTACTTATCCAATTAGCAATGACATAAAGTTTATAATACCAAGGGGTAAATTTACTCAGAATTTTGTTTGGCAGCATTTTCAAAATTTTACATTTAATATTCAGTGATTTGTCTAATTATAGGTAATGTGTAGCATTTTAATAATGGCCAAACTGCAGGCATCTTGGTTAAAACTGCTACCATAAAGTTATCTGGCTAACCATAATATAAGAGGGGGCACAATACAGTTATTCATTATGTGGTAAATCATTATTTACTGGTCATGGGGACTAAAGCAATATTTATCGTATGGGACAAAATTGTGTAAAAATTATATTATGGAGGAAGCAAATTAATACTTGACTGCATGCTAACATTATTTTAAGGGTGTAGACCTATTTAGTAATTAAATTATGGGGACAATAATTATGTAATAATGTTAGGGCGATATTCAAAATGTAATGACACTCTAAAAGGTGCACCATATCATGAAATTCTATTGCCCTTACTTAACAGCTTATTAATTGCAGGCATGATAATGATTTTGGCAAGTTAGCCAACATTTCTAAAGCTGTAATGATTTTCAAAGGCAAAACCAGCCTACACTATCTTTTAATAGATTGCTAATTTAATAATTTGGATTAACTATTTGGAACCACTCCCATGCCTACAAGACCTATGTTTTTCCTCTGTCCTAAATAAATTATTGGTAATAATATTATTAATTTATTATTTAATTAATATATAATTTTATATAATAATAAAAAATACTGCCCCCTCAATATAACATTTGCTATTGCTAAACCACCTCTTTTTGGGGGATTTTTTTCTGGTATAACTGCAGCATGATAAGTTTGACAGTTTGTTTTCTCTACATGCAAAAAATTGTGATGCTGATGGTGTACGGTGGTATTTTGAAAATGTTTCTTTAGTTTTCTAGTGGTTGTACTGTAAGTAAATCTGTTGTTTTTAAGCAAATGTACAAAATTCCAGATGAGTTCTTATATATATATATATATATATATATATATATATATACATATCTGGTTGATAACAATCCACAAAAATACATTTTTGGAATTAATATATTCATATAATTTTTATTTTGTATTAATAAGATTCTTATTTTTCAATTCTTGTTTTAGGGAATGTGCACTTGAATTGATGAATAATTGAATTTCATTATTTTTGTCCTTGTAGTGGTAGTTGTACCAGTGAGGGTACAGTACATTCACACTGCTAGCTACAGTAGTACTAACATACTGTATACGGAAAATATGAATCTTGTTAACAGTTGTAGACATAGATGATTTTTATTTAATTATGTGGTGTCATATGGAGGGGGTCATATAAGTTCTTTGAAGCATTTTGTATTCTCTCTCTTAGGGAATTATAAATTTTAACAACATTATCAATCACAATTTCCCAAGCTTCGACTGTAAATTACTTTTGGACTGTACAGCATTTCCCATATGTCTTTTGAAAGGACAATGTCATATAGCATACTAACTGTATAGTATAAGAGTAAACCCTGTGCCTCAAGGCAATTAAATACTTTTTATCCTCTCATACGCTGAGGATACTTATTCACAAATCATAATTTCTAAAGGGATTTCCCATACATATACAGTTACTGTAGATACCAAACGTAATTCATAACTAGAGATGTGCAGCGGGCATTTTTCGGGTTTTGTGCTTTGGTTTTTGATTCGGTTCTGCAGTCGTGTTTTGGATTCAGACGCGTTTTGGCAAAACCTGCCTTTCGAATTTTTGTTGGATACAGGTGCGTTTTAGATTCGGGTGTTTTTTTCTCAAAAAACCCTCAAATACATCTTAAATCATAGAATTTGGGGGTCATTTTGATCCTATAGTATTATTAACCTCAATAACCATAATTTCCACTCATTTCCAGTCTATTCTGAACACCTCACAATATTATTTTTAGTCCTAAAATTTGCACCGATGTCGCTGGATGACTAAGCTAAGCGACCCAAGTGGGCGGCACAAACACCTGGCCCATCTGGGAGTGGCACTGCAGTGTCAGACAGGATGGCACTTAAAAAAATAGTCCCCAAACAGCACATGATGCAAAGATAAATAAATAAAAAAAGAGGTGCAAGATGGAATTGTCCTTGGGCCCTCCCTCCCACACTTATGTTGTATAAACAGGACATGCACACTTTAACAAACCCATCATTTCAGCGACAGGGTCTGCCACACGACTGTAGCTGAAAGGATTGGTTGGTTTGGGCCCCACCAAAAAAGAAGCAATCAATCTCTCCTTGCACAAACTGGCTCTACAGAGGCAAGATGTCCACCTCTTCCTCATCGTCTGATTCCTCACACCGTTCACTGTGCACATCCCCCTCCTCACAGAGTATTAAATCGTCCCCACTGGAATCCACCATCACAGGTTCCTGTGTACTATCTGGAGGCAATTGCTGGTAAATGTCTCCACGGAGGAATTGATTATAATTCATTTTGATGAACATCATCTTCTCCATATTTTGTGGAAGTAACCTCCTACGCCGATCGCTGACAAGGTTACCGGCTGCACTGAACACTCTTTCGGAGTACACACTGCAGGGGGGGCAACTTAGGTAAAATAAAGCCAGTTTGTGCAAGGGCCTCCAAATTGCCTCTTTTTCCTGCCAGTATACGTACGGACTGTCTGACATGCCTACAGTGATGCTGTCACTCATATAATCCCCCACCATTCTTTCAATGGTGACAGAATCATATGCAGTGACAGTAGACGACATGTCCGTAATTGTTTGCAGGTCCTTCAGTCCGGACCAGATGTCAGCACTTGCTCCTGACTGTCCTGCATCACCAACAGTGGGTGGTTTTGGAAATGTTATCCTTTTCCTTGCAGCTCCAGTGGCGGTAGAAAATGAAGGAGGAGCTGTTGGTGGGTCACGTTCCGCTTGACTTCACAAGTGTCTAACCAGCAGGTCTTTGAACATCTGCAGACTTGTGTCTGCCGGAAACAGAGATACAACGTAGGCATGAAACCTAGGATCGAGCACAGTGGCCAAAATGTAGTGCTCTGATTTTAACAGATTGACCACCCGTGAATCCTGGTTAAGCGAATGAAGGGCTCCATCCACAAGTCCCACATGCCTAGCGGAATCGCTCCATTTTAGCTCCTCCTTCAATCTCTCCAGCTGCTTCTGCAAAAGCCTGATGATGGGAATGACCTGACTTAGGCTGGCAGTGTCTGAACTGACTTCACGTGTGGCAAGTTCAAAGGGTTGGAGAACCTTGCACAACATGGAAATCATTCTCCACTGCACTTGAGTCAGGTGCATTCCCCCTCCTTTGCCTATATCGTACACAGATGTATAGGCTTGAATGGCCTTTTGCTGCTCCTCCATCCTCTGAAGCATATAGAGGGTTGAATTCCACCTCGTTATCACCTCTTCTTTCAGCTGATGGTAGGGCATGTTCAGGAGTGTTTGCTGGTTCTCCAATCTTTGGCACGCGGTGGCTGAATGCCGAAAGTGGCCCACAATTTTTCAAGCCACCGACAGCATCTCCTGCATGCCCCTGTCGTTTTTAAAAAAATTGTGCACCACCAAATTCATTGTATGTGCAAAACATGGGACGTGCTGGAATTTGCCCACATGTAATGCATGCACAATATTGGTGGTGTTGTCCGATATCACAAATCCCCAGGAGAGTCCAATTGGGGTAATCCAATCTGTGATGATGTTCCTCAGTTTCCGTAAGAGGTTGTCAGCTGTGTGCCTCTTATGGAAAGCGGTGATACAAAGCATAGCCTGCCTAGGAACGAGTTGGCGTTTGCGAGATGCTGCTACTGGTGGTGCTGCTGCTGCTGTTGCTGCGGGAGGCAATACCTCAACCCAGTGGGCTGTCACAGTCATATAGTCCTTAGTCGGTCATGCTCCACTTGTCCACATGTCCACGGTTAAGTGGACAGTGGGTACAACTGCATTTTTTTAGGACATTGGTGACTCTTTTTCTGATGTCTGTGTACATTCTCGGTATCGCCTGCCTAGAGAAGTGAAACCTAGTTGGGATTTGGTACAGGGGACAAACTACCTCAAGCATTTCTCTAAGTCCCTGTGTACTAACGGCGGATACCGGATGCACGTCTAACACCAACATAGTTGTCAAGGCCTGAGTTATCCACTTTGCAACAGGATGACTGCTGTGATATTTCATCTTCCTCGCAAAGGACTGTTGGACAGTCAATTGCTTACTGGAAGTAGTACAAGTGGTCTTCCGACTTCCCCTCTGGGATGACGATCGACTCCCAGCAGCAACAACAGCAGCGCCAGCAGCAACAGCAGCAGTAGGCGTTTCACTCAAGGATCCATCGGAGGAATCCCAGTTAGGAGAGGACTCGTCAGACTTGCCAGTAGTGATGTGCACCGGAAATTTTTCGGGTTTGTGTTTTGGTTTTGGATTCGGTTCCGCAGCCGTGTTTTGGATCCAGACGCGTTTTGACAAAACCTCCCTGAAAAATTTTTGTCGGATTCGGGTGTGTTTTGATTCGGGTGTTTTTTTACAAAAACTGCTCAAAAACAGCTTAAATCATAGAATTTGGGGGTCATTTTGATCCCATAGTATTATTAACCTCAATAACCATAATTTCCACTCATTTTCAGTCTATTCTGAACACCTCACACCTAACAATATTATTTTTAGTCCTAAAATTTGCACCAAGGTCGCTGGATGGCTAAGCTAAGCGACACAAGTGGCCGACACAAACACCTGGCCCATCTAGGAGTGGCACTGCAGTGTCAGGCAGGATGGCACTTCAAAAAAATTGTCCCCAAACAGCACATGATGCAAAGAAAAAAAGAGATGCACCAAGGTCGCTGTGTGACTAAGCTAAGCGACACAAGTGGCCGACACAAACACCTGGCCCATCTAGGAGTGGCACTGCAGTGTCAGACAGGATGGCACTTCAAAAAAAATAGTCCCCAAACAGCACATGATGCAAAGAAAAAAAGAGGCGCACCAAGGTCGCTGTGTGACTGAGCTAAGCGACACAAGTGGCCGACACAAATACCTGGCCCATCTAGGAGTGGCACTGCAGTGTCAGGCAGGATGGCACTTAAAAAAAATTGTCCCCAAACAGCACATGATGCAAAGAAAAATGAAAGAAAAAAGAGTTGCAAGATGGAATTGTCCTTGGGCCCTCCCACCCACCCTTATGTTGTATAAACAGGACATGCACACTTTAATGAACCCATCATTTCAGCGACAGGGTCTGCCACACGACTGTGAATGAAATGATTGGTTGGTTTGGGCCCCCACCAAAAAAGAAGCAATCAATCTCTCCTTGCACAAACTGGCTCTACAGAGGCAAAAAGTCCACCTCATCATCATCCTCCGATTCCTCACCCATTTCACTGTGTACATCCCCCTCCTCACAGATGATTAATTCGTCCCCACTGGAATCCACCATCTCAGGTCCCTGTGTACTTTCTGGAGGCAATTGCTGGTGAATGTCTCCACGGAGGAATTGAATATAATTCATTTTGATGAACATCATCTTCTCCACATTTTCTGGAAGTAACCTCGTACGCCGATTGCTGACAAGGTGAGCGGCTGCACTAAACACTCTTACGGAGTACACACTGGAGGGAGGGCAACTTATGTAGAATAAAGCCAGTTTGTGCAAGGGCCTCCAAATTGCCTCTTTTTCCTGCCAGTATACGTACGGACTGTCTGACATGCCTACTTGGATGCGGTCACTCATATAATCCTCCACCATTCTTTCAATGGTGACAGAATCATATGCAGTGACAGTAGACGACATGTCAGTAATCGTTGGCAGGTCCTTCAGTCCGGACCAGATGTCAGCACTCGCTCCAGACTGCCCTGCATCACCGCCAGCGGGTGGGCTCGGAATTTTTAGCCTTTTCCTCGCACCCCCAGTTGCGGGAGAATGTGAAGGAGGAGCTGTTGACGGGTCACGTTCCGCTTGACTTGACAATTTTCTCACCAGCAGGTTTTTGAACCTCTGCAGACTTGGTCTGTCGGAAAGAGAGATACAACGTAGGTTTTAAATATAGGATCAAGCACGGTGGCCAAAATGTAGTGCTCTGATTTCAACAGATTGACCACCCGTAAATCCTGGTTAAGCAAATTAAGGGCTCCATCCACAAGTCCCACATGCTTAGCGGAGTCCTCCGTTTTAGCTCCTCCTTCAATCTCTCCAGCTTCTTCTGCAAAAGCCTGATGAGGGGAATGACCTGACTCAGGCTGGCAGTGTCTGAACTGACTTCACGTGTGGCAAGTTCAAAGGGTTGCAGAACCTTGCACAACGTTGAAATCATTCTCCACTGCGCTTGAGTCAGGTGCATTCCCCCTCCTTTGCCTATGTCGTGGGCAGATGTATAGGCTTGAATGGCCTTTTGCTGCTCCTCCATCCTCTGAAGCATATAGAGGGTTGAATTCCACCTCGTTACCACCACTTGCTTCAGATGATGGCAGGGCAGGTTCAGGACTGTTTGCTGGTGCTCCAGTCTTCGGCACACGGTGGCTGAATGCCGAAAGTGGCCCGCAATTCTTCGGGCCATCGACAGCATCTCTTGCACGCCCCTGTCGTTTTTTTAAATAATTCTGCACCACCAAATTCAATGTATGTGCAAAACATGGGACGTGCTTAAATTTGCCCAGATGTAATGCACGCACAATATTGCTGGCGTTGTCCGATGCCACAAATCCCCAGGAGAGTCCAATTGGGGTAAGCCATTCTGCGATGATGTTCCCCGGTTTCCGTAAGAGGTTGTCAGCTGTGTGCCTCTTATGGAAAGAGGTGATACAAAGCGTAGCCTGCCTAGGAATGAGTTGGCATTTGCGAGATGCTGCTGCTGGTGCCGCCGCTGCTGTTTTTGCTGCGGGAGGCAATACATCTACCCAGTGGGCTGTCACAGTCATATAGTCCTGAGTCTGCCCTGCTCCACTTGTCCACATGTCCGTGGTTAAGTGGACATTGGGTACAACTGCATTTTTTAGGACACTGGTGACTCTTTTTCTGACGTCTGTGTACATTTTCGGTATCGCCTGCCTAGAGAAATGGAACCTAGATGGTATTTGGTACCGGGGACACAGTACCTCAAACAAGTCTCTAGTTGCCTGTGAATTAACGGTGGATACCGGAACCACATTTCTCACCACCCAGGCTGACAAGACCTGAGTTGTCCGCTTTGCAGCAGGATGACTGCTGTGATATTTCATCTTCCTCGCAAAGGACTGTTGGACAGTCAATTGCTTACTGGAAGTAGTACAAGTGGTCTTCCGACTTCCCCTCTGGGATGACGATCGACTCCCAGCATCAACAACAGCAGCGCCAGCAGCAGTAGGCGTTACACTCAAGGATGCATCGGAGGAATCCCAGGCAGGAGAGGACTCGTCAGACTTGCCAGTGACATGGCCTGCAGGACTATTGGCTTTCCTGTGTAAGGTGGAAATTGACACTGAGGGAGTTGGTGGTGTGGTTTGCAGGAGCTTGGTTACAAGAAGAAGGGATTTAGTGGTCAGTGGACTGCTTCCGCTGTCATCCAAAGTTTTTGAACTTGTCACTGACTTCTGATGAATGCGTACCAGGTGACGTATAAGGGAGGATGTTCCTAGGTGGTTAACGTCCTTACCCGTACTTATTACAGCTTGACAAAGGCAACACACGGCTTGACACCTGTTGTCCGCATTTGTGTTGAAATAATTCCACACCGATGAGGTGATTTTTTTGTATTTTGAGTCTGACCAGGCATGTCAATGGCCATATTCGTCCCACGGACAACAGGTGTCTCCCCGGGTGCCTGACTTAAACAAACCACCTCACCATCAGAATCCTCCTTGTCAATTTCCTCCTCAGCGCCAGCAACACCCATATCCTCATCCTGGTGTACTTCAACAGTGACATCTTCAATTTGACTATCAGGAATTGGACTGTGGGTGCTCCTTCCAGCACTTGCAGGGGGCGTGCAAATGGTGGAAGGCGCAAGCTCTTCCCGTCCAGTGTTGGGAAGGTCAGGCATCGCAACCGACACAATTGGACTCTCCTTGGGGATTTGTGATTTAGAAGAACGCACAGTTCTTTGCTGTGCTTTTGCTAGCTTAAGTCTTTTCATTTTTCTAGCGAGAGGATGAGTGCTTCCATCCTCATGTGAATCTGAACCACTAGCCATGAACATAGGCCAGGGCCTCAGCCGTTCCTTGCCACTCCGTGTCGTAAATGGCATATTGGCAAGTTTACGCTTCTCATCAGACGCTTTCAATTTTGATTTTTCGGTCATTTTACTGAACTTTTGTTTTTTGGATTTTACATGCTCTCTACTATGACATTGGGCATCGGCCTTGGCAGACGACGTTGATGGCATTTCACCGTCTCGGCCATGACTAGTGACAGCAGCTTCAGCACGAGGTGGAAGTGGATCTTGATCTTTCCCTATTTTACCCTCCACATTTGTGTTCTCCATTTTTTAATGTGTGGAATTATATGCCAGTATCAATAACAATGGCCTACTACTATATATACTGCGCACAACTGAAATGCACCACAGGTATGGATGGATAGTATACTTGACGACACAGAGGTAGGTAGAGCAGTGGCCTTCCGTACCGTACTGCTATATATACTGGTGGTCACTGTCAGCAAACTGCAAAACTAAAATGCACCACAGGTATAGAATCTAGATGGATAGTATACTTGACGACACATATATAGGTAGAGCAGTGGCCTTCCGTACTGTACTGCTATATATACTGGTGGTCACTGTCAGCAAACTGCAAAACTAAAATGCACCACAGGTATAGAATCTAGATGGATAGTATACTTGATGACACAGAGGTAGGTAGAGCAGTGGCCTTCCGTACCGTACTGCTATATGTACTGGTGGTCACTGTAAGCAAAACTCTGCACTGTACTCCTCCTATATAATACTGCTGGTCCCCAGTCCCCACAATAAAGCAGTGTGAGCACAGATATATGCAGCACACTGAGCACAGATATGGAGTGTTTTTCAGGCAGACAACGTATACTGGTGGTCACTGGTCAGCAAAACTCTGCACTGTACTCCTCCTATATAATATACTGGTGGTCCCCAGTCCCCACAATAAAGCAGTGTGAGCACAGATATATGCAGCACACTGATCACAGATATGGAGTGTTTTTCTGGCAGACAACGTATACTGGTGGTTACTGTCAGCAAAACTCTGCACTGTACTCCTCCTATATAATATACTGGTGGTCCCCAGTCCCCACAATAAAGCAGTGTGAGCACAGATATATGCAGCACACTGAGCACAGATATGGAGTGTTTTCCAGGCAGACAACGTATACTGGTGGTCACTGTCAGCAAAACTCTGCACTGTACTCCTCCTATATAATACTGCTGGTCCCCAGTCCCCACAATAAAGCAGTTTGAGCACAGATATATGCAGCATACTGAGCACAGATATGGAGTGTTTTTCAGGCAGACAACGTATACTGGTGGTCACTGTCAGCAAAACTCTGAACTGTACTCCTCCTATATAATATACTGGTGGTCCCCAGTCCCCACAATAAAGCAGTGTGAGCACAGATATATGCAGCACACTGAGCACAGATATGGAGTGTTTTTCAGGCAGACAACGTATAATGGTGGTCACTGTCAGCAAAACTCTGCACTGTACTCCTCCTATATAATACAGCTGCTCCCCAGTCCCCACAATTAAGCAGTGTGAGCACAAATATTTGCATCAAGATTAATAAACGGAGAGGACGCCAGCCACATCCTCTCCCTAACATTTCCAATGCACGAGTGAAAATGGCGGCGACGCGCGGCTGTTTATATAGAATCCGAATCTCGCGAGAATCCGACAGCGGGATGATGATGTTCGGGCGCGCTCGGGTTAACTGAGCCATACGGGAGAATCCGAGTATGCCTCGGACCCGTGTAAAATGGGTGAAGTTCGGGGGGGTTCAGTTTCCGAGGAACCGAACCCGCTCATCACTGCTTGCCAGTGACATGGCCTGCAGGACTATTGGCATTCCTGTCTAAGGAGGAAATTGACACTGAGGGAGTTGGTGGGGTGGTTTGCAGGAGCTTGGGTACAAGAGGAAGAAGGGATTTAGTTGTCAGTGGACTGCTTCCGCTGTCACCCAAAGTTTTTGAACTTGTCAATGACTTCTGATGAATGCGCTCCAGGTGACGTATAAGGGAGGATGTTCCTAGGTGGTTAACGTCCTTACCCCTACTTATTACAGCTTGACAAAGGCAACACACGGCTTGACACCTGTTGTCCGCATTTCTGTTAAAATAATTCCACACCGAAGAGGTGATTTTTTTTTGTATTTTGACCAGGCATGTCAATGGCCTTATTCATCCCATGGACAACAGGTGTCTCCCCGGGTTCCTGACTTAAACAAACCACCTCACCATCAGAATCCTCCTTGTCAATTTCCTCCTCAGCGCCAGCAACACCCATATCCTCATCCTGGTGTACTTCAACAGTGACATCTTTAATTTGAATATCAGGAACTGGACATTGGGTGCTCCTTCCAGCACTTGCAGGGGGCGTGCAAATGGTGTAAGGAGCCACCTCTTCCCGTCCAGTGTTGGGAAGGTCAGGCATCGCAACCGACACAATTGGACTCTCCTTGGGGATTTGTGATTTAGAAGAACGCAGTTCTTTGCTGTGCTTTTGCCAGCTCAACTCTTTTCATTTTTCTAGCGGGAGAATGAGTGCTTCCATCCTCATGTGAAGCTGAACCACTAGCCATGAACATAGGCCTGGGCCTCAGCCAGTCCTTGCCACTCCGTGTCGTAAATGGCATATTGGCAAGTTTACGCTTCTCCTCAGACACTTTTAATTTAGATTTTTGGGTCATTTTCCAGAACTTTTGTTTTTTGGATTTTACATGCTCTCTACTATAACATTGAGCATCGGCCTTGGCAGACGACGTTGATGGCATTTCATCATCTCTGCCATGACTAGTGGCAGAAGCTTCAGCACTAGGTGATAGTGGATCTTGATCTTTCACTATTTTACCCTCCAAATTTTTGTTCTCCATTTTTTAATGTGTGGAATTATATGCCAGTAATATATCTGGAATTAGACAGCAGTAATGTCTGGAATTATATACCACTAGATAGATACCAGATACCACTGTGACTGGAATGATGATGACCTATGCACAGTGACAGGACACTACCACAGCACCCTACAGCAGCAAGATGCAGCACAAGACACTGGACTTTTAGTAATATACTGTAGTATACTGGTCACCACAATGCAGCCCAAGACAATGAACAGTGATACTGAGCACTGATGAGGATACTAGAACTGACACTGAGCAGCAAGATGCAGCACTGGACTATTGTACTGTAGTATACTGGTCACCACAATGCAGCACAACACAATAAGCAGTGATACTGAGTACTGATGAGGATTCTAGAACTGGCATGGAGCAGCAAGATGCAGCACTGGACTTTTGTACTGTAGTATACTGGTCACCACAATGCAGCACAAGACAACGAGCAGTGATGCTGAGCACTGATGAGAATACTAGAACTAACACTGCGTAGCAAGATGCAGCACTGGACTATTGTACTGTAGTATACTGGTCACCACAAAGCAGCACAAGACAATGCGGCACTGATACTGAGCACTGATATTGAGTTGATATTAGAGATGAGCGCCGGAAATTTTTCGGGTTTTGTGTTTTGGTTTTGGGTTCGGTTCCGCGGCCGTGTTTTGGGTTCGACCGCGTTTTGGCAAAACCTCACCGAATTTTTTTTGTCGGATTCGGGTGTGTTTTGGATTCGGGTGTTTTTTTAAAAAAACCCTAAAAAACAGCTTAAATCATAGAATTTGGGGGTAATTTTGATCCCAAAGTATTATTAACCTCAAAAAACATAATTTACACTCATTTTCAGCCTATTCTGAACACATCACACCTCACAATATTATTTTTAGTCCTAAAATTTGCACCGAGGTCGCTGTGTGAGTAAGATAAGCGACCCTAGTGGCCGACACAAACACCGGGCCCATCTAGGAGTGGCACTGCAGTGTCACGCAGGATGGCCCTTCCAAAAAACCCTCCCCAAACAGCACATGACGCAAAGAAAAAAAGAGGCGCAATGAGGTAGCTGACTGTGTGAGTAAGATTAGCGACCCTAGTGGCCGACACAAACACCGGGCACATCTAGGAGTGGCACTGCAGTGTCACGCAGGATGTCCCTTCCAAAAAACCCTCCCCAAACAGCACATGACGCAAAGAAAAAAAGAGGCGCAATGAGGTAGCTGTGTGAGTAAGATTAGCGACCCTAGTGGCCGACACAAACACCGGGCCCATCTAGGAGTGGCACTGCAGTGTCACGCAGGATGTCCCTTCCAAAAAACCCTCCCCAATCAGCACATGATGCAAAGAAAAAGAAAAGAAAAAAGAGGTGCAAGATGGAATTATCCTTGGGCCCTCCCACCCACCCTTATGTTGTATAAACAAAACAGGACATGCACACTTTAACCAACCCATCATTTCAGTGACAGGGTCTGCCACACGACTGTGACTGATATGACGGGTTGGTTTGGACCCCCCCCAAAAAAGAAGCAATTAATCTCTCCTTGCACAAACTGGCTCTACAGAGGCAAGATGTCCACCTCATCTTCACCCTCCGATATATCACCGTGTACATCCCCCTCCTCACAGATTATCAATCCGTCCCCACTGGAATCCACCATCTCAGCTCCCTGTGTACTTTGTGGAGGCAATTGCTGCTGGTCAATGTCTCCGCGGAGGAATTGATTATAATTCATTTTAATGAACATCATCTTCTCCACATTTTCTGGATGTAACCTCGTACGCCGATTGCTGACAAGGTGAGCGGCGGCACTAAACACTCTTTCGGAGTACACACTTGTGGGAGGGCAACTTAGGTAGAATAAAGCCAGTTTGTGCAAGGGCCTCCAAATTGCCTCTTTTTCCTGCCAGTATAAGTACGGACTGTGTGACGTGCCTACTTGGATGCGGTCACTCATATAATCCTCCACCATTCTATCAATGTTGAGAGAATCATATGCAGTGACAGTAGACGACATGTCCGTAATCGTTGTCAGGTCCTTCAGTCCGGACCAGATGTCAGCATCAGCAGTCGCTCCAGACTGCCCTGCATCACCGCCAGCGGGTGGGCTCGGAATTCTGAGCCTTTTCCTCGCACCCCCAGTTGCGGGAGAATGTGAAGGAGGAGATGTTGACAGGTCGCGTTCCGCTTGACTTGACAATTTTGTCACCAGCAGGTCTTTCAACCCCAGCAGACCTGTGTCTGCCGGAAAGAGAGATCCAAGGTAGGCTTTAAATCTAGGATCGAGCACGGTGGCCAAAATGTAGTGCTCTGATTTCAACAGATTGACCACCCGTGAATCCTTGTTAAGCGAATTAAGGGCTGCATCCACAAGTCCCACATGCCTAGCGGAATCGCTCCGTGTTAGCTCCTTCTTCAATGCCTCCAGCTTCTTCTGCAAAAGCCTGATGAGGGGAATGACCTGACTCAGGCTGGCAGTGTCTGAACTGACTTCACGTGTGGCAAGTTCAAAGGGCATCAGAACCTTGCACAACGTTGAAATCATTCTCCACTGCACTTGAGACAGGTGCATTCCATCTCCTATATCGTGCTCAATTGTATAGGCTTGAATGGCCTTTTGCTGCTCCTCCAACCTCTGAAGCATATAGAGGGTTGAATTCCACCTCGTTACCACTTCTTGCTTCAGATGATGGCAGGGCAGGTTCAGTAGTTTTTGGTGGTGCTCCAGTCTTCTGTACGTGGTGCCTGTACGCCGAAAGTGTCCCGCAATTTTTCTGGCCACCGACAGCATCTCTTGCACGCCCCTGTCGTTTTTTAAAAAATTCTGCACCACCAAATTCAAGGTATGTGCAAAACATGGGACGTGCTGGAATTTGCCCATATTTAATGCACACACAATATTGCTGGCGTTGTCCGATGCCACAAATCCACAGGAGAGTCCAATTGGGGTAAGCCATTCCGCGATGATCTTCCTCAGTTGCCGTAAGAGGTTTTCAGCTGTGTGCGTATTCTGGAAAGCGGTGATACAAAGCGTAGCCTGCCTAGGAAAGAGTTGGCGTTTGCGAGATGCTGCTACTGGTGCCGCCGCTGCTGTTCTTGCGGCAGGAGTCCATACATCTACCCAGTGGGCTGTCACAGTCATATAGTCCTGACCCTGCCCTGCTCCACTTGTCCACATGTCCGTGGTTAAGTGGACATTGGGTACAACTGCATTTTTTAGGACACTGGTGAGTCTTTTTCTGACGTCCGTGTACATTCTCGGTATCGCCTGCCTAGAGAAGTGGAACCTAGATGGTATTTGGTAACGGGGGCACACTGCCTCAATAAATTGTCTAGTTCCCTGTGAACTAACGGCGGATACCGGACGCACGTCTAACACCAACATAGTTGTCAAGGACTCAGTTATCCGCTTTGCAGTAGGATGACTGCTGTGATATTTCATCTTCCTCGCAAAGGACTGTTGAACAGTCAATTGCTTACTGGAAGTAGTACAAGTGGGCTTACGACTTCCCCTCTGGGATGACCATCGACTCCCAGCGGCAACAACAGCAGCGCCAGCAGCAGTAGGCGTTACACGCAAGGATGCATCGGAGGAATCCCAGGCAGGAGAGGACTCATCAGACTTGCCAGTGACATGGCCTGCAGGACTATTGGCATTCCTGGGGAAGGAGGAAATTGACACTGAGGGAGTTGGTGGGGTGGTTTGCGTGAGCTTGGTTACAAGAGGAAGGGATTTACTGGTCAGTGGACTGCTTCCGCTGTCACCCAAAGTTTTTGAACTTGTCACTGACTTATTATGAATGCGCTGCAGGTGACGTATAAGGGAGGATGTTCCGAGGTGGTTAACGTCCTTACCCCTACTTATTACAGCTTGACAAAGGGAACACACGGCTTGACACCTGTTGTCCGCATTTCTGGTGAAATACCTCCACACCGAAGAGCTGATTTTTTTGGTATTTTCACCTGGCATGTCAACGGCCATATTCCTCCCACGGACAACAGGTGTCTCCCCGGGTGCCTGACTTAAACAAACCACCTCACCATCAGAATCCTCCTGGTCAATTTCCTCCCCAGCGCCAGCAACACCCATATCCTCCTCATCCTGGTGTACTTCAACACTGACATCTTCAATCTGACTATCAGGAACTGGACTGCGGGTGCTCCTTCCAGCACTTGCAGGGGGCATGCAAATAGTAGAAGGCGCATGCTCTTCACGTCCAGTGTTGGGAAGGTCAGGCATCGCAAACGACACAATTGGACTCTCCTTGTGGATTTGGGATTTCAAAGAACGCACAGTTCTTTGCGGTGCTTTTGCCAGCTTGAGTCTTTTCAGTTTTCTAGCGAGAGGCTGAGTGCTTCCATCCTCATGTGAAGCTGAACCACTAGCCATGAACATAGGCCAGGGCCTCAGCCGTTCCTTGCCACTCCGTGTGGTAAATGGCATATTGGCAAGTTTACGCTTCTCCTCCGACAATTTTATTTTAGGTTTTGGAGTCCTTTTTTTTCTGATATTTGGTGTTTTGGATTTGACATGCTCTGTACTATGACATTGGGCATCGGCCTTGGCAGACGACGTTGCTGGCATTTCATCGTCTCGGCCATGACTAGTGGCAGCAGCTTCAGCACGAGGTGGAAGTGGATCTTGATCTTTCCCTAATTTTGGAACCTCAACTTTTTTGTTCTCCATATTTTATAGGCAGAACTAAAAGGCACCTCAGGTAAACAATGGAGATGGATGGATTGGATACTAGTATACAATTATGGACGGACTGCCACGGTTAGGTGGTATAAAAAAACCACGGTTAGGTGGTATATATTATAATAATAATACAATTATGGATGGACGGACTGCCTGCCGACTGCCGACACAGAGGTAGCCACAGCCGTGAACTACCGCACTGTACACTGGTTGATAAAGAGATAGTAGTATACTCGTAACAACTAGTATGACACTATGACGACGGTATAAAGAATGAAAAAAAAAACCACGGTTAGGTGGTATATATTATAATAATAATACAATTATGGATGGACGGACTGCCTGCCGACTGCCGACACAGAGGTAGCCACAGCCGTGAACTACCGCACTGTACACTGGTTGATAAAGAGATAGTAGTATACTCGTAACAACTAGTATGACACTATGACGACGGTATAAAGAATGAAAAAAAAACCACGGTTAGGTGGTATATATTATAATAATAATACAATTATGGATGGACGGACTGCCTGCCGACTGCCGACACAGAGGTAGCCACAGCCGTGAACTACCGCACTGTACACTGGTTGATAAAGAGATAGTAGTATACTCGTAACAACTAGTATGACACTATGACGACGGTATAAAGAATGCAAAAAAAACCACAGTTAGGTGGTATATATTATAATAATAATACAATTATGGATGGACGGACTGCCTGCCGACTGCCGACACAGAGGTAGCCACAGCCGTGAACTACCGCACTGTACACTGGTTGATAAAGAGATAGTAGTATACTCGTAACAACTAGTATGACACTATGACGGTATAAAGAATGGAAAAAAAACCACGGTTAGGTGGTATATATTATAATAATAATACAATTATGGATGGACGGACTGCCTGCCGACTGCCGACACAGAGGTAGCCACAGCCGTGAACTACCGCACTGTACACTGGTTGATAAAGAGATAGTAGTATACTCGTAACAATTAGGATGACACTATGACGGTATAAAGAATGAAAAAAAAACCACGGTTAGGTGGTAGGTATATAATAATAAATAATACAATTCTGGTCGGACGGACTGCCTGCCGTGTGCCGACACAGAGGTAGCCACAGCCGTGAACTACCGCACTGTACACTGGTTGATAAAGAGATAGTAGTATACTCGTAACAATTAGGATGACACTATGACGGTATAAAGAATGAAAAAAAAACCACGGTTAGGTGGTAGGTATATAATAATAAATAATACAATTCTGGTCGGACGGACTGCCTGCCGTGTGCCGACACAGAGGTAGCCACAGCCGTGAACTACCGCACTGTACACTGGTTGATAAAGAGATAGTAGTATACTCGTAACAATTAGGATGACACTATGACGGTATAAAGAATGAAAAAAAAACCACGGTTAGGTGGTAGGTATATAATAATAAATAATACAATTCTGGTCGGACGGACTGCCTGCCGTGTGCCGACACAGAGGTAGCCACAGCCGTGAACTACCGCACTGTACACTGGTTGATAAAGAGATAGTAGTATACTCGTAACAATTAGGATGACACTATGACGGTATAAAGAATGAAAAAAAAACCACGGTTAGGTGGTAGGTATATAATAATAAATAATACAATTCTGGTCGGACGGACTGCCTGCCGTGTGCCGACACAGAGGTAGCCACAGCCGTGAACTACCGCACTGTACACTGGTTGATAAAGAGATAGTAGTATACTCGTAACAATTAGGATGACACTATGACGGTATAAAGAATGAAAAAAAAACCACGGTTAGGTGGTAGGTATATAATAATAAATAATACAATTCTGGTCGGACGGACTGCCTGCCGTGTGCCGACACAGAGGTAGCCACAGCCGTGAACTACCGCACTGTACACTGGTTGATAAAGAGATAGTAGTATACTCGTAACAATTAGGATGACACTATGACGGTATAAAGAATGAAAAAAAAACCACGGTTAGGTGGTAGGTATATAATAATAAATAATACAATTCTGGTCGGACGGACTGCCTGCCGTGTGCCGACACAGAGGTAGCCACAGCCGTGAACTACCGCACTGTACACTGGTTGATAAAGAGATAGTAGTATACTCGTAACAATTAGGATGACACTATGACGGTATAAAGAATGAAAAAAAAACCACGGTTAGGTGGTAGGTATATAATAATAAATAATACAATTCTGGTCGGACGGACTGCCTGCCGTGTGCCGACACAGAGGTAGCCACAGCCGTGAACTACCGCACTGTACACTGGTTGATAAAGAGATAGTAGTATACTCGTAACAATTAGGATGACACTATGACGGTATAAAGAATGAAAAAAAAACCACGGTTAGGTGGTAGGTATATAATAATAAATAATACAATTCTGGTCGGACGGACTGCCTGCCGTGTGCCGACACAGAGGTAGCCACAGCCGTGAACTACCGCACTGTACACTGGTTGATAAAGAGATAGTAGTATACTCGTAACAATTAGGATGACACTATGACGGTATAAAGAATGAAAAAAAAACCACGGTTAGGTGGTAGGTATATAATAATAAATAATACAATTCTGGTCGGACGGACTGCCTGCCGTGTGCCGACACAGAGGTAGCCACAGCCGTGAACTACCGCACTGTACTGTGTCTGCTGCTAATATAGACTGGTTGATATTTAAAGAGATATTAGTAGTATACAACAATACTATACTGGTGGTCAGGCACTGGTCACCACTCCTGCAGCAAAAGTGTGCACTGTTAATTAATATAATTGTACTCCTGGCTCCTGCTAACAACCTGCAGTGCTCCCCAGTCTCCCCCACAATTAATTATAAGCTTTTAATTTATACATTGATGACTGTGCAGCACACTGGGCTGAGCTGAGTGCACACAGACTGAGTCACACTGTGTGACTGACTGTGCTGTGTATCGTTTTTTTTTTCAGGCAGAGAACGGATATAGCAGAGAGAAGTGAACGGATATATTATATTAAATAAAAGTTAACTAGCAACTGCACTGGTCACTGACTGTGGTAAACTAACTCTGTCTGCGACTCTGCACAATCTCTCTCTATCTAATCTATCTATCTCTATTCTAATGGAGAGGACGCCAGACACGTCCTCTCCCTATCAATCTCAATGCACGAGTGAAAATGGCGGCGACGCGCGGCTCCTTATATAGAATCCGAGTCTCGCGATAGAATCCGAGCCTCGCGAGAATCCGACAGCGTCATGATGACGTTCGGGCGCGCTCGGGTTAACCGAGCAAGGCGGGAAGATCCGAGTCGCTCGGACCCGTGGAAAAAAAAGTGAAGTTCGTGCGGGTTCGGATTCAAAGAAACCGAACCCGCTCATCTCTAGTTGATATTGAGCTTTCCACTCAGAGAACGTAACCACGTCCTCTCCACTCTCTCTACAATGCACGAGTGAAAGTGGCGGTGATGCGCGGCTCTTAATTTGGAATCCGAATCTCGCGAGAATCCGACAGCGGGATGATGACGTTTTGCCTTGTTCGGGTTTTCCGAGTCAGGTGGGAAGAACCGAGTCTGCCTCGGACCCGTGTAAACCACGTGGAGTTCGGGGGGGTTCGGTTCTCGGAGAACCGAACCCGCTCATCTCTATTCATAACTATAGAATTATGGGCCTGATTTGCATATATTGGTGGTTGGCCATCTGTGACTTTATGCAAATGACATACAAACTACTTACCTTGTTTACAGCAGTGGAGCTGAATGTGCAAGGACTGAGATGCCCACTTTTATTACTTTTGCAAGCTGTAATACAGATTGGTGCATCCTAATATGCCATCATCTGTCACACCATCAAAACTCACACCACCCCTATGCAGGTGTAGTGTCTCCATCTAACCAAAGGCCCCTATTCTTGCGGTTTTGAGTTTGTGAACGACATAACTATGGCCACTGAATGCACTGTTTTTGCATGCATTATTAGCCATCTCCAAGTAACCACCCATGAACACCAATTACTTTTCCACAACAATCGGTCGCAAAAGCACCTTTGTGCATACACTTTGTGTAATGCATCCATTGTAAGGGTTTTCAGAAATTTCCACATATGTGCAGTTGCAAGTAATTGCATGCAGATTGCATACAGCTATGAATTAGGCTTTATGGGGGGTATCCAATTAGCCCTGATACCGTTTTGGCCAATCAAAATGGCTGAATATCGCGATTAATGCAGTATCCAATTAGAGCCCACTTTGATTGGCCTGAGGCACCCGAAGCATAAACCCTGATAAGTGACGGCATCGGGGGGAGGAGCACGCTGCATCAGGGCTAATTGGATAGTCCACAGGAATGCAATTACCTGCGGTCATTAGATACCCCCCTATGTGTCTTAAATAATAATAGGAATTTTACTTATATAGCATTCTTTCTCCAATAGTACTCAAAGCACTTCACAGAATTAACATAATACAGTACAGAAACAATGAAGTGCAGACAAGCTTTTCATAAAAGACAGCGAGCATGGAGATATCAAAGGGACAAATATGGAAATACTTCAGTAAACAAGAGAGTCTTGAATCTGATTTTGAAGGACTTGAAAGTGGGGGCCTCTCGAACTGTACGGGGAAGCAAATTCCATAGAGTCGGAACCGTATGGCTAAAAGCTCGACCCGCAGATGAATTACAGGAAATTCTAGATGCTGCTAAAAGTCCATCTACAGAGCATAGTAATCAAGTACAGCAGTATGGAATCAGAAGCTGCTTGGGCCCTGGTCATGTAGTGCTTTGAAAGTCAGCAAGCCAATCTTGAAGTCAATTTGACATCTTATGGTCAGCCAGTGGAGGGAGTAGAGACTGGGTGTTATGTGGCTGGAATGGTACTGGTTGGTTAACAGCCTGGCAGCTGCATTTTGTACCAACTGTAAGTGGTGCAATTATTTTGCTGGGAGACCAAGGTGAAGGATTCTGCAGTAGTCTAAACAAAATGACGCAAGTGCATGTATGACTTTTGGCAGATCAGAGGGAATTTAGGCCCTCATTCCGAGTTGTTCGCTCGCTAGCTGCTTTTAGCAGCATTGCAAGCGCTAGGCCGCCGCCCTCTGGGAGTGTATCTTAGCTTAGCAGAATACCAAACGAAAGATTAGCAGAACTGCTACTAAATAATTCCTTGCAGTTTCTGAGTAGCTCCAGACCTACTCCTAGATTGCCATCACCTCAGTCCGTTTAGTTCCTGCTTTGACGTCACAAACACGCCCTGCGTTCGGCCAGCCACTACCCCGTTTCTCCAGCCACTCCTGCATTTTTACCTGGCACGCCTGCGTTTTTTAGCACACTCCCTGAAAACAACAAGTTTCCGCCCAGAAACACCCACTTCCTGTCAATCACACTACGATCACTCGAGCGATGAAAAACGTCGCTCGAACTTGTGTACATCTCCAAAGTTTTGTATGAAAGTACTTAGCGTATGCGCGCTGCGTACCATGTGCATGTGCATTTTCCACCTAATCACTGCGTTGCAAAAAACGGCAACGAGCGAACAACTCGGAATGACCACCTAAGTACTCAATTCTGGCTATGTTCCTCAGATGAAAGAGTGAGGATTTGATTGTGGCTGACACCTGATGTTTAAGTGTCAAGCCACCTTCCAAAACAATGCAAAGATTCCACTCATGATCAGTGGTTTGTAATTCTGAATCTCCAAGCATAAGTCAAGTTGGTTGGCTATGCTGCTCTCTTGTTCTTTGATGTTGAAGTCCTATAATAAGAAACTCTGTTTTATCAAGATTCAGTCATAGTAAACTAGCACTTATCCACTCCTGGAGCTCAGTTAGTCAGCCATTTAAGGTTGTTATTGGGTTCTCAGTACTCAGAGCAAAGGACAGGTACAGTTGTATATCATCTGCATAGCAATGGTAGACCAAGCCATTGCATCTGATTATTTCACCCTGTGATAGCATGTATACTGCAAAAAGCATGAGGGATAGTATAGAACCTTGTAGAACACCACATGGCAGTGGCACTTGTCATGATGAGTGTACTTCAGACAAAACTCTCTGTGACCTGACAGTGAGAAATTATTTGAACCAGATAAGAACTGTGCCATCTAGCCCACAGAAATTTTTGATGCACTCAATCAGAATCCCATGGTCCATGGTATCAAATGCTGCAGAGAGATCCAGAAGGATTAAGACTGAACTGTCACCTCTGTCTCTTGCCATCAGAGGATCACTTAACATAAACACCAAGGATGTTTCAGTGCTGTTTCTTCTCCTGAATCCTGATTGGAATGGATCATATATATTATGGGTTTTAAGGCGGGTTTCCAGTTGATATGCCACCACTTTCTCAATAACCTTTCCTAGAAAAGGAAGGTTTGAAACTGGTCTGTAGGGTTTTGGAAAAATTCCTGGCTGCAGAAAGCATTGAGCTATTTTTGCAAATACTGGACCAATTATGGGGGTCATTCTGACCCATTCGCACGCAGCGGTTCTTCGCTGCGGTGTGAACGGGTCGGAACTGTGCATGCACGGCGCCTGCAATGCGCACTCGCTTCCATGCCCAATGACAGCCGTCGCCGGGCAACGACCAGAAGAGAGAAGAATGTGATCGCTAGCGCAATCGCAAGAAGATTGACAGCGGTGAGGCGTTCCGAGGGCGGATACTCACCATTTTCCAGGTGTGGAGATTCGAACGCAGGCGTGTCCTGGTGTTTGGAGGGCGGATGTCTGACGTCAATCCCGGGACCTTTGTCACTGGATCCAACGCACAGGGTAAGTCTGACCCTGGTCTTGTTTTGCAGGAAACATTTTTAGCATAGCAGGGCTGCACAAGCGATCGCAGCCCTGCTATGCTAAAATACACTCCCCCATAGGCGGCGTTAAGTTGATCGCACAAGAAGCAAAAAGTTGGTACGTGCGATCAACTCGGAATGAGGGCCTATGTCCATACACACACCTTATTAGGAGGTTGGTTGAGGCCGGGTCCAGATCACAGGTAGTGGGAAGCAACATTCTGGCAATTTCAGCGATGTCTGTTACATCCATTGGGTTAAAGCTGGTCCAGGATAACATTTAGTTTCCATTGGCAAGCTTGGTAATTTGGCTCTCCATTGATGGCGCTGTGTGGCAATTCCAGCCCAATTGGTGGATACTTTATCTGCAAAGAAGTTTGCAAATTTGTTGAATCTTGCCTCAGACAGGATGTCATCAGGCGACAGGCATGCTGGCTTGCAAATTATCTCCACTGTACGGAAAAGCTGAGCTGGCCTATTGGCCTATCTCATGTGACAAGAACTTTGGATTTTTTACAGGTGATTGTGGATTGATATTCTTCAGAAAGCTTTATTGGTTTTATCTTATTCTCTACTAGGTTGATCTCACTCCATCATCTTTCAAGTCCACGCCCCCTTTTCTTGAGCTCATTAACACTGTTGTCAAACCAAGGAGCTTGGCGGTGTACTTTGAGTAGTTGTATATGCACGGGGGTGATGATGGGGCTAATTCAGTAAGGATAGCAAATTCTGCTAATCAGCAGAATTTGCTATCCTTTTCCTAGCATGCTGGGGGCCGCCCCCATCGCTGGGCAAGGCCGCCCAGCATGATGACCGGAGCCTCCCCCCACCCCCCTTCAACAAGCAGAAATTGCGAGTGATTGCAATTTCTGCTTGTTAGCAGAAATACTGGAAGCCTCCTGCCGGCGCAGCTTTGCTGTGTCCGCAGGAGACCCACAGCCTTCTCCCTGATCATGGCAGCTGCTGTGACATCACGCAGCCATTGTGATCACGCCCATGACACACCCCTGTTTGTCCATCTCCGTCCCCCATTCGCAACGCAATGCTCCATCTCCTCCCTGGAAATGGAGCATTGCCCACTCCCCCCCGCCCCACGACCACCTCTGCCTGATTGACAGGCATAGGTGATCACATTTTCTGTGCCCCCCGCAGAAAGTGCGGGCACTGCGCATGCGCCCGCGGGGCAATCGTAAAAATTCTGGTTGGATTGCGATTTGCAATCCAACCTGAATTAGCCCCTTTATCCATTACATTTGTCACATCCCAATTATTGGTAATGGACTAGGGAACAGGGATCTTCACAGACACCCAATATCACAGAAAGATTCTAATTTGCTACAAGAGCCTGGGGAGTCATGCCCCTCCTTGAACATTACCTGGTTAACTCCATGGGCAAAAATCTTATTTGAGGGGTTGCAACTGACTGGGTTTGGTTTTAGATCAGAGATTTGTAGTCCAATCTGAAAGACAGAGATTGAGTGTTTGACCACTTTTATGTGCAGCACACTGAATGACTTGTGTGAAGACCATTCTTAGTGCACAGAAGGTCTTGGCCAAGGCATGAGAGCTCATCCTCAACCCATGCATTGAAATCCCAGAGGATGAGCCATCTTTGATGCTTCAGTACTAGACCAGCTATAGTGTGTGCAATTTCTTGTAAAAATATCTTTCCATCTCATGGGGGCAGTCAATGAGCAGTATTCTGAAACCTAATCCTGTCAAACTTCGGGCAGTAATCACTCAAATGAGCGAGTATTAGCGGTAGCGTGGACCCTAAGCAGAAAAACCACACACACACAAATTTCCACTGCGGTCCAGTCTTGGATAGTGGATCACAGAGTAGTTTGTTGAGATGGCAGCTTTCAAAATACTGTAGGTGCTGCATTTTCATCTAGCCAAGTCTTTGTAATGCAGGCTAAATCTGCAGATTCAATAAGGTCCGCAATTGTAGCAGTTTTGTTTCTTATAGATCTGGCATTTTCAAAAGATTTATTATACTTGGGGAAATATTTTTACGTAAAAAACAATGAAATATGTTTTGCTTGATTTATCATTTACAAATTGTGTCTCTTGTATATTGTAATTCAGCTACAGTATATGAGATGCACAACACATGCTTTAGCGTATGTTATGCAACCCAATGAATCCATTTAGCAAATGTACAATCACTGTATATACACAATACCATATAATGTACAATAACTGTAAATACTGTAGTCTGAGTAGAACTAATCAATGCAACAGGACATTATACTTTCCTTCACTATATCAAGTTCTACACTCCTTTTGTGTATGTCATGGTTTGATCATAATGATTATATTTCCTCTTTGAAAAAAAATATATGTATTCATTTCTGGAATGTTGGGATTGCCTTTGCCTAGTTTTTTTTTTACTTGGTTACCATATATTATTGTTTTTGCTGTCTATTGTTCAATGAATTCCAATAGCCACGACCTCTTCACATCACAATCAACAGACTGCTTGAATTCAAACTTGCAGTTCACGTTCACAATTCATGTTGAATGTGTGCAGTTCATTGTTCATGATGCACATTTAATGCTGTGTATATACTGTGTACTCTATGCAGTTCACTTTAAACGCTTATGTTGAAATTGTATTTTAGAATAATTTTTGTTATCACTATTTCAAAGTATTTATTACCAGTGATTTATATAGCACACACATATTCCGCTGCGCTTTACATTATGATTTTAAAAGATAAATAAATGCAGTCACTTGTTCCTGTGGCCCCCATCCCACCTTTATTGTCAGGTTCCAGACTGTACACTTGTATTCTACATTGTTACTCTATTAGAGGGCCAGCTACCTGACAGAGCAGGAACATGGCTAAACATGGCTGCTTGGTTTGTTTCTATAGAAACAACACCAATATCCGCCCTCCTTCCAATAAAATTTAGAGGCTGCATTTACATATTTATATGGGCTCAGACATTGAAGTATACATGTTGTCTGCAGGTTATGTCCTCTTTAATTGTCAGTCAAATCTCTTAAGCATGGGCCTCTGTCACTGCTTTATTTTGTTGGGCCCTTCATGCCCCAGCCCATCACTGGTCTAAAGAACAAAGGGGACAGAAGAAGACATTTCATCTGGCTTAGGTCAGTTACCTGGAGTGTACCTTTAGTCAGTCACACATAGATCATCCCAACCAAACAATTTTATACATAGGAGTGGTGCTGGTTAAGTGAAAGCAGAGCTAGCAGCAGAGAGGGTAGCTTCCATCTGGTACTAGTATTTATCTCTAAACTGTTAAGGTCAGACAATTCATGTTTAATCAATTAATGGTGTTCTACTAAAACTCCATTCAACAAATCATTTTGAATAATGATCACATCTTGAACAACAACTTACTATCTCAAGAGCAAGAGCCTGGCATGTGCACTGTCACAATTTAGGTACATAGACCCTCTCACCACACCTGGTGCTGCCGATTTACTGGCTGGTATGTGTCCGATGGCCAGTCATTTTAGGATTCCCCTGTTGCTGCGGTCTGGCGTGATATGGGTGCCGCCATGTTTTCTGACATCAGCTGAGATTGTTACAGCTATTTCAGTCTCTACCCTGCACATGACTCTAATGTCCAATCCTGAACTAGAGCTCCCTAGTTAAACTGCTCATTGCCATTACAACTAGTCTTCTAGGTACTCATGGTCTCCTGTGTCACAAGTGGTTCTCTGTTTCAGAGCTTCCATCATCTGTTTAATTTCCTCTCCATAGCTGTTCAGAGTGCTCCTATTTCTGCTATTGATTCAGCCCTGTGTTCATCACTCTCCATTCTGCAGCATAGAATCACCATCAGTTCTACCTGTTGTAATCTGAGCTAATCTTACACCAGTGTGCTGCCTGCTACCTGTAGTTTCACCTCTGCTCCAACCAACTACAATCTGCTATTCTGTAGCCTGCTAAATGCAGTCTCCAACACTACTGGCCAATATCTATGTACAGAGCTGCTATCATTAACTATCACCAGTTCTACAGCTGCAATTGCAGACACACATGCTGTAGTGTGCTAGAGACTGAGGGGGAGATGTACTAAGCTGTGAAAAGAGTGGAGAGGTGAGCCAGTGGAGAAGTTGCCCATGGCAACCAATTAGAATTGAAGTAACATTAATTAATTGCATACTATAAAATTATACAGAGAATATGATTGGTTGCCATGGGCAACTTCTCCACTGGCTCACTTGTCTACTCTTTTCACTGCTTAGTACTGTACATCTCCAACCAAATCATCCTTATCTATAAGCACTCACATATTCTATGTTACATATAGGATAGCTGCCACTACCAGGTAGCCCTGCTGCTCCAATTTAGAGTGCAATGCAAACTCATAATCTGACATGCACTATTGTATATTACTTCAAAAACCAGTATGATCTTTCTGGTATGATTTGTGAATAACAAAATACTAGATATTAGTAATAGATATTTGATTTATATGAGTGATAAACCCATTGGTAGTACATGCTTTCCAATTGAAATCTAGTACTGCATGTACCAAGTAGATTACTCTAGGCCTTATTAAGAGATGTACGTAAACCTGATGTATTTAGATCTGCGCTTGTGTGACCTAAATGCTGTAGCATGACTGACATATTGCTGGCATTTGGGGGTGGTGACAGGAAGCATCACAGAAAATGGGGCCATGTTGACCCTATTTTCTGGTCATGCTGAAGCTAGTGATTGTTTAGTTGGATGCAGTTTCACTGACCCTGGATACATGACTTAACAGAACATCTTGAGTAACCAGGTCGTCCAGTTAATATGATACTGTGACCGCGGATGAAGCCTGCAGAGGGTGTCTGTTGACTGAAGATGCCTTCTGTGGCATTAGCACATTTTAGTACAGCCACTATGTATAAATATGCAGTGGCTGCTAACTGCTTCCATGTCCAAATCAGGATCTTATTGCATAAATGTAAAAGACTGTCCTTGTAAAATCGATGCATACAGTACTTGAACCTTAGACATGCCCGATAAATAATATAAATGTAAAAAATAGCAATTACATTATATATCTATAAGTGGTTCTTTACCACCACCTGGTAGCCAAACATATTGATTATTCTAAGTCTTTGGGGAAGTAATAATAATGTTGTAATGCCCTATTGCATGTAATGTTATACTAATATCTTCATCCAAAAATATAAATTTTATAGCTCTTCAGTATTTTAAAGTTATTAGATGGTAAATTATTGTAGCATTGGTTCGAGAATATATTTACATTGAAAGTTTTTCTAGATATACAGTACATGATTCTAATTTGCTATGATGTTATTGCAATACAGACTTCACTGAAATGCAACTGTTTATTTCTAATGGATTCACTTAGAGTAGAGGTAATCATATACAAAATCTTTCTACAATTTGTTTTTTTTTCTTACTATCTAAAACCACAACTTTAAATAGAACCCAAATACTTTGTTGGTTATTGGCCAGAAAGAAACATCCTGTACAGTATAAAAAATTCTTTAGTTTATACTACATGTAAGAAAAATAACTATTTAATACATTAGATGTACAACCTTTACATTTTGATGACTGAAGGTGGCTAAATTAATAATGTGTGTGCATAATTTTACTTTTACTAATAATAATAATTATTATTATTATTATTATTATTATTATTATTCTAATAATACATTACAAAGAATAACAACCACTATAGAGTTGAATATGGTAAATCTAATACCCTTGAAATGTATGTGACCTATAAATCCTAAATACTTTATATATATATCATGTGTGATTCCCCTTTTAAGTCACATCATATTTTAACTAGCCAGTTTATCAAATAGTGAATAGATGTAATTGTACTCTGAAGTAATAGAAAGGCTGAGATAGCTGTGAAAGAACGGCTATTTCTTTCCAGTCGCTGTTGGCTCTATTACAAGCTTTTACTTCGCTTAATAGCACTAATGTACAGGATAGACAACCATGCCAAGTTTGTTTTGTCATTTTATGAGGGCTACAAAATGGGTCTTGATGCCCTATATAAAAAGTAGGGAGAGGGCACATTAAAGCATACTCCAATCTTTCATTCCCAGCCCAACGATCTTTACCAAACAAAAGATGGTTTTTGAAAGTGATTTCTTCCTTTTAGACCTTATTAGTTCAAAGCAGGAGTTTTACTCCCAACATACATAATGTTCAATAAGAAAAAAATATTCCCAATCTAACAGGCTTTATTTTAAAAAGCACATTTTCCCTTCCAATGCTTTCAGGTCATGAGTGAGGAAGAAAAGAGCTAATGTCTTATACTCTTTGATGTTACAAGTATACCTCCTTACAACAGTGTTCTAGAATCTGCTTGTAAAGCACATGATAAATCTGATTACTTCATGGGTGGAGGAAAATATTCATTCATCTATTTAGTTTATAGTTGAAAAGTTTGAGTGTCTGTCCAAAAAAACAAAGTTTTGGTCATGTTTAAACTGTAGAGAGGAAAGCAGAAAGCATGACAAATAGCCTTCAATCACATCACTATTACTACCTGTGTCTATCATTTTTATTATTATATGTATTTCACGAGAGGCAATCAATTTGCCGGCTGCCGGGATCCCGGCAGTCAGGAGACCGACGCCAGATTCCCGACAGCTGGCAATGCCACTAGCAGAAATACCACCTCACAGGGGCTATTCCCACTAGTAGGTGTCAATGACACCAATAGAGTGGGAATAGATCCTGTGGCGAGGACCCCACAGTGATTCCTATAATATCCAGAATTGTATGCCAATGTAAGCCAAATAAGGACATTACCAGAGTAGAAATACACAAACATTTATTGAATAATCATACTCATTCAACTTTTCATCCCCAAAGGGTATTTGTCAAGATCAGCCACAGAAAACATGTCAGCACACCAGGCAAACAGGAAACATACTGACACATGAAGCGTACTGACACATATATAAGAAGGTAGAAGTGGGCACTCCAGACATTTAGATATTATGTCACGTTCCAGAACAAACTGATGACATATGTATGTGCAGAAAGGCACAGCACTCTGGAAACAAATTGAATGTATAAACTTCAGGGGCGGTATATAATTAAGTCCAAGTTTGGGATGTCGGCTGAACTCAGATGTTTTTTTAAAGGGGCAACCATTTACAAGGCTAAACCATGAGTTCTAAATGATTGCCCCTTTAAAAAACCTCTGAGTTCACCCGGCATCCCGCACGGCCGCAGAACTCGGACTTCATCACATTCCAGCTGAGTTTATTTACTGCAAGAAAAATGTAATTAAAAAAAGGGGAAAAATGATTTATGTACTTTTTAGCAGTCAGTTGACAATGATGGAAGGGCAATCCACAGCCACCCAGGTAAACAGGATTATTATTATAACTCTCAATATCATGGCCAGGCAGATTATTATTATTACAGTACCGGACCCTTCATCATTCAGTCACGGAACATAACACATGAAGATCACTGGCCTATCATAAATCAGAGGTCCTGTAGTCATGTGCTGGATTTCAACTGCCTGATTGACCAGTGATTGAGGCATACACTGTATTCACAGCCAGCTGCCTAGGAGGACTCTCTGTGACAAAAGTCCTGGTTCTCTTAGCACTTGCACTAGTAAGTCAGCACCATGCCCTGAAGACAAAGAATTACTGTCTTAGGACAGCAGGAGGCAGTAGAAGGACCATTACTGTATGAAATGAAGACTACAGTTGAATGAATGATTGTGAACATGCATATCAAAACATTGGAGCACTGAGCATGAAGTTTTTTGAGGTGAGAAATAGCAGCAACATGTAAGTCCAACCAAAACCATTCAATGTTGTTGTACAAAAGCTGAAGAAGCGGGGCAGTGACCTCACTGTAGTGTGGCCGAAATTTTGAAAGGTAGTTGTTCATACCCAAAAGTGCTTCAGACTCAACTTACAGTATTTGCAGGGGTAGGCATATGTTGGATAGCCTGTGTCTTGGAAGGATCTGGGACCTCAGTGTATCTAAAAAAAAAAAGGTTTGACAGGGTTTATCTGCATGTTGATTTCATGGACTCTTTGGCGGATCTTGCGGAGGCACTTGCTGTGTCCTTCCCAGGGCCGGCATCAGAAATCTTGGGGCCCCATACACTGATATCTCTGGGGGGCCCCTACCCCCTCAACTCTTCCCCTAAATATAAATGTGTGTGTATATATATATATATAAAATACATATATAAGCACACATACATGTACATATACTACACAGACACAAACATACATATATAGACACAGACCCACAGATTGTCACAACGGTGAGGGAGATTGCAAGGACCCAGGAGGGACTGACCTTGTCTGTAGGGACATCACATTGGTAAAGCTGCAGTCGGCTGCTGTCTGATATTCCCAGTCAGTGTGCCTGGCAGTGCTGTGCCGCTCAGCTCCTCGGAGTCAGCGGCAGCAGCAGGGACGGGCTGGCGCGGGTTCATGCGTAGTAACACCGCGACGCTGGCAACACAGCACGGGACCAGCTCAGACCAAGTGATGGGGTATGCAGCGGGGGTTGTGTTTGTATTGGGAAGTAATTGTCTGTTAATTGACGTATGGGCGTCCCAGAGTGCACGGGAGCCACAGCTTTCTTAGGCGCTGCCTACACATTTTTTGTGCCCCTGATGCTCGGGGCCCCCCTGATCCTTGGGGCCCCATACGGGTGTCCCCTTTGACCCCCCCTGTCGCCGGGCCTGGTCCTTCCATGGAGAGACCCCAAATGAGGATGTATTTCACAATGATCTCGCAAGGGTATCCCTCAAACAGATGTTCCATGCATTATTGGAATACTTCACTGCCAGTGCATATGCCAGAGGGTATTAGGAGGAAGGTATTCTGTACCTGCCCACAGGTGTCATGAATATGGGGAGCATGAATTATATCTTATCCAGTGTGATCTGCCAAAATCTACAATTGGCATCCAGAATGTTAAATAGCTTTACATTGGCAAGTCAGCTATTACTTACTCAACAGTCCTGAGGGGGATATGTGGTCTCATCAGAGCTTTGTTCAGATTGCACAGGGTCAATCCTGATGCATACTGAACCATATGTTTTTACTGCTGCAACCACAGCCAACACCTGCAGGGTGGCTTCTACCACTGGAACAATGACATCCAATGCTGTCATACAGGGCCGTAAATAGGTGAGTGCGGAGAGGGCACTTCACATAGCGCTGCAGGACAGGGGTCGCTGTTGGCAGCACTTGTCAATTATCTGTTTTAATTACTTACTTGCAGCTTCCTCCCTTTTTGAAGCTCAGCATCTCCTGACCACCCCTGTCTCCTATCCTGACCCCTTCTGTTGCTAATACCTATACAACATTCATGAACTCAACTTGAGATTTCTTGATTATTCAGTCACACTATCCTTTATTACATTTCAAGATGCTAACATACCTGGGATTCGAACCCATTGCCTGTGGCATTGCAGTCAGACAATATATTCATTGAGCTATCTGCCCTTGCATAGAACGGTAGATAATTCTAAGATAGAGAATTCTAACTATTTGAAGCTTACCTTGTACTTTGTGAAAAAATGATCAGCATTGCGGCTGAGCAGATCTATGTAGTGTGTGGCTGCAAGAGATTGGATTTGTGTCTGCATCCTGCTTTTACACGGCAGGAAAGACAGACACGAGGTGATGACACTGCATCATCTGAATCCCTGAATAACAACGAGCTCTCAAGGTAAGTGCATGACTGTAGCATAAAGAGGTTTTCTGTCCAAATAAATTTTCTTGCAGTGTTCTATAAATGTGTGTTATAGCATGGGCTTTCTCTGGCATCAATCTTGTAATGCCCCTTCTCCATGAGGCATACGATTTATATCCCTATTGGAAAAATGGGGGAATGGGGGCCACCAAAACTCTCTATGGCACAGGGCACCAGAAAGTCTAGTTACAGCTCTGCTGTCCTACAATTTAACTCTATCACGCTAACACTTGGCCAGAAGCACATGCCTGGAAGCACATTCTATGGGTGAAAGTCGCATCTAAATGTATGTGATAGGTGAGTGAGAGTTTATCAATGGCATTACAATTGGACAGATCAGTAAGATCTTTTAACTTTGGAATATCCTGTAGAATTACATACACATCAGCACTTCATGCTATTAACCCCTGTTTTATGCTGTCTGACAAACTTAGGAGCAGTTTGACATTGCTGGCGCCTGGAGTTTGGAACTGGCTGACACAATGTCCATTTGCCAGGTGCCTGCTGCAATGTTTTTATTAGCAGTGTACCCATCTCATTCTCTGCACTCTCCAGAGCTCTGCCTTCTGCCTCCTGTACAGTGTGTTGCTGTCTCTCCCACAGTATCGATCGAGGAGCCATTGGGTGGCAGGAGCAGCAGGGTGGTTTCAGTTTCCAGAGTGACTGTCTCTAGTCTGTGTCAGTGACAGATAGTAAGGCTGACTGAGCTCACAGATTGGTTTCCAGTTGAGTGCAACCTATGGAAGTGCACTTACTGTGTGGCATAATGTGTAAGAGACATTACTGTGTGGCATTATTTGTATAAGGGAAACTATCACTATGTGACATTATGTGTATACAGAGCACTGGTACTATATGGCATTATGAGTATAAGGGGCATTACTATTGTGTGTAGCATAATGTGTATATGTGGCACTACTCTGTGACAAAACGTGTTAAAATGAGCACTACTGTGTGGCATAATGTGAATAAGGGGCACTACAGTGTGGTTTAATGTGTTATATACTGATGATTTCAGTAAACTGTTTGATTTTAGTTTTCAAATGTATTACCTTGTTAAAATAATAAAACATATTGGGATGGGTTAGTCCAGAAAATCAGCCAAATCTCTTTTTCTTTCTCAGACTCTTGCTTTTGGAGGTATTTTATCCTTTACTGCATCAGCCTAACAGCCCAGCCTGGCTGACCTTTCCGTTATCCATCTCTCCAGGTTTCTTCATATTTATAGTATCAGCAGTGATGAGCAATGTTGCAGTGAAATTTATCAGTAATTTAATTATGTAGAGGAACAAGCCATTTCACCTAGGTGTGAAGTTATATAGAGTATCCATTTTCCACTATATTTGTATGTTTGCATTTCCCAGAAAATTCTATGCATAGAGCTAGGATGAGAATAGTTAATACATTTTGCTGTGTGTTTTAGACTGAATTGTATCGGCACTAATTGAATATCCCCCTAAGGCCGGTTCCAAAACTCAAAATGTTGCTCCCCAATACCAAATTTTGTGAATATTATGCAGAATAGTTTTGAAATGTTTTTCTTGTCTATACCCTTATGGTATCCTTGGGGTAGAGTTCAAGGAATTTGATTTTACCACTTAGGGGTATATTCAATTCGTGCCGTTTTTTCCGTCAGTCGGAAAAACGTCACTTTTTTGACAGTTTTAGGTCGAATATGCATTCGACCTATTCAATGAAAGTGCCGTTTTTTCGACTGTACGGATCGTGTAATGGTTAGCATTACTGCCTCACAGCACCGAGGGTCATGGGTTCAATTCCCACCATGGCCCTAGCTGTGCAGAGTTTGCATATTCTCCCCGTACTTGCATGGTTTCCACCGGGTACTCCGGTTTCCTCCCACAATCCCAAAAATATACTGGCAGGTTAATTGGCTCCCAACAAAAATTAACCCTAGCGTGAATGTGTCTGTGTGTACATGTGATAGGGAATATAGATTGTAAGCTCCACTGGGGCAAGGACTGATGTGAATGGGCAAATATTCTCTGTAAAAAGTGCTGCGGAATATGTGTGCGCTATATAAATAACTGGTAATAAATAAATATTAAATAAGCTGGCACTTTTCAGAAAACACGTGGATCGACAAGTTACTCGCCGATCCATGTGTTTTTGTTGAAAACGCAGATGTTTTCAACAGTTTGCCGCTGATGCAGATTCGACTTGTAATCGAGTCGAGTCTGCATTGTCGGAATGTGGGCTGTTTCCAGCCAGCATTGAATAGTGACATGTCGGATCCCCTCTGTCTGAGAGGATCCAGCATCAATTGAATATAGCCCTTAACTGGCTAATATTTTTTTCTAAAAAAACATCCACAACATTTTTAAATAATCTGTTAATAAATTGATGCTGAATCAGGTAACATAGCTATTGTCTAGTCAAAAGAATTTTTTTTAAAAATGACCATATTGAGGAAATTTATTCTAAAAAAATATTTTATACAGTAGAAACATTTTTTTTTAAATACCTTGCTTTGTGTGTGTTTTTATACTTTATAAAGTTATTTCTTGCAGTACTTCACAGTCCAGCAGGAGAAGCACTCACCAGCAGCAGGGAGTGGGCCTTCCTAACATCAGCCATCTCTGCTGCTGTGGTGCTGCCCAGGAGAGGGTGAAGGGCATTTAGGATCACCCTTCTCTAAACTGGCTGGCAGAAGGAAGCTCAGGGGAAGTTGCCACTCCAACCAAGGTGCTGAGCCTGGAAAATGCCAGTAGATTAGCTTCCAGCAGATGCCGGCAGACTTCTCTGACACGGTTACATCAGATGCCACAATGTCAGGGAAAGCCCAGTTTTGTAATTGACTCTTGGAAAACTATACATCGCTAATAACAGTTTGACCAAAAGAAGTAAAGGAACAGAGAACATCTCCATTTTTCTACTTGCAAGTTAACAAACCATAAGAATTTATGTTAAAAACATAGAAGTTTTTAAGTGTGGCAAAGAGAGCAATTTCCCATGACCCTGTAGTGGAAAGGCTGAGAGGCTTTCTGGGAGTCTGCATGCTCATACTGCAGACTGGACGAAACATTACACTTTCCAACATACAGGACACATACACACAGGGTGAGGAAATGTATGTACAGTAATTGGTATAAGCTTTCAGCTAGTCTGTAGCCTCATGCTGCAGACAGGATTAAAGATTTTACACTTTCCTACACACAGGGCTGTAACAGTATACACAGGTGGAGGACTTGGAGGTTGTTGATTTATTGTTGAGATAGTGTTTGAGGAGGGTGATAAATAGCGACTGTTTGTTGTGGGCAGAGTGGCCAATACTAAACTAGTTGGATGGGTCACTAAATAGATGACCTGGGGCATAAATTCATCCCTGGTGTGTGGCAGGTATGCGAACAACAGACAAAGAAGAAGGGGGGTGCAAATCCCCACCCCTAAATTCCCTTCTGCACACTGAAAATTACCTGTAACCATCCCTGAACCTATCTGGTAATAAAATTCAGAGAATTAGTCACAAATGTTTGCAAACACATGTTTAGCTGCTGGCCACTTCATGGCTTCTCTGATGCAGCAGTCCTAACCTACATAATAGCAGTGCCCACATAGGGCCATGTAATTTGTCACAGTAGGCCTCATGATAAAGGCTATTACTAAAATACTTCCAGACAGAGAGCTAACTTACCCGGGAGCCACCCCCAGGATCTCCCATTGGCACTACAAGGAACAGCATGCCTTCCAAATGCTGATCCCATCCAATGCCTCTTGCACACAAGCAGACAAACAATTTGGAAGCTGCTCAATCATACTTGGAGATAATTATATATCAGGTGCTGGAAGGGGGAGGGGTCACAGACAAACAACAGACAAAGAGGAAGAGGGGTGCAAATCCCCACCCCTAAATTCCCTTTCGCACACTGAAAATTACCTGTAACCATCCCTGAACCTATCTGATAATAAAATTCAGAGAATTAGTCACATATGTTTGCAAACACATGTTTAGCTGCTAGCCACTTCACGGCTTCTCTGATACAGCAGTCCTAACCTACATAATAGCAGTGCCCACATAGGACCATGTAAAGTAGGCCTCATGATAAAGGCTATTACTAAAACACTTCCAGACAGAGAGCTAACTTACTCGGGAGCCACCCCCAGGATCTCCCATTGGCACTACAAGGAACAGCATGTCTTCCAAATTCTGCTCCCATTCAATGCCTCTTGCACACAAGCAGACAAACAATTTGGAAGCTGCTCAATCATACCTGGAGATAATTATATATCAGGAGGGGGGTGCAAATCCCCACCCCTAAATTCCCTTCTGCACACTGAAAATTACCTGTAACCATCCCTGAACCTATCTGGTAATAAAATTTAGAGAATTAGTCACAAATGTTTGCAAACACATGTTTAGCTGCTGGCCACTTCAAGGCTTCTCTGATACAGCAGTCCTAACCTACATAATAGCAATTGGTATAAGCTTTCAGCTAGTCTGTAGTCTCATGCTGCAGACAGGTTTAAACATTTTACACTTTCCTACACACAGGGCAGTAACAGTATACACAGGTGGAGGACTTGGGGGTTGTTGATTTATTGTTGAGATAGTGTTTGAGGAGGGTGATAAATAGGGACTGTTTGTTGTGGGCAGAGTGGCCAATACTAAACTAGTTGGATGGTCACTAGATAGATGACCTGGGGCATAAATTCATCCCAGGTATGTGGTAGGTATGTGGCAGGTACACATTAAACCTAGTGGGCATATTTGCAGTTATATTATGTGTGATACAGTTGCCAGGTTTTAATTTTTAAGACTCTGTGATAGTGTAGGACCTGCATGAAGGTAGGGTACCTTAGTGATCGGTTTGCAGGCTTCCGTGCATTGGCCAAGTCACTAACTAAACCCCCATCATTTATTTATTGATGTTGTGAGGATGTGAGCTTGCTATGGTGAGTGCTGAATTTTCTGTTTGTATATATTTAAGTAGATGGCCATGGGCTGCATGCACCCCACCCTATGAGTGGTGAGTGCAGACATTGCATTGCTGTGGTTTTATATTTGTTTTTTATATATATATATATATATATATAAAAAAATAAATACTGTAGATAGCATTCTCAGCCAGTCTACAGGTACTGAAGCCCACAGTGAATTGGCAGGGCTCGAGCTAAACTGTGTGACAATAACCGGTGGGTTGGGGTCAGACTCACAGGATTCTTCCATCTGCAGCATGCAGAATCAGCGTTCACCAGTGGGTTCCGTCTCACAGTCCCGCAGCAGTAGTCAGAGCACTGTTGCTTGCTACAGTGCAGGCTAAGTGGTACCAGGCAGGAGCCACCCTGTCCCCTATTGCTGGTGTTAGCAGGGATCCTGGGACAGAGCCAATTAGCTCTGAAGCAGCAGCAGGGTGCGCTTGGACACACTTGGATCCCACTGTGAACCACACAGGTGCTGCTGTACATGCAAGTGCCCCATCAGTGCTTGGAGCCCAGTAGCAGGTGTCTCCATTGTCTCTGGGAGTTACGCTCCTGTAGGTTACCTCTGTATTGTCAGTGATAAGGTTGAGGGGTTTTATTTGAAACTGCTGGCTGTGAACTTGCTGTATTTGACAGCCTGCATTCCTTCAATAAAGTACAACAAAGTGGTTCTGAAAACCTGTAAAGCATTTTCTAATTACTATGCCTTTTACACGGGTATTGCAGATTAAAAATATAGCCCAGTATTTCCCCCTCTTTTGTTTACAGTGGGTATTTAGATGATTATTATCATTTGGAATGTATCTTAAAACCTTTCCCTCTTTTTTACTGTCTTTCTACTTACATTTTCTTCTTGACTCTCCCTAATCTCATAGTCAACAATAGGGAGGCCAATCCCGGGATTGGGATCGGTGGGATCCCGGGATTTGGGCCCAAAAATGCCAGAATTTGAATCCCGGGATAGGAGCCTCCAATCCCGGGATTCACGGGATTAGAATGCGCATGCGCAGTTTTGCCAGACAGCGCTGAGCACTATAGCACAGCGCTGACCGGCTGTCAGCGATGTAGTTACATCAGCTATGGACACACACACACTGACCGTGCTGGCAGCATTTCAAATGTAGCGCCGGCCGCCAGCCAATCAGAGCTGGCAGACTGGCAGCCAATCAGGGAAGCGGCAGTTCTGACTGGCTGGCGGCCAGCGCTACGTTTGAAATGCTGCCAGCTCGGTCAGTGTGTGTGTGTCCATGGCTGGTGCCCGCGGCCCGTCTAAGTAGTAAGTGTTTATCTTATCGCTACCTACACCCACACTCCCTCACTGCTCAGACATCCTCCCTTCCTGTACCTTACATGCTCACTACACACCCACCCTCCCACTGCTCCCTACACCCACTCTCCCGCTGCTCCCTACACCCACCCTCCCGCTGCTCCCTACACCCACCCTCCCGCTACTCCCTACACCCACTCTCCCGCTGCTCCCTACACCCACCCTCCCTTCCTGTTCCTTACATGCTCTCTACACCCACCCTCCCTTGCTCCATACATCCACCCTGCCTTGCTGCCCTCCACATATACTTTCCCCGCTCCCTACACTGCTCCCTACACTGATCCCTACTTCAACCCCGGGATCCTGGGAATCCCGGGATTGAGCATTTTTCAATCCCGAATCCCGGGATTGAAAAAATGCCTCGGGATTGGCCTCCCTAGTCAACAAGCACATCAATCACTTGTTCCACTCATTGGGGGATAATACACTTGTATTTCTTATACTCCATTCTTATGCACTTTGCTCCCATCTCCTCTTGTGTTTCTTAGAGAACTTTATATACCAATCTTCTGTACTATTTTTAGCTCTCAGGCAGCTTTTTCTGTTACATACAGTGTCACACAGACTTACATCACTTGTATTTCTTTCTAGATTGTGGTAAGGCTCTGTGATGACTTTACACAATAGGGGTAATTCAGACCTGATTGTAGCAGCAAATTTGTTAGCAGTTGGGCAAAACCAAGGGGGTAATTCAGAGTTGATCGCAGCAGCAAATTTGTTACACTGCAAATGTTATATCTGCCACACCTGCAGTGCACATGGGGGGTCATTCCAAGTTGTTCGCTCGTTGCCGATTTTCGTTATGCTGCGATTTGTTGCTAATTGCGCATGCGCAAGGCACGCAGGGCGCATGCGCTTAGTTATTTAACTAAAACTTAGCAGTTTTGCTGTGGATCTTGCGGCGCTTGTCAGTCGCACTGCTGATAGGTGAATGATTGACAGGAAAGGGGCGTTTCTGAGTGATAACTGAGCGTTTTCAGGGAGTGTGCTAAAAAACGCTGGCGTGTCAGGGAGAAACACGGGAGTGTCTGGAGAAACGGGGGAGTGGCTGGCCAAACGCAGGGCGTGTTTGTGACGTCAAACCAGGAACTAAACGGACTGAGCTGATCACAATCTGTGAGTAGGTCTGGAGCTACTCAGAAACGGCAAAGAATTATTTAGTAGCAGTTCTGCTAATCTTTCGTTCGCTATTCTGCTAAGCTAAGCTACACTCCCAGAGGGCGGCGGCCATTGCGTGTGCAATGCTGCTAAAAGCAGCTAGCGAGCGAACAACTCGGAATGAGGGCCATGGTTTTGCCCAACTGCTAACAAAATTGCTGCTACGATCAGGTCTGAAAACCCCCCAATGCCAATGCGAAACAGCACATAGGGTATAAAAAACAGCAAGTTTATTACCAATAATTTACCCCTGGAATTTAAAAATGTACAAATGTAAGAAAAAAGAAAAAAAGGTGTCTTATTTGGCGCACTAAAAATCTAATTTAACATTTATTACAACACATTTAAAATTGTATATTAAAACTAAAACAGCAACATTTTGACAAAGCATAGACAAAGATAAGTGTGAAAAAGAATTGAAATGCAGGGTTTAAAAACTGAAAGAAGTCTGTCTTGCTGTGTGTTTGTTTGTGTTATTATTAATTAGGTTAGGATGCTGTTAAATTCCTGGCAATCGGGATCCCAACAGTCAAAAGGATCCCAACGCTCAGAAAAATGACAGATCCCGGAGGTAAGTATGGAGAATTAGCGATAGGTTTTGGCACTAGGGGGAGGGTTAGAGATAGGTTGCAGGTGTAGGGAAGATTAGGATCTTCATACTGTAAACTCTCACAAGCAAGGTGCTTTCTCATCATGTGCTTTTCTCTCTCTTAGACTATTTTCTACTCAGGGCTGGATTAAGGCTTGTGGGGGGCCAGGGGCAATTAAGTTGTGAGGGTCCCACTAAATAAATTACTGTCAAACAACACTCCCCCCAGCAGGCAGCCAGGAAAGTGTGCTCAGAGCAGTCTCAGCTCGGAGTCCTTAAACATTTGCAGAGGCTGCAGGTAACACTGGGAGAGTGTTTCGCAGGGTAAAATCCTGTGAGACTGTGTGCAGTGAGGAGCTCTTCAATGGCTGCTGTAAAGGAATAGCTGAGCTACCGAAGTGGAGACACAGCTAAATACTGTGCTCCGGTTCTAATAGCAGTGACTGGGGGCCCTGGGATAACCAACCCTGTCACCACTGCTATAACCCGGCTCTGTTTCTACTACATACTCTCCTAACGCACCAAACCCTTGAATTCTGCCACCTTGATGCTTATTTCAGTGTCCTTTTCCCTGTTACAGCACTATTTATATACCATATACTTTGTCTTGTACTGTAAGTTGATATTTTCTTGTTTTGCTCATTTGTCTCCATACTTTTTTAGGCGACGTGGAACCCATGTGGCGTTATATAAATAAACAATGATAATAATGAGGCTGCAGGAGGGGATGGCTAGGGTTAGATAGCAGGAGGAGATGCTTAGGGTAAGGTTGCGGGAGGGGACGGTTAGGTTTAGATAGCAGGAGGAGATGCTTAGGGTAAGGTTGTGGAGGGTACGGTTAGGGATAAATGGCAGGAGGGGATGGTTAGGTTAAGGTTGCAGGAGGGGACAGCTAGGGTTAGATGGCAGGAGGGGATGGTTAGGGTAAGGTTGCGGGAGGGGACAGTTAGGGTTAGATGGCAGTAGGGGATGGTTACGGTAAGGTTGCGGGAGGGGACGGTTAGGGTTAGATGGCAGGAGGGGATGGTTAGGGTAAGGTTGCGGGAGGGGATGGTTAGGGTTAGATGGCAGGAGGGGATGGTTAGGGTAAGGTTGCGGGATGGGACGTTTAGGGTTAGATGGCAAGAGGGGATGGTTAGGGTAATGTTGCAGGAGGGGACGGTTAGGGTTAGATGGCAGGAGGGGATGGGTAGGGTAAGGTTGCGGGAGGTGATGGTTAGAGATAGGTTTAGGGGTAGTATTAAAATACTTACCGGGATCCATTGGGTTTCCTGCCATTGGGATTCCGCTGTCTTCTGACTGCCTGGATTTCGTACCCAAACCATTAGCTGTATTATATTACAAGTTCAAAGTGTGTACATTATTTAATATAAAGAGATTTTGTGGAGATACAGTACGTTATGTCATAACATTTCTTTATATTAAGTAATACTCACATTTTGAACTTATAATACACCTAATTAATAACAATAATAAACACATAGCAAGGGATATATTTAGTAAAGGTCCATTTTGATAAATTTTACTCTATTTTAGTTCAATTAAAATCGATCTTAATCGATGCTGGGCTTCCAGGTCTAAAACACACATTTACTAACATTAAAAATACATATAAAAAATCATCTCTAAATGTGTTTTAGTCCTGTAAGCCCAAACATTGATTAAGATCGATTTTAATCTATCTGAATAAGATTTAAAATGATCAAAATTGACCTTTAGTAAATATTCCCCCAAGACTCGTTTCAGTTTTTAAATACTTAATTTCAATTCTTTTCCACACTTAACTTTGTTAATGCTTACAAATATTTTGCTAGTTTAGTCTTCATATACAATATTAAATGTGATCTAATAAAAGTTACATTTTCATGTTAGTGTGCCAAATACGACAGCGCTATTTCTGTTTTCTTACGGTGTATAGGATCGCTATGGCTGTCAATATGCTGTACCTCCTCACCTGATAGACAAACACTTGTTGGAGTGTATATAAGTTTTTTTTACTTGTGCAACCTCCCCCCCCCCCCCCCCCCCCCAAAATAAAAATTAAAAAAAATAAAAACTATTTTAAACAATTGATTTTTATATATATATATATATATATATATATATATACACACACACACAGTTGAAATTTGATCATTGTACAGTATTTAACTTTTTCCTTGGAAGTACATAGCTGCGGTTTGCTGTGACTTATAATATCCTTAGAATTTACACTGGGGGATGCATAATGTAATATTTAATATATGTTAAGGGCCATGACAATGATCTCTAGAATCCTTGAGAATATAGAAAGCTAATAATACCCCTTTCACACTGACAGAGCCGGGTCACACCCGGGAATATGTTCCCGGACGCATCCCGGGTCAAAACCAAGGAATGTCCCCTTTCACACTACACTTAGACCTGGGATCGACCCGAGAAAGCCCCGTTTACACTGATCCTGGGAAATCCCTGCAAATGCATATGTATGTCATTAGAAATGGACATTTTTCTTGCTCACATGAGATGAGGTCACAATAGGCAAGCAAAGGGAGGGGTGGGGCCTGCTCACAGCATTGCTGCAGTCATGGCCAACGGAGTACCAGTATGTATGCCAGAGCTTGTGATTCTTTGTGCTTTACAGCAGTTTCATGCAGCCAGTGAGAGCATTATGCAGCTTGTCACACTGTGCAGTATACTGCACATGTATTTTATGAGGAGGAGGAGGGCGCAATTTATGGTGGAGATGGCTGCTAGTCACCGCCAATATTTGCGCAGGAGGAGAGGCCTCATATCATCCAGAATAAGTACCATCCTGAGACTGAACCTGGGGACCAACCGATCATTGTGGTCCAGAGATCGCCGGCATGGAGAAGCCTTTATGAGGACCGTGGAAGCTTACCAGGATGAAGAGTGGATGTCTAACTTCCGTATGTCTCGTGCAACCTTTGATTACATCCTGGGCTTACTTACCCCAGCACTTGACATGCAGACCACCTGGCTTAGGAGACCCATCAGGGCACGCAGGAGGCTAGCCATTGCATTGTGGTGGTATGCTACCCCGGGAGAGTACCTCACAATCTCGTGCTTGTTCGGTGTTGGGATCTCCACAGTCTGTGTCATAGTCCACCAGGTGACTCAGGCAATGGTATCTACCTTATACAAGTGCTTCAAATCTTTACCACAAGGACAGCGCTTACCGGACACCATAAAAGGATTTGTGAAGTGAGGCTATCCGCAGTGTGCAGGAGTGATTGATGGGACACACATCCCTATTATTGCCCCATGTGACAACCCTGCAGATTATTTTAACAGGAAAGGCTGGAACGCAATCATATTACAGGCTGTTGTGGACCACAAATATTGGTAAGTGTTTTCTTTGGGGTGGTGGGGTGAGTTGCATGGGTGTTTTACAGTATATCTTATTTAAATTTAAATGTATTTCAGTTTCCTAGATGTGTTTATTGGCTTGCCAGGATGATCTCATGACTCCCGAGTTCTTGCCAATTCAGATCTTTTCAACATTGTAGAGGAGAAGCAGGAAGGCTGGCTGTACCCCAAAGAGATAAACATTTTTTAAATGATCTCCTATGTGCTGTATTTTAGCTGTAATGGTTGTATATAATTGCCTAAATCATTTTTATTCCCATCTTATACTTTTGACTAACTCCTCTGCAATATATTTTTTTCACCGTTTTAAAACAGTATTCTAAGATCATGAATGGGGTGGAGATCGCCGTTCACATCATCAGGGATGCAGCATACCCTTTATGCTACTGGATTATGAAGGTCTACACCCAACAGATCCAGTTGAGCCCTGAAAAAGTAATATATATACACACACCCTGAATTTCGGCAAGGATAGTGGTGGAGAACGCCTTTGGCAGGTTAAAAGGAAGATGGTGTTGTTTGCTGAAGTGAAATGATGTTGACCTAAAGATCATGCCCAATGTAGTGGCTGCGTGCTGTATATTACACAACATCTGCAAACTAAAAATGAACTATTTCTACCTGAGTGGACTGTGCAGGACCCTAGTGTTGGAAACCCATCTGTTGGATGTGCATTTTTTTGAGCTGACACAAACTCCACAGCAGAACAAATCCGTTACACTATTACGGCAAACCTTACAGCACTGTTACAATAGTAGTTACAACCCTCTCATCATTATTAGAAACATTGAGTATTAGAAAAGTTATCACAACAGGTTTGGTTAATTATATTTTTATTATTTTGTTTACCACCTTTGTGTTTTAGGTGCAATTTTTAATAAAAAAAACACATTAACAGCATGTGTATATATGGTGAAACAATATTTCTATTTGTTCCCAAACAAGGAAAAGATGGTCTACTGATACGCACATTTGGGTACCTTATGCATATAGTTTCACATAACTTTTGAATTCCAAAAAAAAAAATGCACACTGGTAGGCTTTTAGATACAATTACAACAATGTATAGCCACAGAATCCCTGCAGTATATTTGCAGTATAATTTACAAAAATAAGTGTTTGTTTTGAGGTTTTTAGACACTATGCAAAATACACCACAGCCATAAGAAACCCTCACTCCTCCCGTACCCGTACCACCCCATCCCAAACAAAAATTGTAATACAGTAAACCATTAGAATTAAACATAATGCACAAACAGTTGTGCATAAACACTTTGTTATTAACCATACTGTGGTTATTTATCAATGAGTGATAAATTTCACTGTGAGCAATAAATTATACCAGCCAATCAGTTGGTGCTCCTAACTGATATATATTAGAAAAAAAAAATTTGGGAGCTGTTTATCACTCGTTGATGAATGTGCCCATAAGTTTAAGTTAAATTGTAGTATACACTAAACTCTGAACTTTGTGCTTTAGATGCTGCAGTATTTAGGGCATAGTATGGGCCAGGATTAACTGTGGAATAACCCTGCCCAGGGTATTGTGAGCTGTGGTGTTGGGTTGGAGCTTTTGAAGTATTGATCAAACGTTCAAAGAACGCCATGTTCATTTGTTGCAATTCCCTATGACGCTTATGCTGCTCTCTACTCATGCGTTCCTGCATTGTCATGACTTGGGTAATAAATGAGTCTTGCATTTGGCACTCAGCCTCTATAAACCTTGCATCCTCCTGTACGGACATAGCAGTGTCCATGTCTCTGAGTTGTTAAACAAGGACATATGTCATGGCTTTAGCTACTTGCTCCACTTTGTTCAGTTTCTTCCTTCTAGGTGGAACATTGAAAACTGTGAAGATAAGATAAAAAAAAATTAGTTTACATAAAAATAGCATTAGCAAACGTGTTTGAAGTAGAGATGTGCGGCTGGCACTTTTCGTGTTTTGTGTTTTGGTTCTAATTCCACTTTTGTGTTTTGGTTTTGGCCTGGTTTTGCCAAAACCACCCTTTTGTGTTTTGGTTTTGGTTTTGGATCTGAATGATTTTTTTTTAAAACCATAAAAACAGCTAAAATCACAGAATTTGGGGGTAATATTGCTCCTACAGTATTATTAACCTCAATAACATTAATTTCCACTCATTTCCAGTCTATTCTGAATACCTCACACCTCACAATATTGTTTTTAGGCCTAAACATTGCACCGAGGTGGCTGTATGACTAAACTAAGCGACACAAGTGTGCGGCACAAACACCTGGCCCATCTAGGAGTGGCACTGCAGTTGCAGACAGGATGGCACTTACAAAAACTAGTCCCCAAACAGCACATGATGCAAAGAAGAAAAAGAGGTGCAATTAGGTAGCTGGATGGCCAAGCTAAGCGACACAAGTGTGCGGCACAAACATCTGGCCCATCTAGGAGTGGCACTGCAGTTACAGACAGGATGGCAGATTTAAATAATAGGCCCCAAACAGCACATGATGCAAATAAGAAAAAGAGGTTCAATTAGGTAGCGAGATGGCCAAGCTAAGAGACACAAGTGTGCGGCACAAACACCTGGCCCATCTAGGAGTGGCACTGCAGTTACAGACAGGATGGCACTTAAAAAAAACTAGTCCCCAAACAGCACATTATGCAAAGAAGAAAAAGAAGTGCAAGATGGAATTGTCCTTGGGCCCTCCCAACCACCCTTATGTTGTATAAACAGGACATGCACACTTTAACAAACCAATCATTTCAGCAACAGGGTCTGCCACACAACTGTGGCTGAAATGACTGGTTTGTTTGGGCCCCCACCAAAAAAGAAGCAATCAATCTCTCCTTGCACAAACTGGCTCTACAGGGGCAAGATGTCCACCTCATCCTCCGATTGCTCACCCCTTTCACTGTGTACATCCTCCTCCACACAGAGTATTAATTCGTCCCCATTGGAATCCACCATCACAGGTTCCTGTGTACTTTCTGGAGGCAATTGCTGATAAAGGTCTTCCCAAAGGAATTTATCATTCATTTTGATTAACATCATCTTCTACACATTTAGTGGAAGAAACCTCCTACGCCAATCGCTGACAAGGTTACTAAACACTCTTTCAGAGTACACACTGGAGGGGGGCCAACTTACGTAAAATAAAGCCAGTTTGTGCAAGGGCCTCCAAATTGCCTCTTTTTCCTGCCAGTATACATACGGACTGTATGACATGCCTACTTGGATGTTGTCACTCATATAATCCTCCACCATTCTTTCAATGGTGACAGAATCATATGCAGTGACAGTAGACATGTCAGTAATCGTTGGCAGGTCCTTCAGTCCGGACCAGATGTCAGCTTTTGCTCCAGACTGCCCTGCATCACCGCCAGCGGGTGGACTTGGAAATCTTATCCTTTTCCTTGCAGCCCCAGTGGCGGGAAAAATTTAAGGATGAGCTAATGACGGGTCACGTTCCGCTTGAGTTGACAATTGTCTAACCAGCAGGTCTTTGCACCTCTGCACACTTGTGTCTGCTGGAGAGATACAATGTAGGCTTTAAACCTAGGATCAAGCACGGTGGCCAAAATGTAGTGCTCTGATTTCAACAGATTGACCACCCTTGATTCCTGGCAAAGTGAATGAAGGGCTCCATCCACAAGTCCCACATACTTTGCAGAATCGCTCCGTCTTAGCTCCTCCTTCAATTTTCCCAGCTGCTTCTGCAAAATCCTGATGAGGGGAATGACCTGACTCAAGCTGGCAGTGTCTGAACTGACTTCACGTGTGGCAAGTTCGAAGGGTTGGAGAACTTTGCACAAGACAGAAATCATTATCCACTGTGCTTGAGTCAGGTGCATTACCCCTCCTTTGCCTATATCATAGGTGGATGTATAGGCTTGAATGGCCTTTTGCTGCTCCTCCATCCTCCGAAGCATATAGAGTGTTGAATTCCACCTCGTTACCACCTCTTGCTTCAGTTGATGGCGGGGCAGGTTCAGGAGTGTTTGCTGGTGCTCCAGTCTTCGGCACGCAGTGGCAGAATGCCGAAAGTGGCCCGCAATATTTCAGGCCCCCAACAGCATCTCTCGCACATCCCTGTAATTTTTCAAAAAATTCTGCACCACCAAAGTAATTGTATGTGAAAACATGGGACATGCTGGAATTTGCCCAGATGTAATGCACGCACAATATTGGTGGCGTTGTCCGATATCACAAATCTCCAGGAGAGTCCAATTGGGGTAAGCCATTCTGTGATGATGTTCCTCAGTTTCCTTAAGAGGTTGTCAGCTGTGTGCCTCTTAAGGAAAGCGGTGATACATAGCATAGCCTGCCTAGGAATGAGTTGGCGTTTGCGAGATGCTGCGTCTTGTGCCACTGCTGTTGTTGCTGTGGGAGGCCATACATCTACCCAGTGGGCTGTTACAGTCATATAGTCCTTAGTCTGCCCTGTTCCACTTGTCCACATGTCCATGTTTAACTGGACACTGGATACAACCGCATTTTTTAGGACACTGGAGACTCTTTTTCTGACATCTGTGTACATTCTCGGTATCGCCTGCCTAGAGAAGTGGAACCTAGATGGGATTTGATACCGGGGACACAGTACATCAAACAATTCTCTAAGTCCCACTGAACTAATGGCGGATACCGGACGTACATCTAACACCAACATAGCTGTCAATGCCTCAGTTATCCGCTTTGCAAAAGGATGACTGCTGTCATATTTTATCTTCCTCACAACGGACTGTTGGACAGTCAATTGCTTGTTGGAAGTAGTACACTTGGTCTTCCGACTTCCCCTCTGGGATGATGATCCACTCCCAGCAGCAGCAACAGCAGCGGCAGCAGCAGCAGGCGTAGCACTCAAGGATCCTACGGAGGAATCCCGGTTAGGAGAGGACTCCTCAGTCTTGACAGTGACATGGCCTGCAGGACTACAGATGTTCCTGACTGAGGAGGAAGTTGACGTTGAGGGAGTTAGGGGTGTGGCTTGCAGGAGCTTAGGTACAGGAGAAAGAAGGGATTTAGGTGTCAGTGGACTGCTTATGCTCTTACCCAAAGTTTCACAAGTTGACACTGACTTCTGATGAATGCGCAGCAGGTGACGTATAAGGGAGGATGTTCCTAGGTGGTTAACATCCTTACCCCTACTTATTACAGATTGACAGAGGCAACAGATGGCTTGACACCTGTTGTCTGGATTTGTGGAAAAATAATTTCACACCGAAGAGGGGGCTTTTTTGGTAGTTTGCCCAGGCATCACAATAGGCTTCTTCGTCCCAAGGACAACAGATGTCTCCTCCGGTGCCTGACTTAAGCAAACCACATCACCATCAGAATCATCATCGTCAACTTCCTACTAAGCACCAGCAACATCCTGGTGTACTTCAAGTGAAATCTTCAATTTGAATATCAGGAAATGGACTGTGGGTGCTCCTTGCAGCACTTGCAGGGGGTGTGCAAATGGTAGAAGGAGCCACCTCTTCCCGTCCAGTGTTAGGAAGGTCAGGCATCGAAGCCGCCGACACATTTGGACTCTCCTTGGGGATTTGTGATACCATCTCAGAACGCACATTTCTTTTCTGTGCTCTTTCCAACTTAACTCTTTTAATTTTTCTAGCAGGAGGATGAGGGCTTCCATCGTCATGTGAAGATGAACCACTAGCCATAAACATAGGCCAGCCATGAACATAGGCCAGGGCCTTAGCCGTTCCTTGCCACTCCGTGTCGTAAATGGCATATTGGCAAGTTTACGTTTCTCTTCAGACCATTTCAATTTCTTTTTTTGGGTCTTTTTACTGAACTTTGGCTTTTTGGATTTTACATGCCCTCTACTATCACATTGGGCATCAGCCTTGTCAAAAGACGTTGATGGAATTTCATCATCTATGTCATGTCTAGTGGCAGCAGCTTCAGCACTAGGAGAAAGTGGTTCTTGATCTTCCCCTATTTTATCCTCAAATTTTTTTGTTCTTTTTTTGGGAGTTATATAAGACAATATGCGGCACAGGAATGACTGATGGCCAGGACACTACCACTGGTCTGATGCAGCAAAACACAGCAACACTGTAAGGGACTTGTTGTTGTTGTTATTATTATTATTATTATTATTATTATTATATGGCAGCAGTGGACATATAGCAGCAGCGTATACCACTGTGACTACCTCGTCACTGGAATGACTGATGGACAGGACACTTCCACTGGTCTGATGCAGCACATCACAACAACACTGTAAAGAACTTGTGGTGGTTGTTGTTATAATTATTATAATACTGTAGCAGTGGACATATAGCAGCAGCGTATATCGTCACTGGAATGACTGATGGACAGGACACTAGCACTGGTCTGATGCAGCACAACACAACAACACTGTAAGGGACCTGTGGTTGTTGTCATAATTATTATTATAATACTGTAGCAGTGTACATATAGCAGCAGCATATATCGTCACTGGAATCATAGGTGTGCGCAGGGGGGGTGCCTGGTGCGCACAGGCACCCCCTAATGTCTGGCACCCTGATCTCACATGCCTGATGCAGTGATCGCCGAGCACGCTGTTTACTGTCCCCTATGCGATGCACCCTGTCAGGATTGCATTACTGACCAGATGCCTGGGTTAATCAAGGGTGCCACTGACACCGGCTTTCAAATCCCCGACTCCACCTCCATGTACAAAAACAGTGTGATGTGACGTGATTACATCATGCTGCTCGCATGCCCCCCTGTCACACCCACCACATGCCCACCTCTCTCCTTCTATGCTATGCCAACGTCAGCCACTGATGAGGAGCAGCATGCAGCCAGCGTTCTTCTTAGGAAGACAAATTCAATACTGGCAGGCGGCCGGCAGCAGCATTGACACGTCACTCGTTTTTCCAGCAGCAGCAGTACTAGTCTGCGACTGTCAGTGTCAGTTTAGTTTAGTTACTGACTTGTAAGTAAGCTGATGCAGCTTGCAGGGGAAAGAGAGGGGGAGCCAGACCAAGCTGAGGAGGAGCAGTGTAATTGCAGTGAGTGCCATCAGGGGTGTTTGCTAGAAATTTTTCTCCCCCAAGCCAAAAAATTCTTCGGCACCCCCCCCCATCCCCCATAATTGGCACTATTAAAGGAATAAATGTGCGCGCGCCGCAAAATAGGGTGTGTGGCTTCGTTGGGATGGGCGTGGCTTCACATAAAGGGGCGTGGCATTGCAGGAAAAGACTACGTTATACCCCAGTTTTCCAACCTGCACGCCCAGACGTTAGCCACCACTGGAAAGAAAAATAATCCTGATTCATGCCCCTTACATTATTTGTAATTTTTCCTCCTTATAGTAATGCCCAGTATACATTATGCCACATACTGCAATGGCCCTTAGACATTATGCCACACACAATAATGCACATGACACAATATGCACACACCATAATGCCCCCGACACATTATGCCACACACCGTAATGCCCCCGACACATTATGACAGGAATCGCAATGCCCGTTATACATTATGCTACACACTGCAATGCCCCTGATACATTATACCACATACCACAATGCCCGTGATATAGTATACAACACACCGTAATGCCTGACACATACCGCAATGCCCGTTATACCCTATGCTACACACCGCAATGCCCGTTATACATTATGCCACACTGCAATGACCCTGAGACATTATACCACATACCACAATGCCCGTGATACAGTATGCCACACACCGTAATGCCTGTGACACATTATGACACATACCGCAATGTCCGTGATACATTATGCCACACACCGTAATGCCCATTACACATTAAGTCCTACAGTAAGGCTTCTAATTACTTTTAAATTACCTGCTCGTTGCCAGGGGTTTCATGCTCTTGGTTCCATGCACGGTGCCAGGGGTTTTCATGCTCAGGGTTTCATGCTCGTTGCCAGGGGTATCATGCACTGGGTGTCATGCTCGTTGCCAGGGGTTTCATGCACTCGGTGTCATGCTTGTTGCCAGGGGTTTCATGCACTGGGTGTCATGCTCGTTGCTAGGGGGTAGTGCTTGTTGCTAGGGCTGTGCTCCCAGTGCCACATATGTCCCCAGTGCCAGATATTACCCCACGGTGCCAGGTACTCACATGACCCCAGTGCACAATATAGCCCCCCACTATGTGCCAGGTACATATATACCCCCCCAGTGCCACATATGCCCCCAGTGCCAGATATTCCCCCTCAGTGCCACATATGCCCCCAGTGCCAGATATCCCCCCCCAGTGCCACATATGCCCCCAGTGCCAGATATTCCCCCCCAGTGCCAGATATGCTCCCAGTGCCAGATTTCCCCCCCCCAGTGCCACATATGCCCCCAGTGCCAGATATTCCCCCCAGTGCCACATATGCCCCCAGTGCCAGATATTCCCCCCAGTGCCACATATGCCCCCAGTGCCAGATATTACCCCCCCAGTGCCAGATATGCTCCCAGTGCCAGATTCCCCCACCCCCAGTGCCACATATGCCCCCAGTGCCAGATATTCCCCCCCAGTGCCATATATGCCCCCTCCCCCACTGCTGCTCCCCCGCTGGTTTGTGTTGGAGGGACACGGAGGGCACAGCGCGCGCCTCTCCTGTGTCCCCTCCTGCATCATCTCCGGCGGCCGCGGGTCTAATAAACGAAGTGCCGTTCATGAGCTCTGATTGGCTCACGAACCGGCACTTCTTCTATTAGACCCGCGGCCGCCGGAGATGATGCAGGAGGGGACACAGGAGAGGCGCGCGCTGTGCCCTCCGTGTCCCTCCAACACAGCAGGGAGGGTTAGTAGGAGCAGATTGACATGCGGACGCTCGTCCGCATGTCAATCTGTGCTAAATCAGTGGCGCCCCCGCAGCCCCTCGCCCCCAAGCCACCGCGAGGGCTGCGGGGGCAGTAGTTACGCCACTGGTACAAAGGTAGATATTTTATATGCATTGATCTGCAATAGATGGTGCTAGAAACGCCCAAAAGGCTGTGCTAGACACACCCACTCCAACGGTGCACCCCCTAATAAAATGTGCTGCGCACGCCAGTGACTGGAATGACTGATGGACAGGACACTAGCATTGGTCTGATGCAGCACAACACAACAACACTGTAAGGGACTTGTGGTTGTTGTTGTTGTTGTTATTATTATTATTATTATTATTATTATTATTATTATTATTATACTGTAGCAGTGGAAATATAGCAGCAGCATATATTGTCACTGGAAAGATTGATGGACAGGACACTACCACTGTTCTGATGTAACACAACACAACACCACTTTATACAGCTACACTGGATATATGGCAGCAGAGGACACCAACACTGTGACTGGCTGGACTGATGCAGCACATTACACTGACTACACTGGACTGGACAGCACAACACAACACCCCTTTATACAGCTACACTGGATATATGGCAGCAGAGGACATCAACACTGTGACTGGCTGGACTGATGCAGCACAATACACTGACTACACTGGACTGGACAGCACAACACAGCACCACTTTATACAGCTACACTGGATATAGCAGAGGACACCAACACTGTGACTGGCTGGACTAATGCAGTACAATACACTGACTACACTGGACTGGACAGCACAACACAGCACCACTTTATACAGCTACACTGGATATATGGCAGCAGAGGACACCAACACTGCGACTGGCTGGACTGATGCAGCACAATACACTGACTACACTGGACAGCACAACACAGCACAAGACTCACACCCCACTTTCCCGCCCCCAAACAGGCACTGAACACTGAGGACACGTCCTCTCAATACACTCTCCGAGACTGGAGTGAAAATGGCTGCGACGCGTGGTTTCTTATGTGAAATCCAAATCCAGTGAGAATCCGACAGTGGGATGATGACGTTTTGCCGCGTTCGGGTTTCCAAGTCAGGCAGGAACCGAACTTGGAAGGTAAAGTCCGGTAGGGTTCGGTTCTCTGAGAACCGAAACCGCTCATCTCTAATATATATATATATATACACACACATACATATACAGATGGGTCCACATTTATCTTGACCTTTAATAGGATTAACTGAGACTGGCCAGTCGGATTTAATCCCCTCCTTTAATGACTTAATCCCCTGCTGTATTGTTCTCTGTATTGTATTGCAGCTGAGAACAATAGATGAAGGGTTTATGCTAATAAGTAATGTTGTGACTAGGCGCAGAAAACTAGTCAAGATAACGGTGGACCCATCTGTACATACACACAGTACAAATTTCTCTACATGCTTACTTCAAAATCTGTTTAAGAAACCACAAGATCGTTGTGAATACAGATATTATGTTATACAGCAGAAAGTGAAATTTCATAAAACAAGACCATTGGACTGCAGAATATATACTTCTTTCTAACATACGTGAAAGTGCCAGACAGGACAAATTAAAGATAAATTGAGATAACCATCCAGAGCTGAAGTAACTGACTGTTATATGTTACTCAATAAGCCTTTTATTTGATGTGAATCTTTTTTTAGAATAAAAATCTAAATTGGATTTCTAGGCATGTATTGTGCAATTTAATATTATTGGAACCCTTCATATTTTTAAGAGTGCTTCAGTCTGAAAGAGCGAGTCTTTCCCCCACAAATGTAACAATGAGTAAATTGCTCTGTAAGACCAGAATCCCTGATCACTTTGCAATTGAAATTCTTGTGAAAATGCGCTTGTGTAGTAATCATTTTAGGGCTCTCAGACGAGTTACCTTTGTCTGGCAGACAGTCTTTTTTTTCCCCTTAAACTAAGGAATGGCTATTGTTACTATGAAAATATGTTAATTGTTCATTTAGATTAATGAAATAAAGATGTTATATAACATACAATGAGAAACATTTTTGAAGATGATAGTAATGCACTCACACAGGGGCTGATACAGTTTTGCACATGTACTGTATCTTATGTGTTATTGCAATGCACATGCTCCAGAGCCAAGAGTATACAAATACTGGTGATGCCAAGTTTAATACAACTCAATCGCATATCTACTTGTGGCTGAAGTGGCATAACTTGGTTGTAATAAATAGAGATGTGCACCGGAAATTTTTTTGGTTTTGTGTTATGGTTTTGCATTCGGTTCCGCGGCCGTGTTTTGGATTCGGACGCGTTTTGGCAAAATCTCCCTTAAAAATTTTTGTCGGATTCGGGTGTGCTTTGGATTTGGGTGTTTTTTTTTTCAAAAAACCCTCAAAAACAGCTTAAATCATAGAATTTGGGGGTCATTTTGATCCCATAGTATTATTAACCTCAATAACCATAATTTCCACTCATTTCCAGTCTATTCTGAACACCTCACACCTCACAATATTATTTTTAGTCCTAAAATTTGCACAGAGGTCGCTGGATGACTAAGCTAAGCGACCCAAGTGGGCAGCACAAACAACTGGCCCATCTAGGAGTGGCACTGCAGTGTCAGACAGGATGGCACTTAAAAAAATTGGCCCCAAACATCACATGATGCAAAGATAAATAATAAAAAAAAGAGGTGCAAGATGGAATTGTCCTTGGGCCCTCCCACCCACCCTTATGTTGTATAAACAGGACAACAACCCCATCATTCCAGCGACAGGGTCTCCCACACGACTGTGGCTGAAATGACTAGTTGGTTTAGGCCCCCACCAAAAAAGAAGCAATCAATCTCTCCTTGCTCAAACTGGCTCTACAGAGGCAAGATGTCGACCTCATTATCATCCTCCGATTCCTCTCCCCTTTCACTCTGTACATCCCCCTCCTCAAAGAGTATTAATTCGTCCCCACTGGAATCCACCATCACAGGTCCCTGTTTACTTTCTGGAGGCAATTGCTGGTAAATGTCTCCACGGAGGAATTGATCATAATTCATTTTGATGAACATCATCTTCTCCACATTTTGTGGAAGTAACTTCGTACGTCGATCGCTGACAAGGTGGCCGGCTGCACTAAACACTCCTTCGGAGTACACACTGGAGGGGGGGCAACTTAGGTAAAATAAAGCCAGTTTGTGCAAGGGCCTCCAAATTGCATCTTTTTCCTGCCAGTATACGTATGGACTGTCTGACATGCCTACTTGGATGCTGTCACTCATATAATCCTCCACCATTCTTTCAATGGTGACAAAATCATATGCAGTGACAGTAGACGACATGTCAGTAATCGTTGGCAGGTCCTTTAGTCCGGACCAGATGTCAGTTTTCGCTCCTGACTGCCCTGCATCACCGCCAGCGGGTGGTTTTGGAAATCTGATCCTTTTCCTGGCAGCTCCAGTGGCGGTAGAAAATGAAGGAGGAGCTGTTGGCGGGTCACGTTCCGCTTGACTTGACAATTGTCTCACCAGCAGGTCTTTGAACATCTGCAGACTTGTGTCTGCCGGAAAGAGAGATACAACGTAGGCTTTAAACCTAGGATCGAGCACGGTGGCCAAAATGTAGTGCTCTGATTTCAACAGATTGACCACCTGTGAATCCTGGTTAAGCGAATGAAGGGCTCCATCCACAAGTCCCACATGCCTAGCGGAGTCCTCCGTTTTAACTCCTCCTTCAATCTCTCCAGCTTCTTCTGCAAAAGCCTGATGAGGGGAATGACCTGACTTAGGCTGGCAGTGTCTGAACTGACTTCACGTGTGGCAAGTTTAAAGGGTTGCAGTACCTTGCACAACATTGAAATCATTCTCCACTGTGCTTGAGTCAGGTGCATTCCCCCTCCTTTGCCTATATCGTAGGCAGATGTATAGGCTTGAATGGCCTTTTGCTGCTCCTCCATCCTCTGAAGCATATAGAGGGTTGAATTCCACCTCGTTGCCACCTCTTGCTTCAGCTGATGGCGGGGCAGGTTCAGGAGTGTTTGCTGGTGCTCCAGTCTTCGGCTCGCGGTGGCTGAATGCCGAAAGTGGCCCGCAATTCTTTGGGCCACCGACAGCATCTCTTGCACGCCCCTGTCGTTTTTTACAAAATTCTGCACCACCAAATTCATTGTATGTGAAAACATGGGACATGCTGGAATTTGCCCACATGTAATGCACGCACAATATTGGTGGCGTTGTCCGATGTCACAACTCCCCAGGAGAGTCCAATTGGGGTAAGCCAATCTGCGATGATGTTCCCCAGTTTCCATAAGAGGTTGTCAGCTGTGTCTTATGGAAAGTGGTAATACAAAGAGTTGCATGCCTAGGAATGAGTTGGCATTAGCGAGATGCTGCTACTGGTGCCGGCGCTGCTGTTGTTGCTGTGGAAGGCCATACATCTACCCAGTGGGCTGTCACAGTCATATAGTCCTTAGTCTGCCCTGCTCCACTTGTCCACATGTCCGTGGTTAAGTGGACATTGGGTACAACTGCATGTTTTAGGACACTGGTGACTCTTTTTCTGATGTCTGTGTATATTCTCGGTATCATCTGCCTAGAGAAGTGGAACCTAGATGGTATTTGGTACCGGGGACACACTACCTCAAGAAATTTTCTTAAGTCCCTGTAAACTAACGGCGGACACTGGACGCACGTCTAACACCAACACAGCTACTAAGGCCTGAGTTATCCGCTTTGCAACAGGATGACTGCTGTGATATTTCCTCTTCCTCACAAAGGACTGTTGGACAGTCAATTGCTTACTGGAAGTAGTACAAGTGGTCTTCCAACTTCCACTCTGGGATGATGATGATGATGATGATCGACTCCCAGCAGCAATAACAGCAGAGCCAGGAACAGTAGGCGTTACACTCAAGGATCCATCGGAGGTATCTCAGTCAGGAGAGGACTCGTCAGACTTGCCAGTAACATGGCCTACAGGACTATTGGCGTTCCTGTCTAAGGAAGAAATTGACACTGAGGGAGTTGGTGGTGTGGTTTGCACTGGGAGCTTGGGTACAAGAAGAAGGGATTTAGTTGTCAGTGGACAGCTTCCGCTGTCACCCAAAGTTTTTGAACTTGTCAATGACTTCTGATGAATGCACTCCAGATGACGTATAAGGGATGATGTTCCTAGGTGGTTAACAACCTTACCCCTACTTATTACAGCTTGACAAAGGCAACACACGGATTGACACCTGTTGTCCGCATTTCTGTTAAAATAATTCCACACCGAAGAGGTGATTTTTTTTGTATTTTGCCCAGGCATGTCAATGGCCATATTCATCCGACGGACAACAGGTGTCTCCCCAGGTGCCTGATTTAAACAAACCACCTCAGCATCAGAATCCTCCTTGTCAATTTCCTCCTCAGCGCCAGCAACACCCATATCCTCATCCTGGTGTACTTCAACAGTGACATCTTCAATTTGACTATCAGGAACTGGACTGTGGGTGCTCCTTCCAGCACTTGCAGGGGGCGTGCAAATGGTGGAAGGAGCCACCTCTTCCCGTCCAGTGTTGGGAAGGTCAGGCATCGCAACCGACACAATTAGACTCTCCTTGGGGATTTATGATTTAGAAGAATGCACAGTTCTTTACTGTGCTCTTGCCAGCTTAACTCTTTTTCTAGCGGGAGGATGAGTGCTTCCATCCTCATGTGAAGCTGAACCACTAGCCATGAACATAGGCCAGGGCCTCAGCCATTCCTTGCCACTCCGTGTCATAAATGGCATTTTGGCAAATTTACGCTTCTCCTCAGACGATTTTAATTTAAATTTTTGGGTCATCATTTTACTGAACTTTTGCTTTTTGGATTTTGCACGCTCTCTACTATGACATTGGGCATCAGCCTTGGCAGACGACGTTGATGGCATTTCATCGTCTCTGCCATGACTAGTGGCAGCAGCTTCAGCACTAGGAGGAAGTGGATCTTGATCTTTCCCTATTTTACCCTCCACATTTTTGTTCTCCATTTTTTAATGTGTGGAATTATATGCCAGTAATATTATTATATCAATAGCAATGGCCTACTGTACTATTCTACTATATACTGGTGGTCGCCAAAATGCTGCACTGTACTACTATATACTGGTCACAACAATGCAGCACAGATATGGATACTAGAAGTGACACAGAGCTGCAAGATACAGCAATGGCCTACTGTACTGTACTACTATATATACTGGTGGTCACCAAAATACTGCACTGTACTACTATATACTGGTCACACAACAATGCAGCACAGATATGGATACTAGAAGTGACACAGAGCTGCAAGACACAGCAATGACCTACTGTACTGTACTACTATATATACTGGTGGTCACCAAAATGCTGCATGTACTACTATATACTGGTCACAACAATGCAGCACAGATATGGATACTAGAAGTGACACAGAGCTGCAAGATACAGCAATGGCCTACTGTACTGTACTACTATATACTGGTGGTCACCAAAATGCTGCACTGTACTACTATATACTGGTCACAACAATGCAGCACAGATATGAATACTAGAAGTAACACAGAGCTGCCAGATACAGCAATGGCCTACTGTACTGTACTACTATATATACTGGTGGTCACCAAAATTCTGCACTGTACTACTATATACTGGTCACAACAATGCAGCACAGATATGGATACTAGAAGTGACACAGAGCTGCAAGATACAGCAATGGCCTACTGTACTGTACTACTATATACTGGTGGTCACCAAAATGCTGCACTGTACTACTATATACTGGTCACACAACAATGCAGCACAGATATGGATACTAGAAGTGACACAGAGCTGCAAGACACAGCAATGGCCTACTGTACTGTGCTACGTAATATACTGGTGGTCACCAAAATACTGCACTGTACTACTATATACTGGTCACACAACAATGCAGCACAGATATGGATATTAGAAGTGACACAGAGCTGCAAGATACAGCAATGGCCTACTATACTGTACTACTATATACTGGTGGTCACCAAAATGCTGCACTGTACTACTATATACTGGTCATAACAATGCAGCACAGATATGGATACTAGAAGTGACACAGAGCTGCAAGATACAGCAATGGCCTACTGTACTATACTACTATATACTGGTGGTCACCAAAATGCTGCATGTACTACTATATACTGGTCACACAACAATGCAGCACAGATATGGATACTAGACGTGACACAGAGCTGCAAGATACAGCAATGGCCTACTGTACTGTACTACTATATACTGGTGGTCACCACAATGCAGCACTGTACTACTATATACTGGTCACACAACAATGCAGCAGATATTGAGCACTGATCAGGATACTAGAACTGAGTCTGACACGGAGCTGCAAGATACAGAAATGGCCTACTGTTCTGTACTACTATAATATACTGGTGGTCACCACAATGCAGCACACTGAGCACAGATATTGAGCTTTTCAGGCAGAGAACGTAGCCACGTTCTCTCCGCAGTGGCGGATTTAGCGGGGGGCGATTAGGGCGAACGCTCCCCCTACACATACCGGCGCCGGGATAGACGGCCGGGTACCGCCGCAGCAATCATCTGCGCAGCCGCGGCCAGGCAGCACATCCCGCCATAAAGTACTTCCGCCCGGCGCCCGGCCCGACGAGCCGGGAGCAGCCGCAGCCAGCACTGTAGTGGAGCCTGGCGGCGGCTAGCAGCCAGCAGCATGCGTGATCCTGTCCTCTCTCACCCTGACCACTACACCTGCTCTTTTTACAATCAGCAGCATGTACTCCCCTCTCTGCCTTACCCAGGTAAGTGGCCTCAGATCTGGGCACCTGGCTGGCACTGTACAGTACAGGTCACAGAGCTGCGGGGTGATCCCTAATATCTGTTGTAATACACATGTTACTAATGGTATATGGATAATATGGTATATAGAGTACGCTGCGATAAAGTCAGGGGAAGGGTCATTGCTGGGTGCGTCACTGTGATATGAGCAGCTCGCATCCCGCGATGTATGATGGAAAGTGAGATAACGGCGCAGTTCTAGAAATGAGACATCGCTCCCCGGATAAGTCTTATCTGCTCTGACAGGCTGCGCCCTGTGCAGAGAGGCTTCTTCTGTATCACCCTCTCCCTGCACATAGTAGTGATGAGGCGAGCCCCCCTTCCGCAGGGGATTTTACTTTGTTTTACCCAGATCCCTGCTGCTTGAGATAATTCTCCCAACTGGATCTGCTTACTAGGAAAGAGTTTCCATATAGAGAAAAAAATGCACACATTATGATGTATGTATATATATATATATATATATATATATATATATGTGTGTGTGTGTGACTGTGTGTGTGTGTTCCCAGATGGACCATTAAAATCAAGGTCGTTATTCCATTAAAGAGTATTGCTGTGGCAGAGACTCTAGTAATAGTGTGTAGTGAAGTTGCAGTGTGTTGTATCCCAGCACTGCGACTACTCGGGGCAGATCCACGCATGTGCTCATGATAGCCGGATACCGCAGGTCCGCAGATGACCAGGACCCAGCGTCACTCCCTCACCCCAGTGGGGACCCCGCACCATGAACATCACCAGGTGCTGTGGGCCTTCATGCTGGCTGCGGCCAAGTGGCTGGTGCGGCCGGAGGAGAAGAGCATGGCTGGCTCCCGGGATGGTGGGGTAAGCCGAGGCCCAACCTCCTAGCAGCACAGAGATGCTCGACCCCTGGGACTGTTCTCTGTGTCGGGCTCGAGTGATTTCCTGCTGCTAAGGTAATCTCTTTTAAGTGGGAGGGGCATAACTAAGTGGGAGGAGTAAGAGTAGAGAGGGGAGGAGTTAGTATACATTTTTAATCCCCCCCCCTAAAACTAAAGTCTAGATCCGCCACTGCCTCTCCGCTCAATCTATAATGCACGAGTGAAAATGGTTCTTTATATGGAATACGAATCTCGCGCGAATACGACAGCGGGATGATGACGTTCAATCTCGTTTAGGTTAACCGAGCATGGCGGGACGATCCGAGGCTGCCTCGGACCCGTGTAAAACACGTGAAGTTCGGGGGGGTTCGGATCTGACGAACCGAGCCCGCTCATCTCTAGTAATAAGTTGTTCGCATTTAGGCAATGTTCATAAAGGGCATGTTGGCAGAATTGCAGGCTATGCAGATTATTCTATTTATGCAATTACACCTATTTACAGATGGATCTTTTGCGGCAGATAATAGGCTGGTGCAAGTGTACGCTGATGATGAAGATAGCAGCTATAAAAGTGTACAAATAGGGGAGAGATGCGTACAACTCAGTATATGGGAAAATATGCATTTTTTTCCATGTGGATAGGGTTCCTAGAGAAGATTCCCCAGTAGGCCGATGTGCATGTGGGGCCTGTTTTGTTTGTTGACATGTGAGGGGTGGTCTTCCGCCATGTTTACATGATGTACCTCTGTTGCTGCCCACATGAGGTCACTTTTACAAATTTTTCCAGAGCCACTTTAACTTCCCAATCTGCCCTTGCCTCACACAATCCAAAAATATACTGGTAGGTTAATAAGCTCCCTACAAAAATTAACCTTAGCGTGTAAGTGTGTGTATGTACATGGGCAGACTAGATGGGCCAAGGGGCATTTATCCACCATCACCTATAGTTTTGGCCACTTCACTGTAAGAATGACAAAATGAGGAAAACTCAAGAGGGTTTAACTGTGGTTATCCTAATTAATAAAGGGAATTAAGTGGTTAAATAAAGGGGACAGATTAGAAACACTAGATGTGTATACTTTGTAAATATTCCACATTAGAAAACATTTAATTATTATACATGCATTAATGTTTGCCCACAGCTTCGCTCGCGTGGATGTCTGTTATTACTCAATGGAACTAAAAAGACAGTAGTGCCATCTAATATTGTAATGTATATTTTATATTGTACACATTGATCATAAATTTATTTGTAAACAATAATTGCAATTTTCCTTCAAGGATTAACACAAAAAGATGCTTGGGGCTGCTAACTCATGAGCAAGCCACGTAAAGCTGCCCATGGGAGAAGAAGTTGGTCCTGAGATCTACACATGCAGCCCTAAACATTTGCCCCCCTGTGACTGATCGTAATAGCGAAGCAGACGCTTACAGGAAACTGCAGACGCTTGAATTGAAATATTTGCATACATATATTTGTTGTATATTTGTGTTTGGGGTGTGCAGTATATGTAAACTGCTCAAAAAAATAAAGGGAACACTTAAACAACACATCCTAGATCTGAATGAATGAAATATTCTTATTAAATACTTTGTTCTTTACATAGTTGAATGTGCTGACAACAAAATCACCCAAAAATTATCAATGGAAATCAAATTTATTAACCCATGGAGGTCTGGATTTGGAGTCACACTCAAAATTAAAGTGGAAAAACACACTACAGGCTGATCCAACTTTGATGTAATGTCCTTAAAACAAGTCAAAATAAGGCTCAGTAGTGTGTGTGGCCTCCACGTGCCTGTATGACCTCCCTACAATGCCTGGGCATGCTCCTGATGAGGTGGCTTATGGTCTCCTGAGGGATCTCCTCCCAGACCTGGACTAAAGCATCCGCCAACTCCTGGACAGTCTGTGGTGGAGCGAGACATGATGTCCCAGATGTGCTCAATTGAATTCAGGTCTGGGGAACGGGTGGGCCAGTCCATAGCATCAATGCCTTCGTCTTGCAGGAACTGCTGACACACTCCAGCCACATGAGGTCTAGCATTGTCTTGCATTAGGAGGAACCCAGGGCCAACCGCACCAGCATATGGTCTCACAAGGGGTCTGAGGACCTCATCTCGGTACCTAATGGCAGTCAGGCTACCTCTGGCGAGCACATGGAGGGCTGTGCGGCCCCCCAAAGAAATGCCACCCCACATCATTACTGACCCACTGCGTAACCAGTCATGCTGGAGAATGTTGCAGGCAGCAGAACATTCTCCTTGGCGTCTCCAGACTCTGTCACGTCTGTCACATGTGCTCAGTGAGAACCTGCTTTCATCTGTGAAGAGCACAGGGCGCCAGTTTCGAATTTGCCAATCTTGGTGTTCTCTGGCAAATGCCAAACGTCCTGCACGGTGTTGGGCTGTAAGCACAACCCCCACCTGTGGACGTCGGGCCCTCATACCACCCTCATGGAGACTGTTTCTGATCGTTTGAGTAGACACATGCACATTTGTGGCTTGCTGGAGGTCATTTTGCAGGGCTCTGGCAGTGCTCCTCCTGTTCCTCCTTGCACAAAGGCGGAGGTAGCGGTCCTGCTGCTGGGTTGTTGCCCTCCTACTGCCTCCTCCACGTCTCCTGATGTACTGGCCTGTCTCCTGATAGCACCTCCATGCTCTGGACACTACGCTGACAGACACAGCAAACCTTCTTGCCACAGCTCGCATTGATGTGCCATCCTGGATGAGCTGCACTACCTAAAACACTTGTGTAGGTTGTAGACTCCGTCTCATGCTACCACTAGAGTGAAAGCACCGCCAGCTTTCAAAAGTGACCAAAACATCAGCCAGAAAGCATAGGAGTGGTCTGTGGTCACCACCTGCAGAACAACTCCTTTATTGGGGGTGTCTTGCTAATTGCCTATAATTTCCACCTGTTGTCTGTTCCATTTGCACAACAGCATGTGAAATTAATTGTCAATCAGTGTTGCTTCCTAAGTGGACAGTTTGATTTCACAGAAGTGTGATTGACTTGGAGTTACATTGTGTTGTTTAAGTGTTCCCTTTATCTTTTTGAGCAGTGCATATATTGTATATTATTTTTATATTTATATACATATAGTCATATTGGACTTGAGAAGTCTCTGCAAATTCTACTAAAAACTATTTTAGTGTCCATAGTTCATAAACAGTCCCTAGAAGTATATTTATCCCAAAAAATTATATTTCTTTACATATAGTCATTTTTGGCTTGAGGAGGCTGCACACCAGACAGGCTGAGTGTCAAGCACCAGTTTTTTTCTTCATTGCTCCTCCCTCCTGAACTTTTAGTACTAAAACCATACAAAGGACATTGGGTCATAAGTTGTAAATAGAAGAAAGTTTCACCATATTCTTTCAAGCAGTAGTATTCATTACCCATTAAGTTTCAAACAATCCAATTGTATCATTATTTTTGAGATGTCCTCCTACTTTTTTCAGCTACAATATCTCCAAAGCAAAGTATAAACAGATCCTGGAGTAGCACCAATCTCCCCTACCCAGCCAAAACAATAAAGATTAGTAACAATTTGGCATGTTCTAACAAAATAAATATTCTTTTGTCATTTTTAGGCCCGATTATTTTGCTGCAGTCGAGTTTGCATCTCTATGCTATTGCCGCTAAAGAGTACAAACGTGCAACCCATACTTGCCTACTCTCCCGGTATGGCTGGGAGGCTCCCGAAAATTGGGTGACCCTCCTGCTTCCCCCGGAAGAGCAGGCAAGTCTCCCGATTTTTGCGGTCCCCACTGCCCGGCCGCCCACTTAGTGAGTAAAGTGAGTGGTCTGGGCAGTCAATGACACGATTATTGTTGAAACGCATCATCATAGCCACGCCCCCTGCAGTATAATGCCTGTAATACCGGCATTACAGAGTGGGGGTGTGGCTTAAATGACGCGCCTCACCAACCAAGCCCCCATACCGCCTCCGTCCCATCCCTGTTCTGCCTCCGCCCCCTCTGCCCATCATTGCCCTGCCCGCCCCCTGCCGAGCTGACGTGGCTGCACTCTTCTGGAAAGAGCAGCCACAAAGTCGGTAAGTATGGTGCAACCAAATGCTCAAGGACTGAGACACCCAATGTCAGTGTCCGTAGATGCAGAAATATTACTTAGTGCAGCTTTAGATGCATGATCAGTTACACCATTTGGCAGCTGCAATTTCTCCTTCTGAGTATGGCCTCCTATGTGAGTGGTGCAGGGACTCTGTATGCTACTGCTTTCAGCAACATGCTTGTGACATTCCCATGAGATGTGGCATCTCTGTGCATCTTTTTATTTGCATACAAATCTTTATTGTGACTCTGTATATACTGTAGAAAGTCAGGATGCATGCACAATTGCACATATGAAAAACTTCACTCCACTGTGTCTGGCATCGCCGCTGTGTCCAACACAGAATCAGCCTCTTTATGTGCTGTACATACCAGTGTATCTGCTAATTCCAGGAGCATGAAAAACAGTCTGACCTTTTTCCAAGAAATCCATAACTCTCTGGTGGAGCTCAGTGGTACAGCTCTTACTTTAGTAAATCTATTAGCAATACATTGGATGGCATGTTTAGTTAATGCAAGGTAAGCTCTATACATACAGTACAGTCATCTTATAACAGTATAATAAAAAAAGATGACATAAAAGGATAAGTATGCGGTCTTTAGGTCGACATCAGTTAGGTCAACACTCATTAGGTCGACCACTATTTGTCGACATGCATTAGGTCGTCATGGTCATTATGTCGACATGGTCACTGGGTCGGCGTGGCAAAGGTCGACATGAGGATTTAAAAAAAAATTTGGAACTTCTTCATACTTTACGATCCACGTGGACTACAATTGGGAATAGTAACCTGTGCTGAGCGCAGCAGTAGTGAAGAGAGGCACCTTGCCCAAAGCTCGCTCGCCATGCAAGGGGACACGGTGCACTAATTGAGGTTTCCTGTCACTTTACGGAGAAAAAAGCGCAAAAACCGCCAAAAAAAACTCATGTTGACCTTTTTTCATGTTGACCTTTTCCATATCTATCTCATGACTGTGTCAACCTATTTCAGGTGTCGTTCTAGTCACTGTCGACCAATAGTGGTCGACCTGATGACTGTTGACCTAGTTACTGTCGACCCAAAGAACTACACCCAAAAGGATAATTGTTCAAATAAAGCACATGGACGAAATTTGACAGTGTAATAAGAGCATACCTGAAATAAGTTTAAAATCCATGTCCTGTGTCTGGAAGCAGAAGTTATATAAGTTTTATAATGATGTAAACAACTGACAAAAAATATATATTTTATTTTTTAACGTTAATAAAAAAGTTGTATGTATGACATGCAACATAATAAATAGAAAACTAATTTTAAAGAAGCTGCAGGCTTTTGGGAAGCATAGCAATTTTCTTTTACACCTGGTTTACAAATGTCACCCAAAAATCATGTGCTATACACTATTATTACTTACTAGTAATATAGACCCATACACTCCAACATGATTCATTCTATTAGGTACAAAATGCTCTGTTCCTGCACTTCCTTGCCAGTGGCAGTTGCAGAGGTGAGGCTGCAGCACAGTCCAAAATTCAAATAGGGAAGCCACAACAACTGTCACCCCAAACACTGGCAAACAACGGGACTCACTGGCACACTCGATGGACAATTGTCTTTTTTCAACCTCAGATACTATGTTACTTCATACTTGCCTACCAAGGGACTAGAGATCGGTGCTCCGGTGCAGGCTGTCTGTCATCGGGACTCCCTGCTGCTCCTGTGACCTCCGCTGCAGTAAAGTGATGCTGCAAAGCAGCAGCTCACTTTACAGTATTAGAAGCAGGGAGCCCTGATGACTGGCAGCCGTCCAGGAGCTCCGACCACGATCCCCGTCTGGTGAGTATGAGTCAGCAGTAGGGGGGAGGTCGCATTGTGCAGGGTGGTACCGGCTACAGGGGGGCAGTCAACCGGGTGGGGCGGTAGTGGCAATGGCAGCAGCACATGCGCATCATATACTAGGGGTATTTTTTTTTTTTAAATAACCTGATAATGATGCATGGAGGCATCACAGGGACAGAGCTTTCGAGCATGTTCTGTCCCTGCATATATATATATAATTCAGGGTTGCCTACTTTAAATAGTTCCTCTCCAGGAGAAGCCCAGAGAGGAGACGCAGCAGGAGACTTCAGGGGGTGGGGGTGGGCTGTGACATCATTAAGACCCGCCCCACACTGGGAAACGCCACGATTTGTGGGTCCGTGGGAAGGGGGTCGGACTAAAATGGTGTGATTTGCATCATTTTAACCCCTTCCCCACCCCACGGACTCACGAATATGGCAGTGTATCTCTTCATCCTGCCCGCATCACTAGGGTGTGAGCAGGATTCAGGAGACCTGCCTACTCTTCCGGGGGTGCGAGGGGCTACCCCCAAAAACGGGAGCCTCCCACAGCTTCCGGGAGAGAAGGCAAGTATAATCTAATTGTGTGTGTGTGTGTGTGTGTGTGGTATATAGTACTGTATATGTACAGTATGTGTTATATATAATGTGTGTGTGTGTGTGTGTGTGTGTGTGTGTGTGTGTGTGTGTGTGTGTTCTAGCAGTTCATAGTTTGTCTTCCTTCAGATACAGTATATGATCATTGATCACATTACCCCTGCTATGATGGGTGGATATAGATCCCTTAGATTGCTTTTATGAAAGTCTAGGTTGACTCATAGACTAGAGACACTAGCCTCTAAGGAACTTAATCATAGCCTGGGTTTACTTTACATTGCTTTATCTAAATACTGTGGTGCTATGAGTATTTCTACACACTGTCATTTTCCCCTTGTTTTTTTTAGATGAGTGTGATATTATACTATAATATGATATATTTTTTGCTGTCTATTCAGCACTATACTTACTATTCATATGTATGTGGCACTTTATAACTATTTAATATCATGGTTATATATTGTATCAACATGCCTTGTTATTGTGTACGTTACTGTTTGTTATGTGCTAACACCTTCAGTATATGTACTTTGTTTACAGTTTTTTGCTGGTCTCTGAGGCAAAGAGCTTCTGGATACAAAGCCATCAGTGGGCACCGTGTTCGCTATCCCGGACACCAATACTGTATGCTACATTGTAGTTTGATTCCTGGCCCAGGGGTACCTACGGAAGGCACCAGGATGTTTTACTATTTATTTAAAATGTGTGCTGCCTGACTTGAGCTGTAAATATATACTGTATGTATATGTTTGTGTTTTATATACATTTCGACAAAGCTGCCTGGAGCAGCGAAACGCGTCAGGAACGGGTGACATTCGCTGCTATCACAAGAGACCACTTTTTCCCTACCTTTCATCTGGTACCAGTTTGGCATATTGGACATTTGGAAACTCGTTGCACCATATGTGACAAAGTGATTGGTGTAAGGATGAATGCGCCTATACTGGCACCAATCACAGAGCATACTTTCAGCGGGAAGTATTCCCTTTGTTTGAATCTGAATAAAAGAGCGTCTCAGTCACTGCCCGCTACCCACTTTGCAAAGCTGTTTCCTCGTAATCAGACTTGCTGTGTGGATCGTCTCCGACCTTTCAGAAATCTCCTGATAATTTGCTCTCTGTTTCTGCATTTGAAAACTTCTGCTAGCCTCACGTGTTCCAGCTCATTGACACAGTTTCTTCATACAGTATTTGATCGGCAATTCTTTCATTTACTGTTTACAATTATTTATATACTTACATGAATATCCTTACTGTAATGTCCCTGTGCATTGCCCCTTGGCCTGGAAAACTCATGCCATCTCTCACTCCATATCCAAGCGCTGCCACTTGCTGGGGGTTCACGGACGGCGGACATTTTGTCAGGTTGCTATGCGATCGAGCTCGGTGTAACGTAATGTGCATAGACCTCGCTTATCCCGGTGTATTTTAGCTAGGGGATTGTGACGCTCCTTCAGCATTGCCCCTTGGCCTGTAAAACGTATGCCATCTCTCACTCCATATCCAAGCGCTGCCACGTGCTGGGGGTTCACGGTCGGTGGCCATTTTGTCAGGTTGCTATGCGATCGAGCTCGGTGTAATGTAATGTGCATAGACCTCGCTTATCCCGGTGTATTTTAGCTAGGGGATTGTGACGCTCCTTCAGCATTGTCCCTTGGCCTGTAAAACTCATGCCATCTTTCACTCCATATCCGAGCGCTGCCACGTGCTGGGGGTTCACGGTCGGCGGCCATTTTGTCAGGTTGCTATGCGATCGAGCTCGGTGTAATGTAATGTGCATAGACCTTGCTTATCCCGGTGTATTTTAGCTAGGGGATTGTGACGCTCCTTCAGCATTGCCCCTTGGCCTGTAAAACGTATGCCATCTCTCACTCCATATCCGAGCGCTGCCACGTGCTGGGGGTTCACGGTCGGTGGCCATTTTGTCAGGTTGCTATGCGATCGAGCTCGGTGTAACGTAATGTGCATAGACCTCGCTTATCCCGGTGTATTTTAGCTAGGGGATTGTGACGCTCCTTCAGCATTGCCCCTTGGCCTGTAAAACGTATGCCATCTCTCACTCCATATCCGAGCGCTGCCACGTGCTGGGGGTTCACGGTCGGCGGCCATTTTGTCAGGTTGCTATGCGATCGAGCTCGGTGTAACGTAATGTGCATAGACCTCGCTTATCCCGGTGTATTTTAGTTAGGGGATTGTGGCGCTCCTTCAGCATTGTCCCTTGGCCTGTAAAACTCATGCCATCTTTCACTCCATATCCGTGCGCTGCCACGTGCTGGGGGTTCACGGTCGGTGGCCATTTTGTCAGGTTGCTATTCGATCGAGCTCGGTGTAACGTAATGTGCATAGACCTCGCTTATCCCGGTGTATTTTAGCTAGGGGATTGTGATGCTCCTTCAGCATTGCCCCTTGGCCTGTAAAACGTATGCCATCTCTCACTCCATATCCGAGCGCTGCCACGTGCTGGGGGTTCACGGTCGGTGGCCATTTTGTCAGGTTGCTATGCGATCGAGCTCGGTGTAACGTAATGTGCATAGACCTCGCTTATCCCGGTGTATTTTAGCTAGGGGATTGTGACGCTCCTTCAGCATTGCCCCTTGGCCTGTAAAACGTATGCCATCTCTCACTCCATATCCGAGCGCTGCCACATGCTGGGGGTTCACGGTCGGTGGCCATTTTGTCAGGTTGCTATGCGATCAAGCTCGGTGTAACGTAATGTACATAGACCTCGCTTATCCCGGTGTATTTTAGCTAGGGGATTGTGACGCTCCTTCAGCATTGCCCCTTGGCCTGTAAAACGTACGCCATCTCTCACTCCATATCCGAGCGCTGCCACATGCTGGGGGTTCACGGTCGGTGGCCATTTTGTCAGGTTGCTATGCGATCGAGCTCGGTGTAACGTAATGTACATAGACCTCGCTTATCCCGGTGTATTTTAGCTAGGGGATTGTGACGCTCCTTCAGCATTGCCCCTTGGCCTGTAAAACTCATGCCATCTCTCACTCTATATCCGAGCGCTGCCACGTGCTGGGGGTTCATGGTCGGCGGCCATTTTTAATGTGCATAGAACTCGCTTATCCCCATAGGCCCCTGTGTTTTTTAACTACCATATTGAGATGCACATTTCTAGGCCTACAGTATTTAATATACAGTAAGCAGCATTGTTGTTAGGCAATAATTGAAGAATTTACATACAGTACTGACATGTACTGTATGTAATGCTTGTACATCATGTCAGTCGCCCCTTATGCTGTACACTACTGTAAGTCTCACAGGGCCCATGCACTTCCAAGGAGGGTTATTTACTGTATCTGTTTTATACAGGAAACTAATTGCAGTCCATAACACTGATGTGGTATTTTCAGTACTGTACAGTATACAGTACCAAAATTTGAACATCAGGTACTGTATAGTAAACATGTACAGTATTAACTTTTATCATAAAACTCTTACAAATTTTCAGATGTGTAAATTTTAGACTACAGTATTCACAAATGTTTTTTCTCCATACAGGAATTATAGTTGGACAACATGCCAGTAACTATCAACAAAACGATGAGCAAGATAATCGCCAACATGAAAAAAGAAAATAAAACCATCAAAGAGATCCATGCATGGCTCAAGGAAAGTGGCATTATAATCACTTTAGAAACGGTGCGCTATCATGCTTTCGAGAGAACAACGCCCAGATTTGTATTTCCTACAAAATGCACATGGTACGTACTGTACACTACTGTAATGTTGAAATGACTTGCTGTATACCATAGACAATTTTTTGGAAATAAAAAAAAAACACTTCATCTAACTGTGATTGTGCTGTTCATTCATTCATATTTTTCATACTGTATTGTACTGTAGGAGAGTGCAACAAATTGTGGAGGAACTAACTCGTGAGGATGATGAGCTTACTGCTTTGCAAATAAAACAAATTCTCCATTCCAAGTATGACCTGGACATATCGGCCACCAGCGTCAGAAGGATGTGACGGAAAATGGGATGGACCTTTGGCGCAACAAGGTAAAATACTGAAAGCAGTATAAACCATACAGTAAATGCACACTTATTCACTGTTAATAATCCCTTGATAAGTGATATAACAAATCCATAAATCATTATACAGAGTGTGTACTTTATACTATATACAGTATGTGTGTGTGTATGTATATATATATATATATTATATATATAATCTATCCCAAAAGAGATACCTACTGTATAGGCACTCAGAGACAGCAATGAAACATTGCCGGCTTATTGTGATGATTACATACTGTATACTGTGTTTGTGTGTGTGTGTGTGTGTGTGTGTGTATATATATATATATATATATATATTACTCTGTATATACTGTAATGTATGTACAGTTTAATGTATACAGTAGGTATATAATACAGTATACTGCACAAACAGTCCACTGTATATACAGTAATCTGTAAATCAGTAATTTCATTACTGTATCTGATTTCATTATTTTTGGCTCTTCACAGGATACCTCCCATGATAAGAGATGTGAATAAAGAAAAGAGAGTGGAACAGGCACGGCGATGGATTGAGAGTGGTGAAACATTTCATGATGTCATTTTCACAGATGAATCGTCTGTTGCCCTTGAGCGGTTCTCCAGAATGTCATTCTGGAAACATAACCATATCTCATTAAAACCACACCCAAAGCATCCATTGGAAGTCCATGTATGGGGAGGCATAACACGATTAGGAACTGGTCCCCTATTATTTTTCGAAGGTACAGTACTATACTTTATTCTGTGCCTGTGTTCTGTAAAAATGCATGCTGTACTGTAGAGTACATGTAACTGCACAATAAAATGAGTTGCTTATTAATGAACAACATTTTTTTATTTCTGTAGGGATCATGGATAAGAAATTTTTCCAAGAAACAATAGTAGAGGGATGTATGGTGCCATTTGTGAATAAATATTACCCAACTCACCATAGGATATTCCAAGACAATGATCCTAAACACTCCGCCTCAGCCAAATTTATGGAAGAGAAAGGTATGAATTGGGAACACACACCACCAGAGTGAGTATTCTTTCAACAGTGTACAAGTAAAATTTTGGATAGCACTCTAGTACTGTAAATATATTTTTTGGTTTAATAAACAGTACAAACCGTATATTTAATTTTCTCTATTTAATGTCATTAATTGAATAACTTTTTTTCTATACTCTTATTTTTATTTTATTTTTATAGATCACCAGACATGAATCCAATTGAATTAGTGTGGGCTCAATTGAAGAGGTACATTAGGAGTGTTGCGAAGCCAACAACAAAACAGCAGCTGTTGGATGGGATAAAGACATTTTGGCTAGAAGTACTCACACCTGAACATTGTAAAAATTATATAAATCACCTGTATAAAGTATTACCTGTTATAGTCGAAAGAAATGGTCAAGCCACAAATATGTAGTTCTGTACTGTATTTTCTGTTTAAAATTTTAAATTGGTGCATTATTAAAAATGTTTATAAAATTGCCTTTGTCTGATTATTGTATAAACTAATGTAGAATATTATACAGTAGTAATGTTATTGATGTGTATGAACAGTTGTTTTCTGTTTTATAAAGTCCTGAATAAGAGTACTGTACATTTTGACCAGTACAGTACATGCAATCGGATGTTGTAATAAATACTTTTTTTTACATTAATATTGATTTTTTTTTCCCCAATAAATATTCCATTATACAGTATGGTACGGCACAGTACATGGGGGTAACTGTACAGTATGATGTGCGGTTATGGGGGAGAAATACTGTATCCACTAAATGTACAGTAAAAAAAAAATTCTTATTACAAACAAACAAATGCATCCCAGATGGAAATCTGCTATACACAGCAGACAGCTTATGGTGACAGAACTTACCTACTGTATCCCCACCCATAGTCGTGGTATATTTTAGATTGCCTAATGAGACACTCCTGCAGCATTGCCAATGATTCATGTAAAACCTGTGTGCAAACAGTATCTCTATTGAATGCAACGTACAGTAAGAGTACAGTATACAGTATTATCAAAGCTATACCTGACCAACATGATGCCCTAGGCTAGATTTTGGCTGATGCCCTCTTGCACAGATGCTAGTTCTGCCTCTATCCCTGCACCCCTTTCCCAGCACCATAACCCATTTTGGCGCTCCTACCCCCTATAATTTAAATAGGAACAATGTGCACATTTAGTGCCAGCCCAAAACAGTGCATGTTCTTGCTGGGAAGGGGCATGGTAACACAATAATACCCCCAGATGAAATGACACAACACAGTACTGCAACTTTATTCACATTATATCATGCATGCAGTAGTGTCTCTTATTCTCGTTACATCATATGATAGTACCACATTACTCCTAACAGTATTGCCCCTTATTCACATTACACCCCACCACATTGATCTTTATTTACATTAGACCACATGTTCTCAAACTCAGTCCTCAGGACCCCACACAGTGCATGTTTTGCAGGTCTCACAGAATCACAAGTGAAATAGTAAGCTCCACCTACTGTATGGACCTTTTAAAATGTGTCAGTGAGTAATTAATACAGTACACCTGTGCACTTGCTGGTTTACCTGCAAAACATGCACTGTGTGGGGTCCTGAGGACTGAGTTTAAGAACCACTGCATTAGACCATGCAGTAGTGCCCTGTTAGGTGCCGCGATACGCGGCGCCGCTCGGTCTGCTTCCGAGCGACGCTCACGGCCGCCGCACCTCCCTCCCTGCCCGCCCGGCGCCTAGCAATACCAGGACGCTGTGCGTACTGTAGCCGCCGGGTCCCTGGCAACGCTAGGACGTCGGGCGTTCTTAGCCGCTGGGTCCATAGCAACGGGGATGCCATTGGCGGACCGCGTTCCCCGTTGCCAGATAGGATTGATTAGTTGCTCGTGCAGCAGGGCAGCTGCACGGCAACTAGTAATTAGGGTCATGGGGCTGGTCTTGCTGGCCCTCCTGTCATTGGCCAGCAGGGTCTTTTTATGGGAGCCAGCACACTGCAGCCTCGCCGGTGATAGCTTCCTGTATGCTGTTCCTGCCTTGCAACGTCTGTTCCTGGTCAGCTGTATCTGGTCGATCCTGCTCCCTGTGCTCCTGAGTTCTGGAGTTCTGAAGCTGGTCCTGGGAATCCTTCCTGTCCAAGTGAACTTGTTGCAGTCATCTGGGGGTTCTCGCTTGTTGGGGTTCTCTCCCGGTTTCGTGAGTAGCGGCTTCTGACGCGTGTTGCGGCTTTGGCCGCTTAGTCCTTGTGTTAATTTTGTATTGGTGGTTTTTGCAGAGGTTTCCGCTTTTCACTGTCCTCCCCGGAACTCGGCGTTGCCGTGTGGGGGAGTGGACAGTGGTATCTTTTGTTGTTCTTTTCCTATGGCGGCGTGCCGCACATATATTTAGTTTTAGGGTAGTTAGTAGCCCCTAGCTTTCTGTTTGCTTTAGTTAGAGGTCCCCTTGTTATTATCCTGTCTAGTTTCACGCCTTGTCTCACTCTAAGACCTGGGGGCATCGGAGTTGGGCAGACCTAATCCGCCCTTCAAACGCGGCTGCCGTGGGCCCAAGAAACCATAGTCACTCAGGCGTGAACTGACCACATGGGTAAAACAATTGAGGAAGGGTGCTAGGGGCTATTCCCGTACCACCCCTTACTTCAGCGTCACGTCCTGGTGCTCTGGACTCACTACGCAACATCTCTCTAGTCCTGAGCATCAGGAACGTAACATTATCACCGGCCCAAAAACAACAAAAAAAGAATAATATAAAGAGTTATTTGTTTTTGGTGGGCCTTGAAATTCGGCCTCATGAATCCGGCAGTATTAGGACCGAATCCCAGCCAGCTCTTGGCCAACCAGATTCAGGAACTAACTCAGATGGTTCAGGATTTTACTCTTCGGGTGAGATCGCAGGAAGATCTTTTGCGAGCCTCCCCGAGTATGATTCCAGAACCAAAGATGCACCTTCCTGACCGTTTTTCAGGTAACCGAAAGGATTTTTTTAATTTCAAGGAAGCTTGGAAGCTTTATTTTCATTTAAGGCCCCGATCCTCTGGTACTGAGTCTCAACGGGTCGGGATTGTGATGTCTTTGCTACAAGGCGATCCGCAAACCTGGGCTTTTGGGCTAAAAGCCGATGATGTTGCCTTGCTTTCTGTAGATGCCTTTTTTAAGTCTCTAGGCCTTCTGTACGATGACCCTGATAGAGAAGCGTCGGCTGAGAGCCACCTGCGTGCACTTAAGCAAGGGAAAAATCCAGCAGAGGCGTATTGTACCGAGTTTCGCCGTTGGTCGAACGACTGTGGCTGGAATGACCCGGCCCTGCGCAGTCAGTTTCGCCTCGGTTTGTCTGAAGTTATTAAAGACAGTCTCCTTCAGTACCCCGCTCCAGAGACTTTAGACAAACTCATGGAGCTTGCTATTAAAATTGATCGTCGTCTCCGGGAGCGGAGGGCTGAAAGAGGAGCTAGTTTCAGACCTAGTCCATGTGTGTATACTTTCCCTGAGGATGTCGAGGAGCCCATGAAAATGGGTCTCTCCTGGCTGTCCCCAGAGGAAAGAACCAGAAGGCTAAATTCTGGTCTTTGCTTGTATTGTGGTGGCAAGGGACATATCGCACGTAATTGCCCGAATAAGCAGGGAAACGCTCTGACCAAGTGAATTGTGAAGGGGTTCACTTGGGTCTGCAATTGATCTCCTCTACTGATTCCTTATTAGTTCCTGTAAAAATTTCCTTTGGTAGTCTCAGTTCGTTGGTGTCGGCCTTCGTCGACAGTGGAGCTGCTGGAAATTTCATGGATTTTGGTTGGGCTCAGGCTTTGGGCGTTCCACAGATACCTTTGGATAAACGTATCACCATGCACGGCTTGGATGGTGGTCCGCTTTCTAATGGGGTAATCACTCACCGCACACCTCCAGTACAACTGACAGTGGGGGCCCTACATTCGGAGAAAATCGAATTTTACCTTACCCATTGTCCGGCTGTCCCCGTAGTTTTGGGTCACCCCTGGCTTGCCTTTCATAATCCCACCATAGATTGGCGGTCTGGGGAGATTTCCCGATGGGGTCCCTTTTGTATTAAGGAATGTATTTCCCGTCCAGTCCGGGTTGCGGCAGTCACCCCAGAATTTATTCCTTTGGAATATCAGGACTTTGCCGATGTTTTCTCCAAGGGTAATGCGGATATTCTGCCTTTTCATCGGTCCTATGACTGCGCTATTGACTTAGTTCCCGGTGCCTCTTTGCCTAAAGGGAGACTATATGCCCTGTCTGGGCCGGAAACTACGGCAATGAATGATTATGTACAGGAGAGCCTAAAAAAGGCTTCATTAGGCCCTCGAAATCTCCATTGAGTGCAGGGTTCTTTTTTGTTGAGAAAAAGATGGGTCGCTCAGACCATGTATTGATTATCGGGCTCTGAATAAAATTTCTGTTAAAAACACCTACCCCTTGCCACTGATTTCAGTACTATTTGATCAGCTCCGGACTGCCGTTATCTTTTCCAAGATCGATCTTAGAGGGGCTTACAATCTCATCCGAAAAAAATCTGGGGATGAGTGGAAGACGGCTTTCAGCACACAGTCGGGACATTATGAATACCTGGTGATGCCGTTTGGGCTGTCTAATGCTCCTGCTGTATTTTAAGATCTCATTAACGACGTCCTTCGCGACTTTCTAGGAAAGTTCGTAGTCATTTATTTAGATGACATTTTGATTTACTCTGAGTCTTTTGAACAACATATTACCCATGTGCGACTGGTCCTTCAGAAGTTACGGGAAAATCATTTATAGGCCAAACTGGAGAAATGTGATTTCCACATCACAGAAGTGTCCTTCCTGGGGTATATTATTTCTCCTAAGGGGTTTTTCATGAAACCAAAAAAACTCCAGGCCATCCTAAATTGGGCACAACCCACGAACTTAAAAGCAATTCAGCGCTTTTTAGGGTTTGCAAATTACTATAGGCGTTTTACTCATACCTTCTCAGGTTTGGTTGCTCCTATTGTGGCATTGACTAAAAAAGGAGCGGATCCTTCCAATTGGTCGCCTGAAGCCAAGTCTGCCTTCCTGGCCTTAAAGCAGGCCTTTGTCTCAGCTCCAGTACTCAGACACCCTAACCCGGATCTCCCCTTTATTGTCGAGGTAGATGCCTCAGAGGTTGGAGTGGGGGCTATCCTTTCTCAGGAAGACCCGGAGTCTCAGGAATTACACCCATGTGCCTTCATGTCCAGAAAATTCTCCTCCGCAGAATCCAACTATGATGTTGGTAATCGAGAATTGTTGGCAGTTAAATGGGCTTTCGAGGAGTGGAGGCACTGGCTGGAAGGAGCAAGGCATACCATTACGGTGTTTACTGACCACAAGAACCTGCAGTATATTGAGTCATCTAAACAGCTTAATGCTCGACAGGCACGTTGGGCGCTGTTTTTTACTCGTTTCAGGTTTATTATCACCTTCAGGCCCGCTTCCAAGAATACAAAAGCCGATGCCCTGTCACGTTGTTTTCTTCCAGTTCACAATAACCACCCGGCTACTACCCCCATAGTCCCATCGTCTGTCATCTGGGCGGGTCTCACACAGGATTTATTTACACCGCTAGTCCAGCTTCAGCAGCAGGCTCCCAAAGTCACTCCTGCAGATCGTCTCTTCGTCCCTGAATTTCTGAGAGGCACTATTCTAGCTGAGTTTCATGATAATAAGGTTTCTGGTCATCCGGGTATCACTAAGACCTTGGAGTTAATCTCTCGCTCAGTGTGGTGGCCTAATCTTTCTAAAGATGTAAGGGAATTTGTCCGTTCCTGTCAGGTTTGTGCTCAGTACAAGGTATCTCGATCGTTGCCGGACGGGCAACTCATGCCTCTAGCCGTTCCTCTCAGGCCATGGTCACATATATCCATGGATTTCGTGGTGGACCTTCCTCTTTCAGATGGATTTCGAGTCATTTGGGTGGTAGTAGACCGTTTTAGTAAGATGGCCCACTTCATTGCTCTCCCCTGATAAACCTCTGCTCAAGGGTTGGCAGTTTTGTTTCTCCGCCATGTGTTCAGGCTCCATGGTTTACCCAGGGATATTGTCTCTGATCGGGGACCGCAATTCATCGCCCGTTTCTGGAAACGTTTTTGTGCCTCATTAATTATGAAACTCTCTTTAACATCTGGGTACCATCCACAGTCTAACGGACAAACTGAACGTGTTAATCAGTCGTTAAAACAGTATTTACGGCTATATTCGGCCAAACTTCAGAATGATTGGTCTGAATTTCTTCCTTTGGCCGAGTTTGCCTATAATAACTCTTGTCATTCTTCCACCAAGGAGGCCCCTATTATTTTCGGTCTTGGGCTTTCATCCTAGAGCCAATTCTTTTTACCCTCATTTTCCAGTCTCCTCGTTGACCTTAACTTCCCATCTCAGAATGATTTGGAAAAAGGTGCACCTTGCCCTTAAGAAGGCTGCCTTCCGAGAGAGAAAAAATTCTGATAGGTTCCGACGCCCATGCACTTTTAAGGTGGGAGATAAGGTGTGGTTTTCAACCCGCAACATCAAGCTCCGACAACCCTCGGCTAGATTGGGACCCAAATTTATTGGACCATTTCTTATCGTTAAGAAGGTCAACCCAGTTGCTTTTCGGCTACGCTTGCCTATATCACTCAAAATTGGCAATACTTTTCACTGTTCCCTTCTGAAGCAGTATTTTTCTTCCAGGAGATTCCCTCGGAAGACTTGCAAGGGTAGACCTCTGGTGGATGTTCAGGGGCAACAAGAGTTCTTGGTGGAGAAGGTTTTAGATTCCAAAGTTTCTCGGGGCTGTCTTTATTTCTTGGTTCACTGGAAAGGCTATGGCCCGAAGAAAGGTCTTGGGTCCTGGATAACAATTTACATGCCTCTAAACTTAAGAGATTATTCTTTCAGGAATTTCCTCAGAAACCCGGCTTTAGGGGTTCTTTAACCCCTCCTCAAGGGGGGGGTACTGTTAGGTGCCACGGTCCGCGGCGCCGCTCGGTCTGCTTCCGAGCGACGCTCACGGCTGCCGCACCTCCCTCCCTGCCCGCCCGGCGCCTAGCAACGCCAGGACGCCGTGCGTACTGTAGCCGCCGGGTCCCTGGCAACGCTAGGATGCCGGGCGTCCTCAGCCGCTGGGTCCATAGCAACGGGGACGCCATTGGCGGACCGCGTTCCCCGTTGCCAGATAGGACTGATTAGTTGCTTGTGCAGCAGGGCAGCTGCACGGCAACTAGTAATTATGGTCTGGGGGCTGGTCTTGCTGGCCCTCCTGTCATTGGCCAGCAGGGTCTTTTAATGGGAGCCAGCACACTGCAGCCTCGCCGATGATAGCTTCCTGTATGCTATTCCTGCCTTGCAACGTCTGTTCCTGGTCAGCTGTATCTGGTCGATCTTGCTCCTTGTGCTCCTGAGTTCTGGAGTTCTGAAGCCGGTGCTGGGAATCCTTCCTGTCCAAGTGAACCTGTTGCAGTCATCTGGGGGTTCTCGCTTGTTGGGGTTCTCTCCCAGTTTCGCGAGTAGCGGCTTCTGCCGCGTGTTGCGGCCTAGGCCGCTTAATCCTTGTGTTAATTTTGTATTGGTGGTTTTTGCGGAGGTTTCCGCTTTTCACTGTCCTCCCCGGAACTCGGCGGTGCCATGTGGGGGAGTGGACAGTGGTATCTTTTGTTGTTCTTTTCCTTTGGCGGCGTGCCGCACATATATTTAGTTTTAGGGTAGTTAGTAGCCCCTAGCTTTCTGTTTGCTTTAGTTAGAGGTCCCCTTGTTATTATCCTGTCTCGGTTCACGCCTTGTCTCACTCTAAGACCTGGGGGCATCGGAGTTGGGCAGACCTAATCCGCCCTTCAAACGCGGCTGCCGTGGGCCCAAGAAACCATAGTCACTCAGGCGTGAACTGACCACACGGGTAAAACAATGGAGGTAGGGTGCTAGGGGCTATTCCCGTACCACCCCTAATTTCAGCGTCACGTCCTGGTGCTCTGGACTCACTACGCAACATCTCTCTAGTTCTGAGCATCAGGAACGTAACATGCCCTTTCCTTATGTTACGCCAGAAAATATTGTAGCACACCTTATACACATAATGCCGCACATTAGTAATGCATTTCAGCCCGCTGGTACCTGTAGTTCTACTGCAGAAAAAATGCCCACATAAAAACAGGACACGCTCACCGTGAAAGTAAAACTTTATTCCATACATGCCGACACACACATACTTACCTATGTTGACACGATGTTCGGTCCTCTTCACCAGTAGAATCCATGGGGTACCTGAAAATAAAATTATTCTCTCCAAAATCCAGTGTAGCATCTTCTTTTTTGTAATCCACGTACTTGGCAAAAAAACAAACCGCATTTACCCGGACCACGGACTGAAAGGGGTCCCATGTTTACACATGGGACCCCTTTCCCCGAATGCTGAGACCCCCGTGACTCCTGTCACAGAGGGTCCCTTAAGCCAATCAGGGAGCGCCACGTCGTGGCACTCTCCTGATTGGCTATGCGCATCTGAGCTGTCAGACAGCGCATTGCACAGCCGCTCCATTATCTTCAATGGTGGGAACTTTGCGGTCAGCGGTGAGGTTACCCGCGGTCAGCCGTGTGTAAACATGGGACATCTTTCAGTCCGTGGTACGGGTAAATGCGGTTTGTTTTTTTGCCAAGTTTTTTTACAACCAGGACCAGCTCAAAGAGCCCGAGGCTGGTTATGCTTCGGAGGGGGGACCCCACGCAATTTTTTTTCATGATTTTAACCCATTCCCACCCCTTCCCACTGAAAACCATGCTCTCTCTATTTTAGTCAGTTCAAAAAAAAAATATTCTTTTAAAAAATATATAAATAATACTTGTGTCTCCTAATAGACAAACCAAGTACATATCCCTTCTAATATAAATAGCTATGCTATTAGCAATAAAAAAACACACACACAAAAAAAATTTACATTTTTTATTAGATTCCGCCAGCAAAGTGAGGCGAAATGAAATTGACAAAATTACTGTCGAAAAGCACTGTTGTCGAATTGACATTCTTCAATTGAATTGTCAAAAAGCCGCATTTTTACCACTGCAGACATGTCGAATTTTAAAAATGTCGAATTGCAAAAAGTCAAATCTGAAACGTCAGTTTTTTGGTCGAAAAGTACTGTATTGCATTGTCGAATCCAATTCGACATGTTTTTTTTGTCGAAAATGCCCCGTTTTTCGACTTTTGCGGCAATTCGACCGCAATTGCATATACTCCCTACCTAGGGGACTTGGCCACTGACTTACTGTACTGTACCACATCCCTGACTTTAATGAACCACACTGTTGCTTAAGATCCTTGTTTTGGGTATGTATATTGTACATTATACAGCATTTATTATTTGATCATTCTTCGGGACCTCATTGCCTCTGTGTACTGTTATTTTAGCGAGGGGATTGTGACGCTCCTTCAGCATTGCCCCGTAGCCTTCAAGACTACTGCTATCTCTCACTCCATCTCTGAGCGCTGCCTGCCACATGGTGGGGGTTCAGGGGCGGCGGACATTTTGACAGTGTGCTATGCGATCGAGTCCGGTGTACCGTAATGATAGACCTCGCTTATCCCTATCGCCTCTGTGTATTATAGCGAGGGGATTGTGATGCTCCTTCAGCATTGCCCCGTAGCCTTCAAGACTACTGCAATCTTTCACTCCATCTCCGAGTGCTGCCTGCCACGTGGTGGGGGTTCAGGGGCGACGGCCATTTTGACAGTGTGCTATAAGATCAAGTCCGGTGTACCGTAATGTGCATAAACCTCGCTTATTCCTATTGCCCCTATGTATTTTAGCGAGGGGATTGTGACGCAGGGGATTGTGACGCACCTTCAGCACTGCCCCGTTGTCCACAAAATCTATGTCATCACTCGCTCCATAGCTGAGGGCCTCCATGGGGCAAGGAGTCACAGGCGGTAGCCATGTCGATTGAGTCTGCCCTGCTACAGAATTGTATGCAGGGCCGGATTAACAATGGGGCGGATGGAGCTGCAGCTCCAGGCCCCCCATTGAAAATAGGCCCACAGGATCGGCAGTGTAGCCAGCCAGTGATAACAGGAGAAATACTTTTTCCCTGTCATCACTCATCAACAGCATTCGCCTTCCAGTCCCTCCCACCCGCGCCGACCAAGGGTCCGCCCCCATCCCCTCTTGTTACCTGAAGCTCAGCCTCAGACCCAGGGTCGTGCCAAGCTCTGCCCCCTGGGTGGCTTGCAGATGTGCTGTCTCAGACTCTCGAAGCTCCGCGCTCCCATGTGTACCAAGGCTCTGTCCCCGATCATAATAAGCTCCGCCCCCGGATCGTAATAAGCTCCGCCCCCTGTCTCACTTCTTCCACACTGATCCTGGAGCCACCTTCCTTTCCTCCCGAGAAGCCTGCAGATCTAGACAGTGAACTGAGTCAGCAGCACAGCTTTCTCCCCTCAGGTCGTGTGAAATCCGGCCAATTCAGCTGCTGTGAGTACTGTCGTTCCAGCGATTAAAATATTCCTGCAAACAGTATTTGGAGCTGAATTAAGGGCCTTGAGCACTTACACAAGGGTGCTCCTATCATTTAAAAAAAATAAAAAATATTTATATATATATATATATATATATATATACATAAATATATATATATGCAGGACTGTAACTAGCAGGGCGTCTGGGGGTGGAACTGGCAACCTCTGCCACAATGTCTATTTTGCTGGGCCCACAAACAGGGAGTGGGGAGCAGCACAGCATCTCCATGTACTCCTGATATCCATTGGGACCCACGAAGCAGGGGAAGTAAGGAGTGATCAGCTGGAAAGCAGGTACTCTAATCAAATAGACGACATCAGTCGCACTGACAGGAGTGACAGTACTGCAGTTACTACTGCACTGGGAGCGGGCAGCACCAGAGTCTGCCCGCTGGCTCCAGGCAGCGCTGCTTGCAGAAAGCTTTCCTGTATTGAGCATCATTTCCAAATCTGAACCCCACAAGGGGGCCTCATAAATTAACCAGACCAGGGATAAACTATACAGAAGTCAGGAGAATCTGCTACTGTCCCACATCAGCTGCTGTTCCCATCACTACTGCTCCCTTCATCCCCTCCTGCCCCCTGGGCAGCTGACCCCCCATCTCCTACTGTTCCCATCACTACTGCCCCCCTGCATCCACTCCTATCCCCTGCACTACTACCCCCATCTCCTACTGTTCCCATCACTACTGCCCCCCTGCATCCACTCCTATCCCCTGCACTACTACCCCCATCTCCTGCTGTTCCCATCACTACTGCCCCCCTGCATCCACTCCTATCCCCTGCACTACTACCCCCATCTCCTACTGTTCCCATCACTACTGCCCCCCTGCATCCACTCCTATCCCCTGCACTACTACCCCCATCTCCTGCTGTTCCCATCACTACTGCCCCCTTCATCCCCTCCTGCCCCCTGGGCAGCTGACCCCCATCTCCTACTGTTCCCATCACTACTGCCCCCTACATCCACTCCTATCCCCTGCACTACTACCCCCATCTCCTACTGTTCCCATCACTACTGCCCCCTTCATCCCCTCCTGCCCCCTGCACTACTACCCCCATCTCCTACTGTTCCCATCACTACTGCCCCCTACATCCACTCCTATCCCCTGCACTACTACCCTCATCTCCTGCTGTTCCCATCACTACTGCCCCCTACATCCCCTCCTATCACCCCTGCACTACTACCCCCATCTCCTACTGTTCCCATCACTACTGCCCCCTTCATCCCCTCCTGCCCCCTGCGCAGCTGACCCCCCATCTCCTACTGTTCCCATCACTACTGCCCCCTACATCCACTCCTATCCCCTGCACTACTACCCCGTCTCCTGCTGTTCCCATCACTACTGCCCCCTTCATTCCCTCCTGTCCCCTGCACTACTACCCCGTCTCCTGCTGTTCCCATCACTACTGCCCCCTACATCCACTCCTATCCCCTGCACTACTACCCCCATCTCCTGCTGTTCCCATCACTACTGCCCCCTTCATCCATTGCACTACTGACCCCCATCTCCTGATTTTCCCATCACTGCTGTCCCCTTTATTTCCTGCTGTTCCCTTCATTACTGTCTCCTTAATCTCCTCCTGTCCCCTGCACTAGTGCCCCCCATATCCTGCTGTTCCCAATCACTACTGCCCCCACATCCCCTGCTGTGTGTTTCTTTATACTGTGCCCACCGCCTACATCCATCTCTCTACCAATTCATCATTGTTGTGTGGCACAATGTGTACAAAGGGTACTACTATGTGGTGTGTAATGTTTATAAGGGTCTCTTCTGAGCAGTGGAATGTGAATAAGGTTGCACTGTTGTGTTTATTATTACTATTGTGTGACCACACCCCTTTTTGGGTAGACATGCACTGTCCCTAGTCATTGTGAGGGGCATCAGTGCTCCTTCTGGCACAGAACGACAACATTTCTAGTTTGGGCTCTGTGGGATGTTAACAGGATCTTGGTGGTTAGGATGCCGGCTGTCAGAATACCGTCAGTGACATCCCAACGCACAGAATCCCGCCACTTGCTAGGTTCTAACCCTCACCCTCTACCCCCTAAACTCTCCCTCCCCGCAGCCTAACCCTCACTCCCTACAACCTAATCCTAACCCCCTCCTGCAGCCTAACTCTCCCCCCTTAGTGCCTAACTCGATGTTGGGATCCTGGTGTTGGTCTTCTGACCAGTGTCGGGATTCCAACTGTCAGCTTCCCGAATGCTGGTATGCTGACCAAATTATATATTTGGTCAACTGTCAGCATATTACATCAGTGCCCATGGAATTAATTGCATTAGATTTAGCCTACCCGAAAATACAGCTCATGCAGTAAACTGTGGGGGCGCATAGCAACTCCGGGTGCTGTCTCTGAGCTCCCATGTGTGACTGTGATGGGCGTAACAGAGCAAGCAGTGCTGCTCTCCCCCTCCTCTGAATGGTACACATTGCAGCCATCAGTGCTTTTATTTAAAAATATATATATATATATATAGTAGCACACTACTAAGCTGGGCAGGCTCCTGGACATTTGTTTCCCTCCATGGGCCACGGCGGCCATGTAAACATGGCCGTGTAGGGCTGAAACAGACTGTGCTATGAGCTGGGTGTTGCCTAGGGAGGAGGGCCAAGGAGGGGGCCGAGTCTCATTAGCAACTATAGTTACTCCCGTGGGTGCGGTACCCTTCAGCGTCTATCTAAACTCCAATGCTTCTTTTCCATTTAATTATAAAACAAACATGCTGCATTGCTGTATCAAAGCAGTTGGTGGTGGACGACAGGGGCATGGGGAGGCCCTGTGATAGAGGAGTCTGGGGGAATGTACCCCCTGTGTCCACCCTTAATCCAGCTCTGGTGGTGTGAACTTTGTGAAGTGTTCTGTCAATGGTTGCTGTGGCCTAGGCCCTAGAAAGTGGTGCCTGATGTCAACATCTAGTAGTACTATTGAGGCACTGTTAGAGGGGAGCAGAACATTAGGGCAGGAAAGATATTTCTTTTATGGGCCACACTTATGGAATGCAGTGGAGTGCACAACTATAACAGGCACATCTGGGAAAAAGTTATGTGTAGTTATGCACATCTTTTGTGGGTCATAAATTACGCAAATAAAGTTAGTATCTAGAGGTCTCTGTGTGTTACAGTTAACACTGCTACTTGATATCTCTTTATATATATAGATCAGGATGCAATCAATTTGCCGGCTGACGGGACCCCGGCGATCAGGATACCGACGCTGGAATCCGACAGCCGGAATCCCAACAGCTGGAAAACGCTGGGGCACAGGAGCTATTCCCACTCGTGGGTGTCCACGACACCCTTAGAGTGAGAACAGAACCTGCACGAGCCACCAAGCCCACAGCGTGATGAGTGCAGTGAGCCCGCAAGGGGACTAATTGTGTTCGTTCTGCTGCCGGCATTCTGGCGGGCGGGATGCCACTGTCAGGATCTTGACAGCTGGCATCCCACCCGCCGGTAAATAGTATGTAACCTTATAGCTCTGCCTGCAGCTTGCTATCTGATTTATCCCAATCAAGGGGCCATACATAGTTTCTTGCTGTGATGACCTGCGTTTTTTGTGATGATCGTTGGAGTTCTTTGTATCATATGTTCTCTGTATTATATGGCACTCACTGTGATGCACTCTGTATTATATGGTGGTCACTGATATTTTTTGTCATTTATAGCTGACCAAACATTACAGGTTTCACAGGAGTTGGGGAGGGGGGGTTAAACAGAGAGTAAAGCCAAATCCTTTACTAGCCGAGTCTTGGGTATCGAACAGCGGCTATGAGACACGCTGAACTGCCAATCCCTAGGGGAACCATCCAGCACATATATTACATACACCATAAAATGGATGTTTATATGTGTTTAATTAAAAAGTAAAACTGAGAGCCCAAACCGGCTCACGCATGCACATCTGAAATGCAGGAAGTTAAACCTTACTGCACTTGTCCAGTATTTCCAATGCAGCTCTTTATTTTTCTAAAAAGACAGCAGCTAAGAAGGCAGTTAACTTATTAATTTAATACAGTGGCTATAAAGCTCTGCAATAAAGTAGTTGAAGGTGTGCACCAGCTATGCCCTCCATAGAGATAGCCACACCCACAGCACAGACCACATCCTCTGTAGACCACACACCCCCAGTACTGGTCACACTCCCACATCAGTCATTTCGCCGCAGCAATTGTCCCACCCCCTGTAGCGGCATACAATAGGCCCTTCATAAATTTCAGCTCCAGGCCCATGTCAACATTAATCTGGCACTGATTGTATGTGTACCGTATGGTGCATAGAACCTTAACAGTACATCTGCTCCTGCAGCTTTGCCCTGGTTTATGTGAATAAAAAAAATTATAAAGTGTCTGGAAAAAACTAACATGCGTACGTACTGTACAGTTCTTTAGGAATCGAACACGGGACTCTGAGTATAGGAAGCGGAACACTTCACCACTTCACCGCAGACAGATGAATAAATCCATTAGTTTTGAATAAGCCATAATGGCTACGGGATTAGGATGCTAACATACTGTACAATATTCCTAATATCAATAGGCAATAATGAACTTCTAACACGTCCATTTGCGTCAGTGTACACTACTGGTTTTATGTTGTTTTGTCTGCGGGATTCAGCATAACGAGATGCACTAGTAAAGTAGTCCTTACTATACAGTATACAGTATTTCAGTATTATATTTTACGGGAGCCCACACGCATGCGCAGTGGTGATTGTAAAAAGCAACATCTGGTGGATGATCACAGATATTACACGTAAAGGTAACACCAAACGCCAAACGTCTGTCTCCGTGCAATTAGATAGCCTCTCTGTGACTAGGCGCGCCTCCCTACGCCCCAGTACGCTGCGTATGCTCGATCGGGACAAACGCCTCAGCCACTCAAGATAAAGGTGGCTACATCTGTACAAGGCTGAACTTGCTCATCTGGGGACCAGGGATACCGACTTTTTTGCATGGAGCCCCAGTGCTTGTAAGGACCATAGCTACGGAATCCCAAAGAACTTTGGAACACACAGCTGGTAATAACATCATATAGATGGTCACACATCCAATTGTGTAAATACTATGAACTGTCCAGTTTCCTAAAAAGGTTAAGGTTATCACTGAATTGCAGCTTACACCCTACATCCAATTGATCAATTAGCTTGTTTTTAATAACTGTATATTTTATTCATATGTATTAAATTGTGAAGTATTCATTTTACTTTTAGCGCTGTTATTTTTCTTTTTTGATATATATATATTGATAAAGCTAAATATTTACCTTTTAACATAAGCTATTTACTAATACCGTGTAGCCGTAATGGCCGCTAAACCACGTGCACGTGCTACGCACTTTGTACGCTATTTGCGTACAAAGACCTCGCACGTGGTACGGAATACACACAGCGAGCGTACACACAGACAATAACCTTTTTAAACCTTAAACAGAATATGCTTACACTGTAAACCTTAATACCGTGATACTGTAATGATGTAACACTGATTAACCTTAGTATTTAAGCCAGCTGTTTGAGCGATTGAGATGCTCAGAAACCCTTAGTAATAAATGGTGAAACACACAAACACTTGTTAAGGTTCCAACACCTTACTAGATGATTTTAGTATGTAAAAGGGAAAAGAAAACAGTTTACAGCTTATACACTACAGACCTAACATTAATAACTTAACAGAATAACTAAACAGAAATATACACAATTGCGAACGAACGCAAACACAAATACATAGAATAAGAATGAATGGCTTATATTAAACGGGTAACAAAGTGGCCACATAGAACATACCATACGGGGTAACACTCGCTAGCGCAACCGGATCCAGTCCTCCAATTATCCGACAGATAAATGTTGATGAGAGAGAGTACTGGCCGGTCAGGGGACAGTGGCCTTTATATACACAACATACAGTACACTACAATGGGCCCTACAATCTCATTGTTCATTGGACACAGGAATGTGTCTCTGCATTATAACAAAAGGTCATAGGTGGATTTGAACAGGTGGGCTGTGACTATTTCAAACTGCTCAGGTGGGAGGTATCCACAGGATTCCCGCCGCATGGATAATGAACTGCAAATACAGTAAATGTCCATAAACTTCTTATAGATATAACTATACGCAGGAGCGATTAATCTCTTCCTAACCAACACCGGAATGTTTCTAATAAAATACTCTTCAGTTAGGTACTAGACACCACCGTTCATCCTTTGCCTGATCCTTCATATCATGCAAAGAGGAATTCCCAAGTCCCCGAACCATTTACACTAAACATACTTGCAGATATTATTAAGGGGAATACTATCTACAAAACACGCTATATGGGTTAACTATGCTATAAACGAGTCGCCAGCTACAGGTTCACAAACTCCGCCGTAAATACCCACATTATGCGCACTATCGCTGGAGCGATATTACGCAACTTGCGGATGTGTGCACGTACGGCGGACTGAGTGCACACGCAGCGGGCATGTGCATGGGGTTAGTATATGGCAATGTGAAGCATGATATTTTTCGACTTTGACAATATATATATATATATATATATATAATGCAAATATACCCAGCGCTCGAGCAGTCCCTTCCTGCTGGTTAATCTTGCTCCTGGTGTCCTCCCAGATGTGTTGCAGCCCACTGAAATAGTAATACAGAAGGGCCGCACTCGGAGACTTGTTAAAGTGATGAAGTGCAGTAGATTTAATGTCAAGAGTATCTTCGTTTCGGGGTCACAGCCCCGTCATCAGGACAATTAACAATACCCAAAGTCAGTGTTTAAATACCTTAACAGTGAGTGAACTCGCCCGCCGCCCCAGACACCATGGCTCGGTTTCCGGTCATGTCTCCCCGGCGCTTGCGGAAGTGACATATCGCTGGTCCGTCCAGCACACGCACTGTTGGCTAATGAACAAAATCACCAAGGTTACATAACAACATAAAAGTGTTCAATGAATGGTATTACAATCGTGCATATAAACCTTTATAAAACCTCCATGGTCTAAAATGCTAAATGCACATAAATACAATGTGCATATAAACATAACCAATAAAAATAGAAGTCTGCCTTTCATGTAATGGTATCCATGGTAACATATGAGCAAACAATATCTAATAAAAAATTACCGTATTTAAAAGATCCTAGTCTGTTCATGTTATCTTTTTTAATGTTATCTTTTTTAATATTATCTTTCTTAATAGATTACAGTATAATTAATAGATAATTTATAAGAAGCATCTTAGGTTCAAGGATTCATTTAGAACCATAGGCTGTATGGTGTTAAGTCTATGAATCCATCCTGTTTCCTTTTGAAGCAATTTTTTTGACCTATCCCCACCTCGTAAAGATTTAAGGGACATGGTCAATAATCCTATACCTTAATGTGGCCATATTATGCTGTGCCTTAGCAAAGTGTCTGACCACTGGTTGTTCACTATCTCCTGACTTGATAACCTCCCGGATGGCATATCTGTGCTGGGCCATACGTGTTTTGAAAGAACAATCTGTCTTGCCTACATATGCCAACCCACAAGGACAAGTCAAGAGATAAATGACAAATTTAGAATCGCATGAAAGTGAGTATTGGATGGTATAAGGTTAACCCGTATGAGGATGCATAAATTTGTCTCCTGGAATTAAATAGCTGCATGTTGTACAACCACTACAGTGGTAAAATCATTTTCTCTTGCTTAAGAAATGTGTCTTGGGACTATCAAAATCTGAAATATCAGTCTTAACTACTATGTCCCTAATACTTTTGTTCCTGGAATAACTGGCCAGTAACCTAGATTGGTAAACATCACCTAGTTCCTTATCTGAGGATACTATGGGCCATAATTGTTTGGCCCTGCTTGATAAATGTACACTACTAGAATTGTACTGTGTTACCCAAGGGTGTCTACCTTCTAGTTGTTTTTTTTTTCCTTTAGGTTCAAGTAGCTGATTACAAGTAAATTGTAAAGCTCATTTTTTAGCTCTCTCAAGATCTTTAGCTGAATAGCCCCGTTCAAGAAATTTGTTTGTCATCCTAGTCAGCTCCATATCCCTATCTTTTATATTGCTGGTAATACGGCAAACCCGTAGGTACTGGGAATATGGTAAACTTTTCACTGTTGATCTGGGGTGAAAACTGTCATATTTCAGGGGGTTATTTCTAGAGATGAGCGCCTGAAATTTTTCGGGTTTTGTGTTTTGGTTTTGGGTTCGGTTCCGCTGCCGTGTTTTGGGTTCGACCGCGTTTTGGCAAAACCTCACCGAATTTTTTTTTGTCGGATTCGGGTGTGTTTTGGATTCGGGTGTTTTTTTAAAAAAACACTAAAAAACACCAGCTTAAATCATAGAATTTGGGGGTCATTTTGATCCCATATTATTATTAACCTCAAAAACCATAATTTCCACTCATTTTCAGTCTATTCTGAATACCTCACACCTCACAATATTATTTTTAGTCCTAAAATTTGCACCAAGGTCGCTGGATGACTAAGCTAAGCGACACTAGTGGCCGACACAAACACCTGGCCCATCTAGGAGTGGCACTGCAGTGTCACGCAGGATGTCCCTTCCAAAAAACCCTCCCCAATCAGCACATGACGCAAAGAAAAAAAGAGGCGCAATGAGGTAGCTGACTGTGTGAGTAAGATAAGCGACCCTAGTGGCCGACACAAACACCGGGCCCATTTAGGAGTGGCACTGCAGTGTCACGCAGGATGTCCCTTCCAAAAAACCCTCCCCAATCAGCACATGACGCAAAGAAAAAAAGAGGCGCAATGAGGTAGCTGACTGTGTGAGTAAGATTAGCGACCCTAGTGGCCGACACAAACACCGGGCCCATTTAGGAGTGGCACTGCAGTGTCACGCAGGATGTCCCTTCCAAAAAACCCTCCCCAATCAGCACATGACGCAAAGAAAAAAAGAGGCGCAATGAGGTAGCTGACTGTGTGAGTAAGATAAGCGACCCTAGTGGCCGACACAAACACCGGGCCCATTTAGGAGTGGCACTGCAGTGTCACGCAGGATGTCCCTTCCAAAAAACCCTCCCCAATCAGCACATGACGCAAAGAAAAAAAGAGGCGCAATGAGGTAGCTGACTGTGTGAGTAAGGTTAGCGACCCTAGTGGCCGACACAAACACCGGGCCCATTTAGGAGTGGCACTGCAGTGTCACGCAGGATGTCCCTTCCAAAAAACCCTCCCCAATCAGCACATGACGCAAAGAAAAAAAGAGGCGCAATGAGGTAGCTGACTGTGTGAGTAAGATTAGCGACCCTAGTGGCCGACACAAACACCGGGCCCATTTAGGAGTGGCACTGCAGTGTCACGCAGGATGTCCCTTCCAAAAAACCCTCCCCAATCAGCACATGACGCAAAGAAAAAAAGAGGCGCAATGAGGTAGCTGACTGTGTGAGTAAGATTAGCGACCCTAGTGGCCGACACAAACACCGGGCCCATTTAGGAGTGGCACTGCAGTGTCACGCAGGATGTCCCTTCCAAAAAACCCTCCCCAATCAGCACATGACGCAAAGAAAAAAAGAGGCGCAATGAGGTAGCTGACTGTGTGAGTAAGATTAGCGACCCTAGTGGCCGACACAAACACCGGGCCCGTTTAGGAGTGGCACTGCAGTGTCACGCAGGATGTCCCTTCCAAAAAACCCTCCCCAAACAGCACATGACGCAAAGAAAAATAAAAGAAAAAAGAGGTGCAAGATGGAATTGTCCTTGGGCCCTCCCACCCACCCTTATGTTGTATAAACAAAACAGGACATGCACACTTTAACCAACCCATCATTTCAGTGACAGGGTCTGCCACACGACTGTGACTGATATGACGGGTTGGTTTGGACCCCCCCCAAAAAAGAAGCAATTAATCTCTCCTTGCACAAACTGGCTCTACAGAGGCAAGATGTCCACCTCATCATCACCCTCCGATATATCACCGTGTACATCCCCCTCCTCACAGATTATCAATTCGTCCCCACTGGAATCCACCATCTCAGCTCCCTGTGTACTTTGTGGAGGCAATTGCTGCTGGTCAATGTCTCCGCGGAGGAATTGATTATAATTCATTTTAATGAACATCATCTTCTCCACATTTTCTGGATGTAACCTCGTACGCCGATTGCTGACAAGGTGAGCGGCGGCACTAAACACTCTTTCGGAGTACACACTTGTGGGAGGGCAACTTAGGTAGAATAAAGCCAGTTTGTGCAATGGCCTCCAAATTGCCTCTTTTTCCTGCCAGTATAAGTATGGACTGTGTGACGTGCCTACTTGGATGCGGTCACTCATATAATCCTCCACCATTCTTTCAATGGTGAGAGAATCATATGCAGTGACAGTAGACGACATGTCCGTAATCGTTGTCAGGTCCTTCAGTCCGGACCAGATGTCAGCATCAGCAGTCGCTCCAGACTGCCCTGCATCACCGCCAGCGGGTGGGCTCGGAATTCTGAGCCTTTTCCTCGCACCCCCAGTTGCGGGAGAATGTGAAGGAGGAGATGTTGACAGGTCGCGTTCCGCTTGACTTGACAATTTTCTCACCAGCAGGTCTTTCAACCCCAGCAGACTTGTGTCTGCCGGAAAGAGAGATCCAAGGTAGGCTTTAAATCTAGGATCGAGCACGGTGGCCAAAATGTAGTGCTCTGATTTCAACAGATTGACCACCCGTGAATCCTTGTTAAGCGAATTAAGGGCTCCATCCACAAGTCCCACATGCCTAGCGGAATCGCTCCGTGTTAGCTCCTCCTTCAATGTCTCCAGCTTCTTCTGCAAAAGCCTGATGAGGGGAATGACCTGACTCAGGCTGGCAGTGTCTGAACTGACTTCACGTGTGGCAAGTTCAAAGGGCATCAGAACCTTGCACAACGTTGAAATCATTCTCCACTGCGCTTGAGACAGGTGCATTCCACCTCCTATATCGTGCTCAATTGTATAGGCTTGAATGGCCTTTTGCTGCTCCTCCAACCTCTGAAGCATATAGAGGGTTGAATTCCACCTCGTTACCACTTCTTGCTTCAGATGATGGCAGGGCAGGTTCAGTAGTTTTTGGTGGTGCTCCAGTCTTCTGTACGTGGTGCCTGTACGCCGAAAGTGTCCCGCAATTTTTCTGGCCACCGACAGCATCTCTTGCACGCCCCTGTCGTTTTTTAAATAATTCTGCACCACCAAATTCAAGGTATGTGCAAAACATGGGACGTGCTGGAATTTGCCCATATTTAATGCACACACAATATTGCTGGCGTTGTCCGATGCCACAAATCCACAGGAGAGTCCAATTGGGGTAAGCCATTCCGCGATGATCTTCCTCAGTTGCCGTAAGAGGTTTTCAGCTGTGTGCGTATTCTGGAAACCGGTGATACAAAGCGTAGCCTGCCTAGGAAAGAGTTGGCGTTTGCGAGATGCTGCTACTGGTGCCGCCGCTGCTGTTCTTGCGGCGGGAGTCCATACATCTACCCAGTGGGCTGTCACAGTCATATAGTCCTGACCCTGCCCTGCTCCACTTGTCCACATGTCCGTGGTTAAGTGGATATTGGGTACAACTGCATTTTTTAGGACACTGGTGAGTCTTTTTCTGACGTCCGTGTACATTCTCGGTATCGCCTGCCTAGAGAAGTGGAACCTAGATGGTATTTGGTAACGGGGGCACACTGCCTCAATAAATTGTCTAGTTCCCTGTGAACTAACGGCGGATACCGGACGCACGTCTAACACCAACATAGTTGTCAAGGCCTCAGTTATCCGCTTTGCAGCAGGATGACTGCTGTGATATTTCATCTTCCTCGCAAAGGACTGTTGAACAGTCAATTGCTTACTGGAAGTAGTACAAGTGGGCTTACGACTTCCCCTCTGGGATGACCATCGACTCCCAGCAGCAACAACAGCAGCGCCAGCAGCAGTAGGCGTTACACGCAAGGATGCATCGGAGGAATCCCAGGCAGGAGAGGACTCGTCAGAATTGCCAGTGACATTGCCTGCAGGACTATTGGCATTCCTGGGGAAGGAGGAAATTGACACTGAGGGAGTTGGTGGGGTGGTTTGCGTGAGCTTGGTTACAAGAGGAAGGGATTTACTGGTCAGTGGACTGCTTCCGCTGTCACCCAAAGTTTTTGAACTTGTCACTGACTTATTATGAATGCGCTGCAGGTGACGTATAAGGGAGGATGTTCCGAGGTGGTTAACGTCCTTACCCCTACTTATTACAGCTTGACAAAGGGAACACACGGCTTGACACCTGTTGTCCGCATTTCTGTTGAAATAGTTCCACACCGAAGAGCTGATTTTTTTGGTATTTTCACCAGGCATGTCAACGGCCATATTCCTCCCACGGACAACAGGTGTCTCCCCGGGTGCCTGACTTAAACAAACCACCTCACCATCAGAATCCTCCTGGTCAATTTCCTCCCCAGCGCCAGCAACACCCATATCCTCCTCATCCTGGTGTACTTCAACACTGACATCTTCAATCTGACTATCAGGAACTGGACTGCGGGTGCTCCTTCCAGCACTTGCAGGGGGCGTGCAAATGGTGGAAGGCGCATGCTCTTCACGTCCAGTGTTGGGAAGGTCAGGCATCGCAACCGACACAATTGGACTCTCCTTGTGGATTTGGGATTTCGAAGAACGCACAGTTCTTTGCGGTGCTACTGCTTTTGCCAGCTTGAGTCTTTTCATTTTTCTAGCGAGAGGCTGAGTGCCTCCATCCTCATGTGAAGCTGAACCACTAGCCATGAACATAGGCCAGGGCCTCAGCCGTTCCTTGCCACTCCGTGTGGTAAATGGCATATTGGCAAGTTTACGCTTCTCCTCCGACAATTTTATTTTAGGTTTTGTAGTCCTTTTTTTACTGATATTTGGTGTTTTGGATTTGACATGCTCTGTACTATGACATTGGGCATCGGCCTTGGCAGACGACGTTGCTGGCATTTCATCGTCTCGGCCATGACTAGTGGCAGCAGCTTCAGCACGAGGTGGAAGTGGATCTTGATCTTTCCCTAATTTTGGAACCTCAACATTTTTGTTCTCCATATTTTAATAGGCACAACTAAAAGGCACCTCAGGTAAACAATGGAGATGGATGGATACTAGTATACAATTATGGACGGACTGCCGAGTGCCGACACAGAGGTAGCTACAGCCGTGAACTACCGTACTGTGTCTGCTGCTAATATAGACTGGTTGATAAAGAGATGTCGTAGTATGTATGTATGAAGAAGAAAGAAAAAAAAACCACGGTTAGGTGGTATACAATTATGGACAGACTGCCGAGTGCCGACACAGAGGTAGCCACAGCCGTGAACTACCGTACTGTACTGTGTCTGCTGCTAATATAGCCTGGTTGATAAAGAGATGTCGTAGTACGTATGTATGAAGAAGAAAGAAAAAAAAACCACGGGTAGGTGGTATACAATTATGGACGGACTGCCGAGTGCCGACACAGAGGTAGCCACAGCCGTGAACTACCGTACTGTACTGTGTCTGCTGCTAATATAGACTGGTTGATAAAGAGATGTAGTAGTATGTATGTATAAAGAAGAAAGAAAAAAAAACCACGGGTAGGTGGTATACAATTATGGACGGACTGCCGAGTGCCGACACAGAGGTAGCCACAGCCGTGAACTACCGTACTGTACTGTGTCTGCTGCTAATATAGACTGGTTGATAAAGAGATGTCGTAGTATGTATGTATGAAGAAGAAAGAAAAAAAAAACACGGTTAGGTGGTATACAATTATGGACGGACTGCCGAGTGCCGACACAGAGGTAGCCACAGCCGTGAACTACCGTACTGTACTGTGTCTGCTGCTAATATAGACTGGTTGATAAAGAGATGTAGTAGTATGTATGTATAAAGAAGAAAGAAAAAAAAACCACGGGTAGGTGGTATACAATTATGGACGGACTGCCGAGTGCCGACACAGAGGTAGCCACAGCCGTGAACTACCGTACTGTACTGTGTCTGCTGCTAATATAGACTGGTTGATAAAGAGATGTCGTAGTATGTATGTATGAAGAAGAAAGAAAAAAAAAACACGGTTAGGTGGTATACAATTATGGACGGACTGCCGAGTGCCGACACAGAGGTAGCCACAGCCGTGAACTACCGTACTGTACTGTGTCTGCTGCTAATATAGACTGGTTGATAAAGAGATGTCGTAGTATGTATGTATAAAGAAGAAAGAAAAAAAAACCACGGTTAGGTGGTATACAATTATGGACGGACTGCCGAGTGCCGACACAGAGGTAGCCACAGCCGTGAACTACCGTACTGTACTGTGTCTGCTGCTAATATAGACTGGTTGATAAAGAGATGTCGTAGTATGTATGTATGAAGAAGAAAGAAAAAAAAAACACGGTTAGGTGGTATACAATTATGGACGGACTGCCGAGTGCCGACACAGAGGTAGCCACAGCCGTGAACTACCGTACTGTACTGTGTCTGCTGCTAATATAGACTGGTTGATAAAGAGATGTCGTAGTATGTATGTATAAAGAAGAAAGAAAAAAAAACCACGGTTAGGTGGTATACAATTATGGACGGACTGCCGAGTGCCGACACAGAGGTAGCCACAGCCGTGAACTACCGTACTGTACTGTGTCTGCTGCTAATATAGACTGGTTGATAAAGAGATGTAGTAGTATGTATGTATAAAGAAGAAAGAAAAAAAAACCACGGGTAGGTGGTATACAATTATGGATGGACTGCCGAGTGCCGACACAGAGGTAGCTACAGCCGTGAACTACCGTACTGTGTCTGCTGCGACTGGATGATAAATAATGATATAAAAAATATATATATATCACTACTGCAGCCGGACAGGTATATATATTATATAATGACGGACCTGCTGGACACTGTCTGTCAGCAGAATTAGTTTTTTATAGAATAAAAAAAAAAACACCACACAAGTGAAGTCACACGACGAGTGTTTAACTTTTTCAGGCAATCACAATATAGTATACTACTAACTATACTGGTGGTCAGTGTGGTCAGGTCACTGGTCAGTCACACTGGCAGTGGCACTCCTGCAGCAAAAGTGTGCACTGTTTAATTTTAATATAATATGTACTCCTGGCTCCTGCTATAACCTATAACTGGCACTGCAGTGCTCCCCAGTCTCCCCCACAATTATAAGCTGTGTGAGCTGAGCACAGTCAGATATATAATATATACATAGATGATGCAGCACACTGGGCTGAGCAGTGCACACAGATATGGTATGTGACTGTCTTGTACTCCTGGCTCCTGCTATAACCTATAACTGGCACTGCAGTGCTCCCCAGTCTCCCCCACAATTATAAGCTGTGTGAGCTGAGCACAGTCAGATATATAATATATACATAGATGATGCAGGCATGCAGCACACTGGGCTGAGCAGTGCACACAGATATGGTATGTGACTGAGTCACTGTGTGTACCGTTTTTTTCAGGCAGAGAACGGATATATTAAATAAAACAACTGCACTGCTGGTGGTCACTGTGGTCAGTCACTAAACTCTGCACTCTCTTCTACAGTATCAGCCTCAGGTCAATCTCTCTCTCTCTCTCCTAATCTAAATGGAGAGGACGCCAGCCACGTCCTCTCCCTATCAATCTCAATGCACATGTGAAAATGGCGGCGACGCGCGGCTCCTTATATAGAATCCGAGTCTCGCGAGAATCCGACAGCGTCATGATGACGTTCGGGCGCGCTCGGGTTAACCGAGCAAGGCGGGAAGATCCGAGTCGCTCGGACCCGTGAAAAAAAACATGAAGTTCGTGCGGGTTCGGATTCAGAGAAACCGAACCCGCTCATCTCTAGTTATTTCTATCTGTGGGTTTCACAAATGGAGTAATACAGTATTAATCTTCCCTTCTACCGCTGAAATACTGACATCCAAAAAATTAATAATTTTAGTATCAGTGGTCATAGTGAATTTCACCGGACTTTGTGACATATTATGTGTATCGATAATACTCTCCAGGTGTGACTGCTGGCCTGTCCAAAAAATCAATACGTCATCTATATACCTTAAATATACGCCCAAATGCCACAAGATTTTATTGTCCTGTAAGAAAAGATCTTTTTCCAATTCCCACATAAAAAGGAACGAAAGACTGCATAGGATAGAGTGAATATAAGCACCCTGTTTGTTTATGTAACTAAGCTAGATAGATCTGGTTTTAGTGTTGATATTAGTTGATAGGTCACTGACGTTTGTCAATCAAATAAGTTAGCCAATGAGAAGGATTTAGGTAGGCGGGTTATATTAGTTTATTTAAGTGAGGGCTGAGGTAATCTAATTCCTCTTGCCATTTTGTGATCCCAGGGATGGTAAAGTATTCTGGTATCACTCTGTGGGGCTATTAGTATTCTTTATATAATTTAGGCTTGGAATTTTATTCTCTGTTTTAATTTTAATATACATAAAGGGTACATTAGCTGCTGTTTGTTATTTAATTACATTATTTAATTATATTAATTTTGTAAAGTTTCCTGCTTATTGTTTGCGCTGGGCATTAGCTGGCAGCATTCTAAGTGCAGCCTAACAGGATTTTGATATGCATCGTCCCCGCAGCGGCGCCCTCCCCCCCGTCCCCGCCGTTTGGTTGAGGTGGCTAAGCCTCTTTATGCGGCCGCTGCCTCTCCAGCGGTGAGGGGAGCGCGGCGGTACTCTGTGAGGGGAGCCGGTCACGCGGTTTCCGGCTCCCGCTCGGCGGCGCCTGAAGCGGCTTTGAGCGGTCACCCGCCTCCCTCTCCCTCTCCTTCAGTGCTGCGGGCCTGGCTGTCGGGCGCGACGGCCAGCCCTGCTAGCACATTCCGCCGGCATTAATTTAATATAAGCAGCGGGTCCAGTGCATCGGCCCCCGCTGCAGATAGCCCCGCCCCGTCGCCATTTCAGCAGGCGCAGCAGCCATTAGCCCCCCTCCCACAGCTTTAGGAGCTGGGGGGAGGAGCTCGGCTGCAAGGGGCAGTAGTGTAGTAGCAGAGCTCCAAGGGAGAGGCAGTGTATTAGCCTCTCCCATAGCAGGAGCTGTAGATATAAATGTGAGTGAGGTAGGGATGATAGGGGATAATTATAATTCTCCAGGGCCTGCAGTGGCAGGTTCACATTTGACAGGGGGATTACTTAGGATCCCCTCCCTCTCCTTCCTCTCAATTTTTATCCCAGGCAGGTGTGGGCTTTCAGCCCCCGAGCGTGTCATGGTCCCCATATTTCAGCCGGGGGGCTCAACGGGGTGTAATGCATTTGCCTTTGGCCGGGCAGCAGCACTTGTTTAGCCCTCATTTAGGTCAGTTTCTTCATTTATGTCCGTGGTATCAGTCATATACTGTACCTTAATTTATGCAATTTTCAGTCCCCCCCCCCACCCGCAGGCAAGCAATCAATATGCACATTGGTTGCAGCCTGCGTCTAATAAATTAATGGGCGCTCATCGGTTAGGGATGCCACCCTTGCCACAATTTCCTACAACGGCCAGACCTCCGTCACCACAGCAGTCGGAGGAGAATATTACGCGCATGCAATCTCATGTACGCGCGCCATCGGTGGTAACTGGCGGGTCAGAAGGGCCGGTCAGGCAGGAAGTAACGCTGTTTCATTGAGTCCGCAGGTTTTGACTTATAGTGCAGCTTCGTTGGACACGTCTCGTCGCACAACGAGGGACAAGAAGTCGCAGGAGAAACGGACGCGGGTCCTTCTACATCTGGAACTGGTGAGAAAAATGTAGTAGTTTAGTTTAGCGCAATTCTTTCTCATTCTGACGAATCATCTGATACGTCTAGTTCGCTGGAGAATCCGCGTAAATTTATGCGGACATTTGTTCAGCCCTTAGAGGGAAACGTAAAAGTTCAAATGGAGGGCGTAGCGTAGCGATGCAGCTCGGCTCCTGATGCAACTGGGGATAACGTACATTGCGCGAATACAGCAATACTATGAGGAGTTAGGTCTAAGGTTAGGAAAATGATAAAGAAAGGCCGATTTGTAGACATGTTTGCGATTACGCATGATGCTAAAAAAGCGGTAGATACAGCAAAGGCTGGGGGGCCTGCTGCTGAGGAAGCAAGAAGGAGTTATCCTAACTGGCTTGCGGGAATGTATATATTTGTGGCCTGCTATATGGGGTCTCGTCCGTCAGAATTTATGAATGTTCTGAAGTATTTTCATCTGATACATAATATGTATCCGACGGTGAGGCGCAATGTATGGAGGCAGTATGACGAGTTATTTAGGTTTAATAACGTGCAATGTAATAAAGGAACATTGTGTCGATATAGGCACGTCTGTATGCTGTGTGATGGAAATCACCCAGCAAAGGACTGCAACAGATCAGTCAGCGGGTAGAGGTGAACAGAGAACCGTCCCAAAATGAGGCAGAGCCACCAGTGATTTTAGAAGTTTTAGAACGGTGGTCGGGCCGCTATATCATCTTTAGGGAAGAGGTGGCAATTTTATTACAAGGTTTTAAATTCAGTTTCAATCTACCTGTAGTTAGGCCAGTTATAGTTTTAGCTAGAAGAAACCTAAAATCAGCTAGAGATTTTCCAGAGATCGTAAGAGTGAAGATTGCAGCGGAAGTGGCTTTAGGGCGTATGTGTGGCCTTTGCGAAAGTCCACCTCTGGCTGAGTTTTGCGTTTTCACCATTGGGTGTAGTTCCAAAGAAGGAGCCGGGAAAGTTTAGGATTATTCAGCACCTTTCCTACACGGAAGGGGGCTCAATAAATGAGGCTCTTGACCCTACTTTGTGTAGCGTTAAATATCAGTCTTTTTTGAGGAAGCTGTGGCTAGGTTTAAAGGTTTTGGTTCGGGTGCGCTGTTAGCGAAAGTAGATGTAGAATTAGCTTTTAGACTGTTGCCGCTGCATCCTGATTCGTTTAAGATATAGGTTTCAAGTTGGATGGTAAATTCTTTATAGATAGTGTTTGCCTATGGGTTGTTCAGTTTTGTGTTCTTATTTTGAATGTTTTAGTTCATTTCTGCAAGGCACCGGTCAGTTGGGAGTCGCCCATTATTTGGATGATTTCTTGTTGGCAGGTCCTGCGGGTAGATCAGTATGCCAGGAATTACTTTTTTCGGTTCAGGCATTTTTTTTCAGTTATGGGAGTACCGATAGCTAAAGATAAAATGGAGGGTCCGGTGGCCCGTCTGTCTTATATGAGCATAGAAATCGATACTGAGGCAGGCCTTTGTTGATTACCAGCGGAAAAAGTAAATCGTTTAAGGAGTTTGTTAAAAAAAAAATTTATTTCAGTTAAGAAGATGACGTTGAAGCAAGTACAGTCACTACTTGGTTTATTGAATTTTTCATGCAGGGTCATTCCGATGGGTAGGATTCTTAGTCATAGGTCGGAAAGAGCCACAGCAGGGATTAGGAAATCTCACCATTTTATTCGGATTTCACTAGATTTGAAAGGAGATTGTAAGGTTTGGTGGAAATTTTTGAGTTAGCTCAATGCTGTACGCGTTTGGGTGCTCGAAAAAGTGAGTAATTGTGAGCTGCAATTTTCACGGATGCATCAGGGTCGGTAGGTGTCGGCGCGTATTTTGAAGGAGAATAGGTGCCGAAGCTTGGTCTGAAGAGCGGTGCACAAGGAAGCTTACTGATAGTATGCTTTTGCTTGAGCTTTTTCCAATTATTGTTGCGGTTGAGATATGGGGCTTAGGAGTCAGAGGATTTTATTCTGGTGTGATAATTTAGGGGTGGTTCAAGCGATCAATAATCAAAAATCTTCGTGTTTGCATGCTTTGAAGTTATTAAGGCATTTGACCTTTAGGTGTTTGCAGTTGAATATAGATTGAATGCTAGGCATGTCCCGGGCGTTGAGAGTGAGATAGCAGATGCTTTGTTACGTTTTCAAGGGGATAGATTTAGAGCATTAGCCTCAGTGGCTAAAGTAGAAGGTTTATCATTGGCCTGATTTTGTATGGCAGATCATCAATCCAGTATGAAAGCTTTAGCATTGAAAGCATTGGCCCTGGGAACTTTGAGATCGTATTCCACAGCTTGGAATGATGGGCAGGCGTACTTGAATTCTGGAGTAAGTACGATGCTATTTTGGAATTTGTATGGTTATGGCAGGAGAAGGGGCATTCTAAAGCAGCTATGTCGGGTGCCTTAGCAGGAATTTCATATTTTCGCGTTTGGAAGGGTTGTCAGATCCAACTAAATCTTTTATTTTATCAAAGGCTTTGAGGGGTTGGGCTAAGGAGCAAGCAGGTGTAAGTGATGCGCGTAGACCAATCGACATCGAGTTATTGAAGGATTTAATTATTGCTGTTTTTGGTATTGCATTAGGGGAATTTGAGGTGGCCCCCTTTTTAGTTTAGCTTTTTTCGGAGCTTTAAGATTAGGTGAGTTAGTGGGAAAAAGCAAAAAATTCAGTAGATTCAGGTATATCAGCTATATAAAATACACCTTTCCAAAACGGATCAACTAGGGAGAGGTAAATGGATTTCTGTTCCTATGCATACGGAGCCGAGCATTTGCCCAGTAGGACTAGCAGAGGCTTATGGCCGGAGTCGTCCGAAAGGGGGAGAACGGTGGTTGGTTCAGGAGGATCCAAATCCTTTATCTAAATTTAAATTTACAAGTGTTTTCAATAAATGTTCTGATAGCTTTGGACCTTCCGCGGGAGAGTTATGGGACCCATTCTTTTAGAATAGGCGCAGCGACTTGCGCGGCATCGACAGGTTCTTCCAGCGAAGATATTAAAAGGTTAGGGCGGTGGAAGTCGGTTGCTTATAAGGGATATATTAGGAGCAATAAGTTGCATTAAGAATACGCATCCTGCGAGTTTGTTGTTTGGGAATCCCAGGGCAATAAGCCACCCGCCTTTAAAAGGGGATTGGAGTTCTTTTCACCTTTTTCCTCACAACATTTTTGAGGTTTGGTGTTGTTCACCTCCATCTGGGTGGCCTAAACAACTAAGTTCTTACCCCTCCCTCTTTTCCTCTGGTATTTCGTTAAATATTAAATAATATTGATTGCAATTTTCTTTGTTGGCTGTTGTTGTTTTTTTGTCATTATCAAGCCGGGTGTGGATTGTAGGTCATTCATATGTTTATTGGGCCAGTAGGCATAAGATGTCCAAGTTGTTTCCCTTTGAAGTGAAGTGGATAGGTTTAAGGGGAATGAGATGGAGTAACCTATTGAGTGTGCTCTGGGACCTTGAAGAAAAGTGGGGTGCCCCTGATTGTTTGTTGATTCATTTGGGAGGTAATGATTTCGGTACTTGTAAAGGTATAGAATTTATTAACGCCATAAAAAGGGATTTTCAGATAATCACGGAACATGGGCCTTTGGTTAAGGTGATATGGTCTGAAGTAGTACCGCGTAGATATTGGAGGGGCACCCAAGGGGGGAGTGGCTTTAGATAAAGTAAGGAGGAAACTCAATGCCGCAACCTCCAGATATGTCATTATTTTAGGAGGAAAAGTTGTTAAACATCCAGATTTGCGTTACGAGACGGAAGATTTTTATAGGTTGGATGGAGTGCATTTAGCTGAGAGCGGTTTGGAGTTATCTGTCACAGCCATATTGAGGTGTTTAAAGGAGGTTTGAGGTTTTAGGTAGGTGGCGGTTTCGTAGTCTAGAGCCTCCGAATTTGGCGGAAAGCAGTGCTATTCGGCGGCTTAATTTAGCGCAGCAGAGCTTGGCTAGCATTTCCCCTTTGAGAAAAGGCGAGTCGGTCACTACCTCAGGGGAGGACCAGGTCACCATCTTATGGAGGGACCAGCACTGTGCCAATTAAGGGGAGATGGTTCTACCCAGGACGGATTGCGCAAGGGGCGGAAACTCCGCCCCATTTGTTTAAAGATTAAAGTTTGAAGCCATGGCCGAGTTGACACTGCTTTTTTCGCCACCGGTGAATAATATTTTCAATTCTGATCAAATTTAATAAATCTGGCTGTGACCTCCAATTTTTCCAATTTATACAGTTGTCTGTGTCATTATTTCTAGGTTTATTGGTTCTAGTTTGTGTAATAAATAAAACATATGGGTGACTTAATGTGTTCGCAAGCGCCGGGGCCACAGCAGAACCCATTGCGCAACCGGTACTTGTATGGAGTATTTTTGGTCATAGAGAAAGTAATTATGTGTAAGTGAAAACTGTACCAACTGTAGAAAGAACTCTACTTCGTAACCTTTATATAGCGGGTTGTTGGTGATTAGTCGTCTAACCGCTGCTAGTCCCACCCTATGGGGAATACATATGTACAAACTAGTAACGTCAATTGAAGCAAGAATAGTTTGCGGGGGAAGTATATCAAATGCACACAATTTTCTTAATAAAGATGACGTATCCTTCAAATGTGTGTTGTATACATGGTTGCAAAAAAGTATCACAATATACCAACAAAGGCTCACATAACGACCCCCTGGCAAAAATAATCGGTCTGCCCGGGGGTTATACGGGTCCTTGTGTAATTTAGGAATTATGTAGAAAATAGGTACAACCGGATGGTCCCTTGTTAGAGCCTTAGCCACAGAAACAGGGATAATATTGTCAGATACTGCCCCAGCTAATATTGCATCAAGCTCCCGTTTAAAAGAGCTAGTAGGGTCAGTTTGCAAATGTCCATAAGTGTCCAAATCAGATAAAAGACGTTCACATTCACTTTTATATTTGAATGTATCTAAGACAATGATCCCTCCCCCTTTGTCGGCATTTCTGACTATAATGTCCCGCTTTTTGCCCAGATTTTTCAGGGCTGCAAATTCCTCCCTGGACATGTAGGGGTTAGGTCTAACACATGGTTCGTTGCTTAATGACTCCATTATCCTGTTGAAAGTCCTAATCAATGGATTTAGTGAATTAGGTTCAAACGTTGATTTGGTAAGTTTCCTCACCTGCATAGGGACAAGAGCTGCATCCAGATTCTTCTGTTCAAGTGGCTGTTTGTGGAAATATTTCTTCAATTTTAAAGATCATGTTAATTTATAGGTGTCAATCTTCCATTGCAAGTGGTCAATCGATTTTGTGTGAATATATGCTAAGCCTCTATTTAGCACCTTGGTCTCCATTGGTGTTAGGGTTCTAGACGATAAATTAAAAATTAATTGCGTCCCCTCCTCGGTGGTTTTGAGCCTGCTTTGGGACCTTGTCTTCCTCCTTGTTTGTCCCCCTCTCCGCGTGTGCGCACTTCTCGTCCTGCCGTTATAGCCCTCATGCGTACCCCTAAAGGGACTTCTCTGTCCTGTTGTTTATACCTAGGTGCCGCCTCATCAATTTCACTGGCAGACGTGCTTGAATATTGTAGGCGTTGTTCCCGATGCCTGGTGAAGTGTTGTCGCATTGGAGCTTGCCTGGGTCCATTGCTGTTAAGCCACGAATATACTCTGTGTTGGGCATAGTGCTGTTGAACTTTAACTAGTTTCTGTTTATTAAATTTGAGCAAATTAGTCTTGTATTGTTCTAACTCTAAATTAAGTTTGGACATCCACTCTGGGGGTGAGTTTTCAGAGATATCGTGTTCCGTTTCAAATGCTTCTATTTTAAGTTTGGTGTTATTCATCTCTCTATCACAAGGAGTAGAAGGTCCACCGAGCATTTATTTAGCACCGATATCCATTTTCTACAAAATGTGACATTGTATTTCCCGATGGTAGGCATGTTATGCACACGGATTCCCCGTGGTATCTGCTTTGCCCTGAAGTAATCCGAAAGGGTCATTCCATGGTATAGATAGTCTATTTCCCGTTTGCGTAATTTGAGTAAATCTCTATATAGCTCATCGCTGGTATGTCCCGCTTCAGATTCAAATGCTGGTGTTTTCAATAATATACCTTCCGCCTCTGCCTCTGAGAAGCTGAATTTGTCAAAATGATCGCACTATAAAAAGTGAGTTGCTCCTTCCATGGTTCCAGCTCCTGAGGCAGCCATCCAGTGAGTCTGATGAGTGCAACAAAATTGGTGTAATAAAGTGACCAGTGCTGTGCAAACCAATACCGCAATTTGTGCGTGTCTTGCTGGTGATGTCCTCCTGGATAATAAAAGGGTGACAACGGTGCCTTGGTCCCAAGTTGAGGAGCCCCTGCTAGGCTCCAATCTTTATACAGTATATATAAATCATACAGATGTGAGGCGGACACTTTTCGGGTTTTGTGTTTTGGTTTTGGATCTGGATCTCCGTTCGTGCTTTGGATCTGGATTGGATTTGGATCTAAATGTTTTTTGAAGAAAACATAAAAACAGGTAAAATCACAGAATTTGGAGGTAATTTTGATCCTACGGTATTATTAACCTCAATAACATTCATATCCACTCATTTCCAGTCTATTCTCAACACCTCACAATATTGTTTTTAGTCCAAAAGGTTGCACCGAGGTTGCTGGATGACTAACCTAAGCGACATACGTGGGATGCACAAACAACTGGCCCATCTAGGTGTGGCACTGCAGTGGCAGACATGATGGCAATTTAAAAAAATAGGTCCCAAAGAGCACATAATGCAAAGAAAAAAAGAGATGCAAGATGGAATTGTCCTTGGGACCCCTCCCACCCACCCTTATGTTGTTTAAACAGGACATGCACAGTTTTATAAAACCATCAGTTCAGCGACAGGTGGTCCTCCTGGAAAAACCTCACCAAGTTCTCAGAATCATAGCAAGCTACAAGCATACCACCTCTTCTTTGATGACTTTTCACATTATGAGAAGAGGCAAGAGGAAGAGGACACTGTCAAGAAGGTGATTAAAAATTAAAGAGGCACAAGCAATCAGGGACAATACACAGGCTTTCACCTCCACTCCTATATTGGTGTGGAACAGAAAGATCTTCAACCAAGCAAATATATAATTACCACATTACTGGACAAACTGAAAAACTAGGAGCCAAATCGTCTGAATTTTTACCCCGTTCTCAATTTTCAGGGATTAAGATAATATCTGATTTAATACTGGTATACCACAGGATCAAGTTTGGATATTTTCTCCTCCATGGAGTCTGTAGACTTATTTTGTGAAAATCTCATTTGTTTGTTTTTCCATTTTTTATTGCATTTTTATTTACATATTTTGTGTCAGATGCCTTATTTTAATTTTTTCGCTGCTTCCAGTTACACGCATGTGAGCATACCTGTGTGTCCCAGTTATACACATGTGAGCATACCTTATTTTATTCATATTTAATTTTTAAATAAAGCAGCCCCTTAGATGTTTTAGCTGCCCCTCCTAAGCCCCTCACAGCAGCCCCGGATGGGGCACGTTAAGTTCGGGTGGGTTCGATACAGTACTAATCAGGACTGTGCACTGAATTTTTTGATATTGAGCCCCTGCCCTAGTGGAGCTTACCACTCTACAGTCGAAAATCATTTCATACTATAAATAGGACTGTGGGAGGAAGCAACGCTTACCTCTGTGCCCACAGCATGCCTCAGCCTGGCAAGCCAGACATCTTCCTGGCTGTAAACCACCATAAGACTCCATACTGGGCCTTAGTCAGTAACTGTTTGTGCCTCACAGGAGCTCCTGGGCCATCTAGTGCTGCAGTGCAATGGAAAGCTGATGCAATGCAAAATCACTGAAGCTCTGTTCTTCTAACACCGCGAGGTCTTGCGATAACCCTACACAGCCCTTAGGAAAAGAACCTTTTACAACAAATGTACATCTTGTAAATAAATAATCCAAAATGTGGAACATTAATAATAAATCAAAATTAAGGTTGACTAATTGGAGCCACTCATTTGAGTAAGTCCCTAACATGAAATAATTGAGAAGAACCTCTATCTAATGCTCTTAAAGTAAATTTCTCTCTTACCGCTCCAGCAGTTGCACTGGATTATGATTTTGGGGGTCATTCTGAGATGAAATTTAGCACAGCTATGATCATTCACACTCACATGCGGGTGGACGTCCAGCACAGGGCTAGCCCGCCCGCATGTCAGTGCCACCACCCCCCCCCCCCCAGCAGAAGTGCATAGGCATCGCACAGTGGCGATGCCCTTGCACTTCAAGAGTAGCTCCCGACCAGCGCATAAGCCGGACCGCGCCCACGAAGCGGCAGCCAAATACCGCTGTTCTGCCTCCCCCTGCCCAGCGACCGCCTCTGCCTGTCAATCAGGCAGAGGCGATCATAGCGGCCTTTTGGCCTTCGGCCATCTGGCATGCGCAGGCGCACTGCGGCGCCAGCGCATGCGCAGTTCTGACCCGATTGCACTGCTGCGATAAACTGCAGGGTGCGATCGGGTCAGAATGACCCCCTTTGTCTCTTCTGAGTCTGAGTCTGACTGACTTTGGCCACACTTCGTCAAAATTGCAATTTCCATTTCCATCTTTGCGGCTATGTATTCACAAATCTGTTTGTGATGTTGAATCTTGTTTCATATTCTGCTCTAGGTTTTCATTTAAACCTAGGATCAAGTACAGCAGTACCACTGGAATTGTACAGCAGCACCCCTGGATTTATACAGCATAGGCAGCACCCCTGGAGAATTACACAGCACAGCCAACAGGCAACAACACCCCTGGATTTAAACGGCAGTGGGGCAGCACCTGTGGACTGATAGGGCAGAGGGGCAGCACCCCACATAGGCAGCACCCCTGGAATGATGTGGCAAAGAAAAGATGTGCAAGATGGAATTGTCCTTGGGTATGTTGTATAAACAGGACATGCACACTTTAACAAACCAATCATTTCAGCGACAGGATTTGCCACATGACTGTGGCTGAAATGATTGTTTTGTTTGGGCCCCCACCAAAAAATAAATAATCTCTCCTTGTACAAACTGGCTCTACAGAGGCAAAATGTCCTCATCCTCTGATTCCCCCCCTTCAGTGTTTACATCCTCATCCACACAGAGAAATAATATTCAAACAAACCACATCATTTAGGTGTCAGTGGACTGCTTACGCTACTACCCAAAGTTTCTGAACTTGACAATTACTGATGAATGCACTGCAGGTGACGTATAAGGGAGGCTATTCCTAGGTGGTTAACGTCCTTACCACTACTTATTATGGATTGACAAAGGCAACAGATGGCTTGACACCTGTTGTCCGGATTTGTGGAAAAATAATTCCACACCAACGAGGTGACTTTTTTGGTATTTTGCCCAGGCATGACAATGGGCTTTTTCATCCCATGGACAACTACTGTCTCCACTGTTACGTTATTCAAACAAACCACATCACCATCAGAATCCTCATTGTCAACTTCCTCCTCAGCGCCAGCTACACCAATATCCTCCTCATCCTGGTGTGCTTCTACAGTGACTCCCTCATTCTCAATAGCAGCAACTGGACTGGCGGTGCTCCTCCCAGCACTTGCAGAGGGCGTGCAAATGGTGGTAGAAGCCTCATCTTCCCATACAGTCTTGTGAAGATCAGGCCTAGACATCGCAACTGCGGACACACTTGGACACACAAATCCTCCAAATTTGTACCCCGTTGTCAATTTTCAGGGATTAAAATAATCTCTGATTTAATACTGGTATACCACAGGATCAAGTTTGGATATTTTCTCCTCCACGGAGTCTGGAGACTTATTTTGTGAAAATCTCATTAGTTTTTTCCATTTTTTTATTGCATTTTTATTTACATATTTTGTGTCAGATGCCTTATTTTAATTTTTCACTGCTTCCAGTTACACGCATGTGAGCATACCTGTGTGTCCCAGTTACACACATGTGAGCATACCTTATTTTATTCATACTTAATTTTTAAATAAAGCAGCCCATTAGATGTTCTAGCAGCCCCTCTTAAACCCCTCACAACAGCCCAGGATGGGGCACGTTAAGTTGGGGTGGGTTCGATGCAGTACTAATCAGGACTGTGCACTGAATTTTTTGTTATTAAGCCCCTGCCCTAGTGGAGCTTACCACTCTACAGTCGAAAATCATTTCATACTATAAATAGGACTGTGGGATGAAGCAACGCTTACCTCTGTGCCCACAGCATGCCTCAGCCTGGCAAGCCAGACATTTTCCTGGCTGTAAACCACCATAATACTCCATACTGGGCCTTAGTCAGTAACTGTTTGTGCCTCACAGGAGCTCCTGGGCCATCTAGTGCTGCAGTGCAATGGAAAGCTGATGGAAAAGAACCTTGTACAACAAATGTACATCTTGTAAATAAATAATCCCAAAATGTGGAACATTAATAATAAATCAAAATTAAGGTTGACTAATTGGAGCCACTCATTTGAGTGAGTCCCTAACATGAAATAATTGAGAAGAACTTCTATCTAATGCTCTTACAGTAAATTTCTCTCTTACCTCTCCAGCAGTTGCACTGGATTATGATTTTGGGGGTCATTCCGAGATGAAATTTAGCACAGCTATGATCATTCACACTGACATGCGGGAGGACGTCCAGCACAGGGCTATCCCACCTCGCATGTCAGTGCCACCCCCCACCCCCGCAGAAGTGCACTTCAAGAGTAGCTCACGACCAGTGCATTGGCCGGACCGTGCCCACGAAACGGCAGCCAAATGCCGCCGTTCCGCCTCCCCCTGCCCAGCGACCGCCTCTGCCTGTCAATCAGGCAGAGGCGATCATAGTGGCCTGTTGGCCTTCGGCCATCTGGCATGCGCAGGGGCACTGAGTTCTGACCCGATTGTATTGCTGCGATAAACTGCAGGGTGCGATCGGGTCAGAATGACCCCCTTTGTCTCTTCTGAGTCTGAGTCTGACTGACTTTGGCCACACTTCATTAAAATTGCAATTTCCATTTCCATCTTTGCGGCTATGTATTCACAAATCTGTTTGTGATGTTGAATCTTGTTTCATATTCTGCTCTAGGTTTTCATTTAAACCTAGGATCAAGTACAGCAGTACCCCTGGAATTGTACAGCAGCACCCCTGGATTTATACAGCATAGGCAGCACCCCTGGAGAATTACTGTCAAAGTCAGAAAAATATCACGCTACACGCTGCCATATATGCACCTCATGCGAGTGCCTGCTGCGAGTGCATGAGCTCTCCCGTGCGCGCGCATACTCGCTGTTGCGCGCACCCGCAGGCGCACGGTATGCGCATTTACGGTAAAGTTTATGTGCGTCTAGCGGGCGACTCAATCGTTACATATTTTAACCATATAATGTATTTTGTAGATTATGGTCCCTTTGATAGAATCTGAAAGTTTAGTTAATGTAGCATGTTCATAGACAAAGAGATCCCTCTTTGTTTGATACGAAGGGTCAGACAGGGGTTATACAGTGGTGTTTAGTATCCATCGGAAGAGTATTTAATTAGCAATATTCCGGTGTTGGTTTGAAGCGGATTAATCGCTCATGCGAATAGTTATGGACATAAGAAGTTTATGAACAGTTACTGTATTTGCACTTTATTATCCATGCGGCGGGAAACCTAGTTTCCCACCCACCTGAGCAGTTGGAAATAGTCACAGCCCACCTGTATGAATCAACCTATGACCTTTTGTTATAATGCGAAGACGAATTCCTGTGTCCAATGAACAATAAGAATATAGGGACCATTGTACTGTATTGTGTGTAGTGTATAAAAGGACAAGCCGATCTGGGCCAGCTCTCTATTCTCTTCAACGGTTCTCATTGCTGATAATCGGGAGCTGGATATCCAGAAGGCGCATGCGATTGTTTCCCTTTGTGCGTAAGTTTCTCTGCAATCATATTGTCTTTATTGTTATAAGCCATTCTCTCTCGTTCTCTCTCACTTTCTCTCTCTCTCTCCCCTTTCCCCCTTTTAAATTAATTGTATCTTTATTGTATTTTATGTGTAGTTACTTGGTTAGATATTCTATGTTATTTTGGTAGTGTATAACTTGTATTGTATTATTCTTTTTGAATGTTCATTCATTTCCTTAAAAGGCGTTAGACCCTTAGACCGGTATTTGATTGTTTATTATATTGCTAAGGGGTTCTCTGAGCGTCACATACGCTCATACAGCTTTTAAACTAACAAGGTTACACTGTGTTGCATTTACACCTTATCACCAATACAAGGGTTTACAGCATAAGTATATTGTGTATGGTATAGTTATAAAGGTTTAACACTGTGAGCGTCAGCGCCGCTTGTGATCTCCTCGTGGCCCCAAGCATCCGCTACGCTGATAGCGTATCATTACGTTAGTCGACAGCCTATAGCGTGCTTGCCTGTACGCTCTAAGCCGTGAGCGAACGTGCCGCTCGTGCGTCTCGACCACGGCTAAGTGTTAGATACGCAACGTGCGTACCCTTACGGTATTCCATACGCCAATAGCGTACTGTGTTCTTTAACCTTTTAGAGGGTTTTCAATAAGATAAATATTTGGCTTTATCAATTGGCGGCTCGTCCGTCCTTCACATATCTGCACTAGGTAATTTCAGCAGACATTATCGGTCAGCAAAGGGCGGGAGGTAATATTCCTCGTAGTGCTGCCCAGATAAGCGTCTGCTTCGCTTAGTAAAGGGTGCTGAAGGAATCCGGAACCGGAGGTAAGAACAATACGCTAGTGTCTTTTAAAAAAAAAAAAACTTTTTTTTTCCCCTGTTCTGTCTTGCGTACGCACGCACGCATATATCTGCATTTCTTTTCATTCGTGTATTTTCACATATCACTCTCTTGTTTGCCATTTCACAATTGATAACGTGCTAAGAAAGATTTGTTGCTATTAGTAGTTAAAGAGTAAAAGTAATACATTAAGGGATAATTTGTAAAGCACGCACACGGCTTTGCCTAAAGATACAAGGAAAGACCTGTGTGGTGCTCGGTAGATGATTACAATTAAAGATCATCTACATTGATAAACGTGTTAACTGTATTTCTGTGGACATATCTGGCTGGCATACACGTGTCTCTAACAAAAGGGCGAGACAAGCGTACGCAAATCAAAGGCCGGCGCACGCAGTGTATATTACGCAACGGAGCGTCCGGGTACGCCCACATAATTCAAATCACACGATAGTATTATTTTTAACAGGCGAAAAGGAGGCAACGCGATAAATAGCGCAAGTCAATTTTAGTGTCCAAAATTTTAAGCTAATAGATCCTTCTCCAATTTGCGACTCATCTGGTCTGGACTATTTGCTGAATGAAAGGAATTTCTGCGCAGAAATAAAAATTAAAGTGTACATGTGGTGAGTGTTTGTATATATAAGTTTTTACAATTTTTGGGTTGAACCACAAGAAGTCGAGTTCTCGTGAGGTACATACATGTAAGTGACGTGCATGGTGGCTGGGGAGGCATCCCTTGTTAAACATTAAAAAAAAGAGCATTAGAGTATAGCAGACCAGAAGGTCTACTGTAGAACAGACCAGGAGGTCATACAGACCAGGAGGTCTAGGTACAGCAGACTAAGAAGTCTGCTATAGATAGAAAAGAGCACAACCCAGGGGGTTGGTGCAAAACCCATATAGGCCATTGAAGCTCAGGCTGAAGGAATTCGCAGCCATAATTTTCAATTCCACTAGTCGCTCCGCACATAAGATTAGTTGCTTATGTGCCGAACGATTGTACCGCACGTAATTGTGTGCATTAGTTAGTAACCTGACCAGTACCATTTGCGTACGAAAGGGGTCATAAACGCTATTTGTACACTCTAACGTGATTTGTGTAATTTTTTTTATTTTAAGGGAGGTTCGCTGGTCACTCAGGAACTATCCAGCAACCAATAGTTACTGGAAAGGGTTAAGTGCTCTGCGGATCACACTCGCATGTTCCAGTAAATAGCGGTTCAGGTCGCAGGGGCCCTAGGTCGAGTACGCCAGCGCTAAAGTAGTGTGTGGGCGTATTGGTCGGCGTGGGCGAGTGAGTGGAGTACTCGGTAAACTGCCACCGTCGGCCTACCCCGAACATCTTGGTTTTGTAAGGGTTCACTGAAGACCCTGATTTGAAGGTCAGAGGTAGTGAAAGCAACACCTGCAAGTATGGGGGCCAGTTGTTCAGGTAGGGGGCGATCAACCTCGGTTCGGGTTGATTCAGTAAACCGGCCAATCGGGTCGGCAAGGTATGTAATGTGTGAAAAATACGGTTCACACACAGAGGTTTTATGTGATGAATGGGAAAGAATGACTGTGCATGACGGGGAGAAGTTTCCCCGGGTAGGTAGCTTTAGCCCAGATGTGTTACAAAATCTTAGGAGAAGGATATGTCTCATTAAATCAACCAAGAGACGGATCAAACATTATGACTACTTACAGTTATGGCAACAGGAGGGTGAAATTCAGAGAGGATTGGCTCAGGCGGCTGGATCTAACCCTATCAGGAAACTGATAGCTACGGCACCACCGCCACCTTACATAACGGGAGAGAAGTTGGTTGCAGAGAATGACGCACTAATGTGTAATAAACAGGCACTTAGTAACGGTATAAATGTTAAGGGTAATATGAGTAAGATGAGTAATGCAAATATTAACCCGTGCAAGTTGTACCCTGTTTTAAACTTTCCCCAGGAGTGTGATCAAGAGGACGAGTCAACAACAATATCGGCACTCTCTCTAGCAGCCACCATATCAGAAACAGCAGTGGGCACGACCCAACCCGTAAGATTAGTATCCAAGGCCCCTAGCGGAGGGATAGGTGAGGTCGTATCAACGGGTAAGTACGGCACCATACACTATGCTGAAACCATTTCACCACAAGCTGTAGAATCTATTCAGAATGATGTTAGTAGACTTAACCCCGTTAGGGTAATAGCAGTGCCAAATGGGAAAACGGACACTTCAGGAGTCACTCCTGTCAGAAACATTGCCATGCACTGTCCATTTTCCCAAATGGAATTAAGAGCAATAGTGTCTGAATTCCCTGATCCTAGGAAGGATCTAGTTGCTAGCCAGAAATACATTAGAGATCTAGGGAATACTGTAGAGCCCAATAACAAAGACTGGCAGATATTGCTGAGGGCATGTTTACCCTCCAATGTCGACTCAGCACAATTCTTAGCTGACTGTAAATTAGATGAGGATGTACCCCTTACGGATGTGTAAAACCAAGACAATGTAAAGAGAATAAATTTACAGTTAAAAGAGTATTTCCCAGCTGTTGTCAAATGGAACAAGATTTTCTCCATTAAACAAAAAGAGGCAGAAACAGCTACTGACTATTTTCACAGGGCAATACTGGAAATGGCCAGGTATACAGGCATAGAAGACATTAAGACAAATGCAAATCATAGAGAAGTAGCAGTCTCGGTGTTAATGGATGGTTTAAAAGAGGTGTTGAAGACAAGGGTACAGACCACGCAACCATGTTGGCGAGGTCTGTCGGTGGCTACTTTGAGAGAGGCTGCTATTGATCACGATCGAAATATCACCAGACACAGGGAGTCACAAAGTGATAAGTTAATGGCCGTAAGTATACAGGCCCTGACCACAAGGCCACCTTTGTATAAATCTCCAAACCCTGTGGGTAAGTCAAATGTGGTAACTTGTTATTCCTGTCATAAAGAGGGACATTTTGCACGAGACTGTAGAATGAAAAACACACAAAAATCATATCAACCCCCTAGACAACGACATGACACACGAAATTGGGATCAGGGACCGCAGAGACGGAGTCATGAGCCACATGCAGGGGAAACAAAAAGGTATCCCCCAAAAAGAGACTGGCAAGTCTCTGGTAGTTCCCATTTACCTCCTTCTCAAGTAGTTGCTGTCAGCGCGATTCAGGGAGGTCACCATACCCAATAGGGGTGTGGCCATACCTGTAATCTGCAGCCAGTGAAATTGATTGCAAGCCTTGGAAGTGAACCCGAGGTCACAATTGATGTAGCTGGTAAATCATTAAACTTCCTTGTAGATACGGGGGCGGCCAAATCAGTGATAAATTCGACAGTGGGCATGAGAACCACTAGTAAGACAATTCCAGCCAAGGGAGTAACGGGAGTAGTCCAGCACTACCCTGTTAGCAAACCAGCAGAGATTACAATAGGGCCTTTGCATACCAAGCATTCCTTTTTGCTGGCGGCATCGGCACCGACTAATCTCCTGGGAAGAGATTTATTGTGTAAAATGGGGTGCGTCATTTATTGCACTCCTGAAGGTGTATTCTCAGACATACCTGAGAATCACGCTCAGGAAGTGCGAGACATGCTAGACTCCCCATCAAAATTAATGTCCCACACTGTTATGTTAAATAGGAATCCATCCCAGGTAGAAGAAATGACATCCCAAATACCAGAGTCACTGTGGACTAAAGATGGACAAGACACTGGATTAATGGCAAACGTAGCTCCAGTAGTGGTGCAAGTAAAAGATGGTAGGATAGCTCCAAAAATCCTGCAATACCCTCTGAAGCCAGAGGTGGAATTAGGAGTATACCCCGTAATAGAGCGCTTGCTACAACAGGGCATTCTGGTAAGAACATCCAGCACTGCCAATAGTCCCATCTTCCCTGTGAAAAAGAGTGGGGGGAGGGGTTACAGGCTAGTACAGGATCTAAGAGGGATTAACAAAATAGTTGAGAGTCAGTTCCCCGTAGTGCCAAATCCAGCTGTCATCCTTATGCAGATCCCTCCCACTGCGAAATTTTTCACTGTTATTGACCTCTGCTCCGCCTTTTTCTCTGTACCCCTGCATCCTGACAGCCAATATTTGTTTGCATTTACATACAGAGGAGTCCAATACACATGGACTCGATTACCGCAAGGTTTCATAGACAGTCCAAGTATATTTTCACAGGCTTTGCATGATTGTTTACAGTCTTTCCAACCAGAGAGTGGATCAATATTGATACAGTATGTGGACGATTTACTCCTGTGTTCAGATTCACTGGAAGCGTCCCTGAAAGATACGAAACAGCTCCTGTTTCATCTTTCAGACACAGGACACAAGGTTTCCAAAGACAAACTACAATTATGCCAGCCTAAAGTAAAATATCTGGGACACTGTCTAACACAAGGACTGAGACACCTGACCGCTGATAGAATTCAAGCAATTAGAGACATGACTCTGCCACAAACCCAACAACAGATCAGAACATTTTTAGGAATGTGTGGGTATTGCCGTAACTGGATCCCAGGGTTTTCCATTCTAGCATTACCTTTGCAGGAGATGGTTTCATCAAACAAACCTGATCGGATTTCGCATACAGACGAATCCGAGATGGCATTTGAGAGACTCAAACAGTGCCTAACGCAGGCACCAGCATTAGGTATGCCAGACTATGGGAAACCCTTTGAGCTGTACGGAACAGAAAGTGCTGGTTGCGCGGCAGGCGTCCTAACCCAAAAGCACGGTGATGCCAGCAGGCCGGTAGCATACTACAGCGCTCAGCTAGATACGGTAGCGCGATCCCTCCCCACATGCTTGCGAAGTGTCGCTGCGATAGCATTGCTAGTTACAAAAAGCGAAGATGTAGTGCTAGAACACAACCTCACAATTCATACGCCACATGCAGTGTCAGCCTTGTTGAATTCTGCCCAAACCAGGCACGTCTCATCAGCGCGGTTTACAAGATGGGAATTGGCATTAATGGCCCCCGTAAACATCACCATAAGGAGATGCAGTGCATTAAATCCTGCAACATATCTCCCAGGTGTGCCTGGACAGGCACAAAGGGTGGAGGACGAGAGTGATGGGGAAGGAGGATTTAATACAAGGGATGACACACATGATTGTATGGAATATTTGACCCAAAATTTCACGGCAAGGCCTGACATCAGTGACAACCCACTGGAAGATGTAGATTTTACTTTCTACACTGACGGTAGTTGTCACAGACAGACGGACTCGGGAGACTTGTGTACTGGATACGCAGTCGTAGATGACCAAGGCACCATAGAAGCAGAACCGCTAGGCCCACCTCACTCAGCCCAGGTTGCTGAACTTTTTGCCCTAACCAGAGCATGTGAATTGGCTAAGGGAAAGTCAGCCAATATCTACACCGATTCTAGATACGCCTTCGGGGTAGTCCATGATTTCGGAGCCCTATGGCGCCTCAGAAATTTCATGACGGCAGCTGGTACACCGATAGCGCATGCAGCTCACATCAAAAGACTTCTAACAGCGATACAGGAACCCGACAGAGTGGCTGTTATCAAGTGTAAAGCACATACATATAGCCAAGACCCAGTATCACTTGGTAACAGCCGAGCAGACGAAGCTGCTAAGTTAGCAGCTGGTACCCCCAGACAGACAGACACCACACAATTGATGGTATTCAATACCATCAACACACAGAAGTTGTGTGAAATGCAAAATTTGTGTTCCATACAGGAAAAGGCAGTTTGGAGGTCAAAAGGATATGGCCAGGAGTCCTCAGGACTCTGGACAGATGGACAGGGTAAACCAGTGGCACCCAGAGCATACCTTCCATGTTTAGCTGAAGCAGCACATGGGCTGACTCATCTGGGCAAGGAAGGAATGTGCAAGTTGGTAAGAGCATATTGGTGCGCCCCAGGATTCTCATCCCATGCAGGTAAGAGAGCAATGTCATGCCTTACCTGCTTGAGGAAGAACATCGGAAAGGCAATACCAACAGAACCATCTCATATCCCACCTACAGGCGGCCCTTTTCAGGTAATACAGATTGATTTTATACAATTACCCCCTTGTCGAAATTTGAAATATGTACTTGTTTGTATAGATGTGTTTTCAAATTGGGTCGAAGCATTTCCTGCGGCCACAAATACCGCTATGTTTACTGCTAAGAAAATTGTGCAGGAATTTGTGTGTAGATACGGTATCCCTAGAATAATTGAAAGTGATAGGGGTACCCATTTTACAGGTGATGTCTTTCAAGGAATGTGTAAGTTGATGGGAATTGATAGTAAGCTGCACACTCCGTACCGCCCCCAGGCGAGTGCGAAAGTAGAAAGAGTGAACAGCACTATTAAAAATAAATTGAGCAAAATTATGGCAGAAACAGGATTAACATGGCCAGAAGCTTTACCCATTGTACTATACAGCATCAGAACCACTCCCAGGTCCCCTCTTAATCTGTCCCCCTTTGAAATTCTGTTTGGTCGACAACCGCATGTTATGATTAACCCTCAGGATGATTTGAAGTGTAACAAGGAAGTGACTGTAAAATACCTGGTTAACATGAGTAAACAGCTAAGGAATCAGAATGACAATCTGAAGTTAGTGATTCCTGATTTGCCAGATAGTAATTGTCATGACATTGAACCTGGGGATTATGTAATGATACGGAATTTTCTACGCTCAGGTTGCCTTATTGACAGATGGGAAGGACCATACCAAGTCTTATTGATTAGCACGACAGCATTGAAGGTTGCCGAGAGAGAGACTTGGGTCCATTCGTCCCATTGTAAGAAGGTTGCTGATCCAGAGAGGTCCCGTGATAAAGAACAGACGGTAGAGGAAGTTGTATCACTGGAGTGTCTGTTTCAGGAGGACTGAGACGGCACCTGAGCATTAAAAATAATAAGATCAGAGGCAGTTGTCGATCCCCGGTTCCTTTTTATTGTTTTTCTCCACTTCCCATCCCATCTCCCTCAATTATTTCTTTCCCCCTTCTCATTCTTCTCCATTTCCTCCTATAAGATGGACTTGCCCCAAGAGACTGTGATCCGGATTTTCCTGTTGACCATGATGTTGACCAGAGCAGTCTGTTCCGGCGAGAGTACCATGGAGGTCGAGAGAGGTTCTGGAATGGGCTCTGATGACAAAGATGGAGGCGTAGTTTTCCAAGAACAACATAATCAACAAGCAAAGGCGAGTATCAGAAAACGATCCGATAGTATTGACAATAGGAGAAATTGTGAAGGATTGTTAGCTGAAGAGAACTGTATCTGTAGACTCTGTGACAGTGTAGTTGAGGATGGGTGTATCAAGAAATGCCAATCCAGTTTTAATATCCACATGGACCGGCATCCATTGAGTGACTATCACTCCTTAGTGGGTAAAGTGTTAAATCAGACAGATTGTTGGGTATGCTCTCAAGTACCTCAAGGCCATAGCAAATCAGGATTAGTGCCCTTCCCGTTAACTATAGGGGAGGTACTTGAGCTAAGTGGTGGGAGACCGGTGGACAGGAGGTTTAATATCTCCAGTCCTCCTAGTTTGAAGCTCCACCAATATCATGTGGATAGATCCCTAGTATGTTTTAACATTTCCAATCCCCGAAAGCCGGGAAATTGGGAAGTGTCATGGAATAACCAAACCATGACCTTTTCATACAGAGCCGATAGAATGCCAACAGATACAGAACTTATACGCCACATAGCCGGTAGTGGAAAATATTTCCAATATAGGTATATCCTAGGAAGTAGGACCATGAGAGTTGGAGAGGTATCACCAGGATACTGTGCACACATCGTACAAACCGATACGAGTACTAAATAGATGGGAGAATTAGGGTTAGGAAATTTCATATGGAAAATGTGTAATATGGTAATGTCCTACTCCGTCCCATATGTTCTCCCCGATGATGCATATTTCATATGCGGGAGGAAGGCGTATAAGTGGCTTGCCCCAAACTCAGAAGGGTTGTGTTATATTGGAAAAGTACTGCCTGAGGTAATGACCGTATCCCACAGTAAAATGAAGGATATTCACCGCAGTGCCCAAGCTCCTTATACTCACACTCATTATGAGCACATCGTTAAACGGCACCTGATAGAGAGAACAGAGCATCCGGCCTCTGACCTGATCAGTGAATCCACCGGGATTCAATTCCTAATCGCGTTAGATATCACTCACACCGCCAGAGGAGTGATAAATTATAAATATATATCTGCGCTTGCAAATTTATTAGACAACATCACTGAAATGTATGATGACACATTCAGGTATACTGGAAGGGAGCTCCAAGCTTATAAAACAGAACTGGTTCAGCATAGGATGATTCTCAATTATCTCACAGCAGTGACGGGTGGGTATTGTGTTACCCTAGCGACTCAGTATGGAATAAAGTGCTGCACATATATCACAAACAGCACCGAGGACCCGGTCGAGGTCATAGACAAAAAGATGGATGACATTTTGCAATTAAAATGGGAGTTCCGAAGGAAACACAATCTCACCCTTGCCGCTGTGGGTAATGAGCTGACCAGTTGGGTGTCATGGTTGAACCCGCGAAATTGGTTCTCTGGTTTAGGAGAATGGACCCAAGATATTATCATGGATGTAGGGAAATTCCTTTTGTGTGTTCTGGGTGTCATCATATTGGTCGGTCTGATATTTAGATGCGTTCGGGTTTTAACAAAGTGTAAACGTAGCGCCCGAGTGATGAGTTTAAGGAGTGAAGATACTGTAATAACAACGACTGATGTGATTTATGACCCAACGATAGAGACAATGTTGTGATGAAAATGTGATCCCACGGTCCGTTTCTTTCACCCGTTTCTCCTTTGCTTTCCTCCAAGGTAAAAAGACATCCGCCTGGAAGAAGAATTTGACAACCTTTTACACAGACAACTGATGGACTATGCCATAGACCCCCATATCCCTAGTCACGTTAATTTTACGCTAGCCCAACACTTTTTGTAAGTCTATGGACATTGATAAAGCTTCGCTTGCGTTTATTGGCAAAAGCACAAAGAGACTACAGTCAACATGTACATCGAGACTAGACAAGACAAGACACAAGACAAGACCTCAATCGGCAAATGTATATTAAACTCACATAGTTTATCACTGCATTTACCATAATTGTTTCTTATCTTCATCTCTACAACCTTCAGGTAATGACACACATAGTCGATAGGGAACACAGGCACAGATATCAGCATTCACATATCCCCCAATCATGTATCATCAACTAAAATGTGCTCCCCCATTTTGTTGCAACCAAAAGCCGAAGAGAGCTCGGTAAAGTTTGACAGCCCATCCACAGATCCGTACCACGGGATAAGAAGGAAATCAAATGTATACTTCGCAATACCTCGAAGCTTGATTTAAAACACGTACGGCACGATGATACATGACCCCCCAAACATGGATTCATACACACATGCTTCTGCTATCTCACTAGGTCATACCCTTTTCCTACCTTCTCCTCTCCTCCCCTACCCAATCATAGAAATGTATTTACACATGACATATATTTTTCTCTTTTTGAAATGTTTTAGAAAGTGGCAGTTATTGGTGACTGCCAAAGGGTGGACTGTCAAAGTCAGAAAAATATCACGCTACACACTGCCATATATGCACCTCATGCGCGTGCCTGCTGCGAGTGCATGAGCTCTCCCGTGCGTGCGCATACTCACTGTTGCGTGCACCCGCAGGCGCACGGTATGCGCATTTACGGTAACGTTTATGTGCGTCTAGCGGGCGACTCAATCGTTACATATTTTAACCATATAATGTATTTTGTAGATTATGGTTCCTTTGATAGAATCTGAAAGTTTAGTTAATGTAGCATGTTCATAGACAAAGAGATCCCTCTTTGTTTGATACGAAGGGTCAGACAGGGGTTATACAGTGGTGTTTAGTATCCATCGGAAGAGTATTTAATTAGCAATATTCCGGTGTTGGTTTGAAGCGGAATAATCGCTCATGCGAATAGTTATGGACATAAGAAGTTTATGAACATTTACTGTATTTGCACTTTATTATCCATGCGGGGGGAAACCTAGTTTCCCACCCACCTGAGCAGTTGGAAATAGTCACAGCCCACCTGTATGAATCAACCTATGACCTTTTGTTATAATGCGAAGACGAATTCCTGTGTCCAATGAACAATAAGAATATAGGGACCATTGTACTGTATTGTGTGTAGTGTATAAAAGGACAAGCCGATCTGGGCCAGCTCTCTATTCTCTTCAACGGTTCTCATTGCTAATAATCGGGAGCTGGATATCCAGAAGGCGCATGCGATTGTTTCCCTTTGTGCGTAAGTTTCTCTGCAATCATATTGTCTTTATTGTTATAAGCCATTCTCTCTCGTTCTCTCTCACTTTCTCTCTCTCTCTCCCCTTTCCCCCTTTAAAAGTAATTGTATCTTTATTGTATTTTATGTGTAGTTACTTGGTTAGATATTCTATGTTATTTTGGTAGTGTATAACTTGTATTGTATTATTCTTTTTGAACGTTCATTCATTTCCTTAAAAGGCGTTAGACCCTTAGACCGGTATTTGATTGTTTATTATATTGCTAAGGGGTTCTCTGAGCGTCACATACGCTCATACAGCTTTTAAACTAACAAGGTTACACTGTGTTGCATTTACACCTTATCACCAATACAAGGGTTTACAGCATAAGTATATTGTGTATGGTATAGTTATAAAGGTTTAACACTGTGAGCGTCAGCGCCGCTTGTGATCTCCTCGTGGTCCCAAGCATCCGCTACGCTGATAGCGTATCATTACGTTAGTCGACAGCCTATAGCGTGCTTGCCTGTACGCTCTAAGCCGTGAGCGAACGTGCCGCTCGTGCGTCTCGACCACGGCTAAGCGTTAGATACGCAACGTGCGTACCCTTACGGTATTCCATACGCCAATAGCGTACTGTGTTCTTTAACCTTTTAGAGGGTTTTCAATAAGATAAATATTTGGCTTTATCATTACACAGCACAGCCAACAGGCAACAGCACCCCTGGATTTAAACAGCAGTGGGGCAGCACCCGTGGACTGATAGGGCAGAGGGGCAGCACCCCATATAGGGCAGCACCCCTGGAATGATGTGGCAAAGATAGATGTGCAAGATGGATTTGTCCTTGGGTATGTTGTATAAACAGGACATGCACACTTTAACAAACCAATCATTTCAGCGACAGGATCTGCCACACGACTGTGGCTGAAATGATTGTGTTGTTTGGGCCCCCACCAAAAAAAAAAATAATCTCTCCTTGTACAAACTGGCTCTACAGAGGCAAAATGTCCTCATCCTCAGATTCCCCCCCTTCAGTGTTTACATCCTCATCCACACAGAGAAATAATATTCAAACAAACCACATCATTTAGGTGTCAGTGGACTGCTTACGCTACTACCCAAAGTTTCTGAACTTGACAATTACTGACGAATGCACTGCAGGTGACGTATAAGGGAGGATGTTCCTAGGTGGTTAACGTCCTTACCACTACTTATTATGGATTGACAGAGGCAACAGATGGCTTGACACCTGTTGTCCGGATTTGTGGAAAAATAATTCCACACCAACGAGGTGGCTTTTTTGGTATTTTGCCCAGGCATGACAATGGGCTTTTTCATCCCATGGACAACAACTGTATCAACTGTTACATTATTCAAACAAACCACATCACCATCAGAATCCTCATCGTCAACTTCCTCCTCAGCGCCAGCTGCACCAATATCCTCTTCATCCTGGTGTGCTTCTACAGTGACTCCCTCATTCTCAATATCAGCAACTGGACTGGCGGTGCTCCTCCCAGCACTTGCAGAGGGCGTGCAAATGGTGGTAGAAGCCTCATCTTCCCATATAGTCTTGTGAAGATCAGGCCTAGACATCGCAACTGAGGACATACTTGGACTCTCCTTGGGGATTTGTGATATTTTTACAGCATGCAGTATAGTGCCAGCACCCCTGTATTTTCACAACACCCCTGTAATTTTACAGCATACAAGACAGGATTAGCACCCTTTTATATTAACAGCACCCCTTTATTTTTACAGCATACAGGACAGGGCCAGTGTACATTTATTTTCACAGCCCCCCTGTATTTTTATAGCATACAGGACAGTGCCAGCACCCCTGTATTTTCACAACACCCCGAAATTTTACAGCATACAAGACAGGGCCAGTGTACATTTATTTTCACAGCAGCCCTGTACTTTTACAGAATGCAAGACAGGGCCAGTGTTCATTTATTTTCACTGCACCCCTGTATTTGTACAGCATACAGGACCAGTGTATTTTTAGTTTAACAACATCACCACTGTATTTTTACAGCATACAGAACCAGTGTACTTTTAGTTTACCAACAGCACCCCTGTATTTTTGCTGCATACAAAACCAGTGTACTTTTAGTTTAACAACAGCACCCCTGTATTTTGACAGCATACAAGACAGGGCCAGTGTACATTTATTTTCTGCTGCACCCCTAAATTTTTACAGCATACAGGACCAGTATATTTTTATTTTAACAGCAGCCCTGTATTTTTACAGAATGCAAGACAGGGCCAGTGTTCATTTATTTTCACTGCACCCCTGTATTTGTACAGCATACAGAACCAGTGTATTTTTAGTTTAACAACATCACCACTGTATTTTTACAGCATACAGAACCAGTGTACTTTTAGTTTACCAACAGCACCCCTGTATTTTTGCTGCATACAAAACCAGTGTACTTTTAGTTTAACAACAGCACCCCTGTATTTTGACAGCATACAAGACAGGGCCAGTGTACATTTATTTTCTGCTGCACCCCTAAATTTTTACAGCATACAGGACCAGTATATTTTTATTTTAACAGCACCCCTGTATTTTTACAGTATACAAGACCAGTGTACTTTTATTTTAACAACAGCACCCCTGTATTTTGACACCATACAGGACCAGTGTACTTTTATTTTAACAACAGCATCCCTGTATTTTGACAGCATACAGGACAGGGCCAGTGTACATTTATTTTCACTGTACCTCTGATTTTTTACTGCATACAAGACAGGGCCAGTGTACATTTATTTTCACTGCACCCCTGAATATTTACAGCATACAAGACAGGGCCAGTGTACATTTATTTTCACTGCACCCCTTAATTTTTACAGCATATAAACAGGGCCAGCACCCCTGTATTTTCACAGCATACAGGAGGACAGTGCCCCTGTCCCCTGTAAAACAGAGTGACAACAAGGACAGCAACACCCATGTACAACTGCAGCACCCCTAACAACACATGAAACACCAGTGACAGCCAGGACAGCACCCCTAACATCACAGGGACACCACAGTGACAGGAACAGCACCCTAGAGAGTACATACTGACCTCACCTGATGCCACCACCCGCAGAGAGAGACAGAGGTCTGCCTCCCTCATTCTCCAAGCCTGGAGTGAAAATGGCAGCAACACATGGCTGTTTAAATAGAATCCAAAACTCGCAAGAATCCAACTGTGTGATTATGATGTTGTACCTCGTTCTGTTTTCCGAGTCCGGCGAGAAGTCCCGAGCCGGACTCGGTTCCCGGCTTGGAATGTGAAGTTCGGGGGGTTTTGAACCCACTCATCTCATATATATATATATATATATATATATATATATATCAATTCCAACGAAATAGGCACTCTCCAGAATCCTTTAAATGTGCTTCAAGGTAGTTTTAATATTCCATACTCACAAAATCACAGATGCAAGGCTTCATAACATGTGCATATGATCAATACAGCAGCAAAGTTTCGGTCCTGACAGACCTTTGTCAAGCATGTCACCGATCTAAGTCAACAACATAATTGCATAGCAGAGTCATCACAGAGGAAGTCTTGTGCATGATCCCAACCTTGGTTAATTTTTTAGGATTCTGGAGAGTGCCTATTTCGTTGGAATTGATGTATATAGGAATCACCCGTTTAGGGGATAATCTGTGTAGTGCACCCCAAAGACGGATACTTGATGTGAGTACGGGACACCCCCATTGTATGTATGTATATATATATATATATATATATATATAGATGTGTCCACTTACACAACTTTGTTCCATGTGCTACAAGTTTGACCCATTTGCACTGAGCATCTTCTTTTGCATTTTTTTCTGTGAAAATGCATCTTAGATGCAATGTAATACAAGAGGACACACGTGCAGCTTCTGCTGATTAAATGATATGCAGCATGCCTATATTATTTGTGTGACTATGACTGTATTTGCATTAAAAATGCTATCTGCATCCGAAATTAAACGTTAGTGTTTTCCATGAAACACTGTAACGTTTCATTTTGGATGCAGATAGAGCCGCTATTACATACAGAATATTGGTCATGCTGCATATCATTTTAATCAGAAAAAGCTGCTCGTGCATCCTATTGCATTACATTGCATCTAAGCATGACGCTACTTGAAGGGTTGTTTAGTGTGACTGCAGAGTATACACATAAATACAGTGTTGGTCTGGGCCCACCGGGGGCATCCAGTGATAGGGGCCCATATTTATGGGAGTGGCCAGTCTACAAAGGGGGTGTGGATAGCCTCCACAGAGGCTTGAAATACACAATTGTCTTTTGTAGTGTAATGCAACATATCTACCATGTGCAATACAAGGGCACAGTCTGGAACCTGATCCCAAGAGGAAGGAGTGGGCCCTAAGGCAGTGGGGCCCACCGGTGTTTTCCCCTGTACCCCTGTGGGCCAGTCCGACCCTGCATAAATATATTTATATACACACATATATATATATATATACTCAAACATAAATATATACACACACAGTATGTGTAGCAGGGTTGGACTGGCCTATATATACATATATATATATATATATATATAAATATATATAATATATCCAAAAAGAGTACAGGCACTCACCACTTCCTTGATGATGAAAAATGTATTACAACTCACAGGTGTATCTCACATAGAGACAGTCAACAGCATGTCAGCAAAAGATGTCAACGTTTCGGCTCCATCTGAGCCTTTTTCAAGACAAACAGAATCACATCAGGTTCACACCCAGCAGCCCCTAACGCACACCAAACCCTGAAGCACCTTTATAGCAGAGGCATATCACAAACCCCACCCATCAATCAACCAACAGGAAATACCAAAAACACTAGTACTACAGTGTCCAATCTAAAATATAGGTATACCCCATCAACTATGCCATGGCGCCAAACACATATATAGCATGTGGGCTTAATAAAGTGTGCTATTAATGCATCAAAATTGTTAATTGCGGCTAAAAGCCGCGATACCGGAAGTAGTGTGCGTTCCACATCCCATGGAACGCACCCACGTGACCGGAAGCACAGGCTGCCGGCTGCCGGCAGTCGCTAGGCAACCACACTGACTATACTGATCACAGTGATACACGTAATAGACCAGCGCAACGCGATCACATGACCTGAAAAGGCAGTAGCCGTCACTAAGCTGCCATTGCAACGGGAAAAAGACATAGCAATAAAGGCCATGGTTATTTCGTATAGGTTATATAGATTATATGGGGCATAACAAACAAATGTTGAATGTATTAAAAATGGGTATAGACTCCATAACAGTCCTGGGTAGGGAATATTGCATAAGAACTAAAACACTTATATCAAGAAAAACACATACTTATTCGATATCAATAAGGACACAACCTAAAATAGCCATATATTCCTATAGTGAAGACAACAAGTACTGGTAGCCACCTAATAGTATCTAGGTAGCACACCCACAGTCCCCTAAATATAGACAAATGACAAAATAATCTATAAAAAGTATCAAAGCAAACAGGAGGGTGTATATTTCAAAGATGCTAAATGTAAAATACATGGATATACATATCCCAGGGCGTAATGGAATCTATGTAAGGTGTGTGATAAAACCTCTGCCGCTAGGTAATCCAAGGTAATCACCAACATGAAAGACAATATATTTAAAAAAGACAAAAGACAAAACAACACAAATATATAATCATATATGTATTGAAAAAACATGTATGTTTATAAAAACATATAAAGATGTCTAGGCATAGCCCTATCCGAGAAAAATATTAAATGGATTTGCCTCATTCAGCCCTCGTGGTGCTAAAGTGTCCAGCTCATATATCCATTTGACCTCTTGTTGCCTTAACAGCCTTTCCCAGTCACCCCCACGTGAGGGTTTTGGTACATGGTCGATCAACATACACTTCAAACTAGATATTAAATGCCCTCTAGTTGCAAAATGTTGAGGTACTGGTTTATCCGACACCTTGGAAACCAGTGCAGCTCGAATTGATGTACGATGATTGGCCATCCTATCACGAAAGTTTCTTGTTATCATGCCAACATAGTAGTACCCACAGGGACAAACAATGGTGTAAATTACATGGTCCATAGTACAATGTAACCGGTGGCAAATTTTAATTTGTTGACCACTATGCTGGTGTGCAAAACTTGAACCAATCATCAATGATCTGCATGTGGTACAATTGGGGCACCGATAGCAACCTTTCTTGGTGTCTTGTAGCCAGGTGTTGCTGGTTGCTGATGGTTGTAGAGTCGGACGCATTAACATTTGTCGTAGTTTTTTTCCACATCTGTAGGCACAGAGCAGTGGCTGCTGACTTAGCCCTTTAAAGACTGGGTCGGTGGCTATAATCGGCCAATGCTTGCGTAGCACTTTTTCAGAATATGATGAAGCAACGTCATATGTAGACGTGAAAATGATTCTGTTAGCGGCTCCCTTGACGTGACAACTGTTATTAAGATGGGAGTGCCTGTACCTTGCTTTATTTAAACATCTTTTGATGGTTTTTGTCGTATAGCCACGTTCATAGAATCTTTCGGCCATCGCCTTGATCTGTGTCTCCGTGTCCTCCTCTGTGGTATTGTTTTGTAACACACACATGAACTGCAAAATAGGTAAACTCCTTTTTAGATGGACGGGGTGGTGACTGGAGGCATGTAGGAACGTATTTCTGTCAGTCTGTTTTCTATAGAGGGTCGAGGCAAGTCTTCCATTGTCTCAAAAAAGAGACACATCTAAAAAATTCACTTTATCATGGTCAGTGTGGTATGTGAAACGGATAGGGCTGTCTAGACTATGAAGGTAATCAATCATCTCATAGAACTCCGTGTCGGTTCCTAGCCAAATAATGAAAACGTCGTCAATGTAACAAACAAAAAATAAACAATTAGACCCAAACCTTGGCATAATATTGTTAGATTCATATTGATGCATGTATAAATTCACATACGATGGGGCCAAATTTGACCCCATCGCGGTGCCGCTACACTGGACGTAAAAGTAGAGATGAGCGCCTGAAATTTTTCGGGTTTTGTGTTTTGGTTTTGGGTTCGGTTCCGCGGCCGTGTTTTGGGTTCGAACGCGTTTTGGCAAAACCTCACCGAATTATTTTTGTCGGATTCGGGTGTGTTTTGGATTCGGGTGTTTTTTTCCAAAAACACTAAAAAACAGCTTAAATCATAGAATTTGGGGGTCATTTTGATCCCAAAGTATTATTAACCTCAAAAACCATAATTTACACTCATTTTCAGTCTATTCTGAATACCTCACACCTCACAATATTATTTTTAGTCCTAAAATTTGCACCGAGGTCGCTGTGTGAGTAAGATAAGCGACCCTAGTGGCCGACACAAACACCGGGCCCATCTAGGAGTGGCACTGCAGTGTCACGCAGGATGTCCCTTCCAAAAAACCCTCCCCAAACAGCACATGACGCAAAGAAAAAAAGAGGCGCAATGAGGTAGCTGTGTGAGTAAGATTAGCGACCCTAGTGGCCGACACAAACACCGGGCCCATCTAGGAGTGGCACTGCAGTGTCACGCAGGATGGCCCTTCCAAAAAACCCTCCCCAAACAGCACATGACGCAAAGAAAAAAAGAGGCGCAATGAGGTAGCTGACTGTGTGAGTAAGATTAGCGACCCTAGTGGCCGACACAAACACCGGGCCCATCTAGGAGTGGCACTGCAGTGTCACGCAGGATGGCCCTTCCAAAAAACCCTCCCCAAACAGCACATGACGCAAAGAAAAAAAGAGGCGCAATGAGGTAGCTGACTGTGTGAGTAAGATTAGCGACCCTAGTGGCCGACACAAACACCGGGCCCATCTAGGAGTGGCACTGCAGTGTCACGCAGGATGTCCCTTCCAAAAAACCCTCCCCAAACAGCACATGACGCAAAGAAAAAAAGAGGCGCAATGAGGTAGCTGTGTGAGTAAGATTAGCGACCCTAGTGGCCGACACAAACACCGGGCCCATCTAGGAGTGGCACTGCAGTGTCACGCAGGATGTCCCTTCCAAAAAACCCTCCCCAAACAGCACATGACGCAAAGAAAAAAAGAGGCGCAATGAGGTAGCTGTGTGAGTAAGATTAGCGACCCTAGTGGCCGACACAAACACCGGGCCCATCTAGGAGTGGCACTGCAGTGTCACGCAGGATGTCCCTTCCAAAAAACCCTCCCCAAACAGCACATGACGCAAAGAAAAAAAGAGGCGCAATGAGGTAGCTGACTGTGTGAGTAAGATTAGCGACCCTAGTGGCCGACACAAACACCGGGCCCATTTAGGAGTGGCACTGCAGTGTCACGCAGGATGTCCCTTCCAAAAAACCCTCCCCAATCAGCACATGATGCAAAGAAAAAGAAAAGAAAAAAGAGGTGCAAGATGGAATTATCCTTGGGCCCTCCCACCCACCCTTATGTTGTATAAACAAAACAGGACATGCACACTTTAACCAACCCATCATTTCAGTGACAGGGTCTGCCACACGACTGTGACTGATATGACGGGTTGGTTTGGACCCCCCCCAAAAAAGAAGCAATTAATCTCTCCTTGCACAAACTGGCTCTACAGAGGCAAGATGTCCACCTCATCTTCACCCTCCGATATATCACCGTGTACATCCCCCTCCTCACAGATTATCAATTCGTCCCCACTGGAATCCACCATCTCAGCTCCCTGTGTACTTTGTGGAGGCAATTGCTGCTGGTCAATGTCTCCGCGGAGGAATTGATTATAATTCATTTTAATGAACATCATCTTCTCCACATTTTCTGGATGTAACCTCGTACGCCGATTGCTGACAAGGTGAGCGGCGGCACTAAACACTATTTCGGAGTACACACTTGTGGGAGGGCAACTTAGGTAGAATAAAGCCAGTTTGTGCAAGGGCCTCCAAATTGCCTCTTTTTCCTGCCAGTATAAGTACGGACTGTGTGACGTGCCTACTTGGATGCGGTCACTCATATAATCCTCCACCATTCTATCAATGTTGAGAGAATCATATGCAGTGACAGTAGACGACATGTCCGTAATCGTTGTCAGGTCCTTCAGTCCGGACCAGATGTCAGCATCAGCAGTCGCTCCAGACTGCCCTGCATCACCGCCAGCGGGTGGGCTCGGAATTCTGAGCCTTTTCCTCGCACCCCCAGTTGCGGGAGAATGTGAAGGAGGAGATGTTGACAGGTCGCGTTCCGCTTGACTTGACAATTTTGTCACCAGCAGGTCTTTCAACCCCAGCAGACCTGTGTCTGCCGGAAAGAGAGATCCAAGGTAGGCTTTAAATCTAGGATCGAGCACGGTGGCCAAAATGTAGTGCTCTGATTTCAACAGATTGACCACCCGTGAATCCTTGTTAAGCGAATTAAGGGCTGCATCCACAAGTCCCACATGCCTAGCGGAATCGCTCCCTTTTAGCTCCTTCTTCAATGCCTCCAGCTTCTTCTGCAAAAGCCTGATGAGGGGAATGACCTGACTCAGGCTGGCAGTGTCTGAACTGACTTCACGTGTGGCAAGTTCAAAGGGCATCAGAACCTTGCACAACGTTGAAATCATTCTCCACTGCACTTGAGACAGGTGCATTCCATCTCTTATATCGTGCTCAATTGTATAGGCTTGAATGGCCTTTTGCTGCTCCTCCAACCTCTGAAGCATATAGAGGGTTGAATTCCACCTCGTTACCACTTCTTGCTTCAGATGATGGCAGGGCAGGTTCAGTAGTTTTTGGTGGTGCTCCAGTCTTCTGTACGTGGTGCCTGTACGCCGAAAGTGTCCCGCAATTTTTCTGGCCACCGACAGCATCTCTTGCACGCCCCTGTCGTTTTTTAAAAAATTCTGCACCACCAAATTCAAGGTATGTGCAAAACATGGGACGTGCTGGAATTTGCCCATATTTAATGCACACACAATATTGCTGGCGTTGTCCGATGCCACAAATCCACAGGAGAGTCCAATTGGGGTAAGCCATTCCGCGATGATCTTCCTCAGTTGCCGTAAGAGGTTTTCAGCTGTGTGCGTATTCTGGAAAGCGGTGATACAAAGCGTAGCCTGCCTAGGAAAGAGTTGGCGTTTGCGAGATGCTGCTACTGGTGCCGCCGCTGCTGTTCTTGCGGCGGGAGTCCATACATCTACCCAGTGGGCTGTCACAGTCATATAGTCCTGACCCTGCCCTGCTCCACTTGTCCACATGTCCGTGGTTAAGTGGACATTGGGTACAACTGCATTTTTTAGGAGACTGGTGAGTCTTTTTCTGACGTCCGTGTACATTCTCGGTATCGCCTGCCTAGAGAAGTGGAACCTAGATGGTATTTGGTAACGGGGGCACACTGCCTCAATAAATTGTCTAGTTCCCTGTGAACTAACGGCGGATACCGGACGCACGTCTAACACCAACATAGTTGTCAAGGACTCAGTTATCCGCTTTGCAGTAGGATGACTGCTGTGATATTTCATCTTCCTCGCAAAGGACTGTTGAACAGTCAATTGCTTACTGGAAGTAGTACAAGTGGGCTTACGACTTCCCCTCTGGGATGACCATCGACTCCCAGCGGCAACAACAGCAGCGCCAGCAGCAGTAGGCGTTACACGCAAGGATGCATCGGAGGAATCCCAGGCAGGAGAGGACTCGTCAGACTTGCCAGTGACATGGCCTGCAGGACTATTGGCATTCCTGGGGAAGGAGGAAATTGACACTGAGGGAGTTGGTGGGGTGGTTTGCGTGAGCTTGGTTACAAGAGGAAGGGATTTACTGGTCAGTGGACTGCTTCCGCTGTCACCCAAAGTTTTTGAACTTGTCACTGACTTATTATGAATGCGCTGCAGGTGACGTATAAGGGAGGATGTTCCGAGGTGGTTAACGTCCTTACCCCTACTTATTACAGCTTGACAAAGGGAACACACGGCTTGACAACTGTTGTCCGCATTTCTGGTGAAATACCTCCACACCGAAGAGCTGATTTTTTTGGTATTTTCACCTGGCATGTCAACGGCCATATTCCTCCCACGGACAACAGGTGTCTCCCCGGGTGCCTGACTTAAACAAACCACCTCACCATCAGAATCCTCCTGGTCAATTTCCTCCCCAGCGCCAGCAACACCCATATCCTCCTCATCCTGGTGTACTTCAACACTGACATCTTCAATCTGACTATCAGGAACTGGACTGCGGGTGCTCCTTCCAGCACTTGCAGGGGGCGTGCAAATGGTGGAAGGCGCATGCTCTTCACGTCCAGTGTTGGGAAGGTCAGGCATCGCAACCGACACAATTGGACTCTCCTTGTGGATTTGGGATTTCAAAGAACGCACAGTTCTTTGCGGTGCTTTTGCCAGCTTGAGTCTTTTCAGTTTTCTAGCGAGAGGCTGAGTGCTTCCATCCTCATGTGAAGCTGAACCACTAGCCATGAACATAGGCCAGGGCCTCAGCCGTTCCTTGCCACTCCGTGTGGTAAATGGCATATTGGCAAGTTTACGCTTCTCCTCCGACAATTTTATTTTAGGTTTTGGAGTCCTTTTTTTACTGATATTTGGTGTTTTGGTTTTGACATGCTCTGTACTATGCCATTGGGCATCGGCCTTGGCAGACGACGTTGCTGGCATTTCATCGTCTCGGCCATGACTAGTGGCAGCAGCTTCAGCACGAGGTGGAAGTGGATCTTGATCTTTCCCTAATTTTGGAACCTCAACATTTTTGTTCTCCATATTTTAATAGGCACAACTAAAAGGCACCTCAGGTAAACAATGCAGATGGATGGATTGGATACTAGTATACAATTATGGACGGGCTGCCGAGTGCCGACACAGAGGTAGCCACAGACGTGAACTACCGCACTGTACTGTGTCTGCTGCTAATATATAGACTGGTTGATAAAGAGATAGTATACTCGTAACTAGTATGTATGTATAAAGAAAGAAAAAAAAACCACGGTTAGGTCACTGGTATATACAATTATGGACGGGCTGCCGAGTGCCGACACAGAGGTAGCCACAGCCGTGAACTACCGCACTGTACTGTGTCTGCTGCTAATATATAGACTGGTTGATAAAGAGATAGTATACTCGTAACTAGTATGTATGTATAAAGAAAGAAAAAAAAACCACGGTTAGGTCACTGGTATATACAATTATGGACGGGCTGCCGAGTGCCGACACAGAGGTAGCCACAGCCGTGAACTACCGCACTGTACTGTGTCTGCTGCTAATATATAGACTGGTTGATAAAGAGATAGTATACTCGTAACTAGTATGTATGTATAAAGAAAGAAAAAAAAACCACGGTTAGGTCACTGGTATATACAATTATGGACGGGCTGCCGAGTGCCGACACAGAGGTAGCCACAGCCGTGAACTACCGCACTGTACTGTGTCTGCTGCTAATATATAGACTGGTTGATAAAGAGATAGTATACTCGTAACTAGTATGTATGTATAAAGAAAGAAAAAAAAACCACGGTTAGGTGGTATATACAATTATGGACGGGCTGCCGAGTGCCGACACAGAGGTAGCCACAGCCGTGAACTACCGCACTGTACTGTGTCTGCTGCTAATATATAGACTGGTTGATAAAGAGATAGTATACTCGTAACTAGTATGTATGTATAAAGAAAGAAAAAAAAACCACGGTTAGGTCACTGGTATATACAATTATGGACGGGCTGCCGAGTGCCGACACAGAGGTAGCCACAGCCGTGAACTACCGCACCGTACACTGGTTGATAAAGAGATAGTAGTATACTCGTAACAACTAGTATGACGACGGTATAAAGAATGAAAAAAAAACCACGGTTAGGTGGTATATAATACAATTATGGTTGGACGGACTGCCTGCCGAGTGCCGACACAGAGGTAGCCACAGCCGTGAACTACCGCACTGTACACTGGTTGATAAAGAGATAGTAGTATACTCGTAACAACTAGTATGACGACGGTATAAAGAATGAAAAAAAAACCACGGTTAGGTGGTATATAATACAATTATGGTTGGACGGACTGCCTGCCGAGTGCCGACACAGAGGTAGCCACAGCCGTGAACTACCGCACTGTACACTGGTTGATAAAGAGATAGTAGTATACTCGTAACAACTAGTATGACGACGGTATAAAGAACGAAAAAAAAACCACGGTTAGGTGGTATATATTATAATACAATTATGGATGGACGGACTGCCTGCCGAGTTCCGACACAGAGGTAGCCACAGCCGTGAACTACCGCACTGTACACTGGTTGATAAAGAGATAGTAGTATACTCGTAACAACTAGTATGACGACGGTATAAAGAACGAAAAAAAAACCACGGTTAGGTGGTATATATTATAATACAATTATGGATGGACGGACTGCCTGCCGAGTTCCGACACAGAGGTAGCCACAGCCGTGAACTACCGCACTGTACACTGGTTGATAAAGAGATAGTAGTATACTCGTAACAACTAGTATGACTATGACGACGGTATAAAGAAAGAAAAAAAAAACCACGGTTAGGTGGTATATAATACAATTATGGATGGACGGACTGCCTGCCGAGTGCCGACACAGAGGTAGCCACAGCCGTGAACTACCGCACTGTACTGTGTCTGCTGCTAATATAGACTGGTTGATAAAGAGATAGTATACAATACTACTAATATACTGGTGGTCAGGCACTGGTCACCACTAGTCACACTGGCAGTGGCACTCCTGCAGCAAAAGTGTGCACTGTTTAATTTTAATATAATATTATTTATCATGTACTCCTGGCTCCTGCTATAACAACCTGCAGTGCTCCCCAGTCTCCCCCACAATTATAAGCTTTATATACAATACATTGATGTGCAGCACACTGGGCTGAGCAGTGCACACAGACTGAGTCACTGTGTGACTGTGTATCGTTTTTTTCAGGCAGAGAACGGATATATTAAATAAAACAAACAACTGCACTGTCTCTGGTGGTCACTGGTCACTGTGGTCGTCAGTCACTAAACTCTGTCTGCACTCTGCACTCTCTTCTAATCTACAGTATCACAGCAATCTCTCTCTCTCTCTCTCTCTTCTAAATCTAATCTAAATGGAGAGGACGCCAGCCACGTCCTCTCCCTATCAATCTCAATGCACGTGTGAAAATGGCGGCGACGCGCGGCTCCTTATATAGAATCCGAGTCTCGCGAGAATCCGACAGCGTCATGATGACGTTCGGGCGCGCTCGGGTTAACCGAACAAGGCAGGAAGATCCGAGTCGCTCGGACCCGTGAAAAAAAAAGTGAAGTTCGTGCGGGTTCGGATTCAAAGAAACCGAACCCGCTCATCTCTACGTAAAAGTGCTTACCATAAGAAAAATGATTCTGTTTCAATACTAAGCCCGCAAGTTCAAGTAGAAACTCAGACGGTGGACCCTCATGTGGACCCGCAATCAAAGCCTCACGCATAGCCCCTAGGCCCTCTGTGTGCGGAATAACTGTGTATAAGGACTGGATGTCCATAGTTATTAACCAAGCATCATCGGGTATTGTACCAAGAGAATCTATCTTATCAAGCAGATCCGCAGTGTCTCTAATGTAACTGGGCAACATCATTATAAGTGGTTGAAGAAATGAATCAACAAAAATTGCCAATGGTTGTAAAACAGAACCCATTGCCGATATGATCGGATGACCAGGAGGGTCGATCATGGATTTATGTATTTTCGGTAGTGTGTAGATGATTGGACACACTGGATAGTCCACTGTCAAATAGCTAGCTATTTTTTGGTCCAACCATCCACACACCAAAGCCTGGTTGATAGTGGTATCGACCAGTTTTTTAATTTGTAACATAGGACTACCTCTACACTTTACATACACCTTAGAATCTGCCAACTGCCTAAGTATTTCAGCATTATATTTACACCAGTCCTGCACCACCACGGCACCACCCTTATCGGCTTGCCGTATCACAATCTGTTCGTTGTTGGTCAAACTCTTTAATGCAGCCCTGTGTGCCGGAGAGAGGTTGCTGTACCGTGGTGGTGCAACACCGGCATGCATCTCACTGTCAGTTAATCTGAGAAATGTACGTATACTCGGATTTGTCGACTGGGGGTCAAACACACTCGGTCTGGTTAGACCAGTGACATGAGTCATTTCATTTGTTTTGTTGGAAAAAAACTCCCGTAACCTGAGTTTTCTCCCAAATTTATAATGATCTACAACCCACCCAAATTTATTGTGTGGAAAAGTGGGAACACATGAAAGACCTAACGCTAATATATCCATTTCCACAGGTGAGAGAGTGTATTTTGACAAATTGAAAACAGTGTCTATTGATATTTCCTTGGATGCCCCCTTCGCTTTATAACCGCCCCTTCTCGAGGGGAACCTCGTTCTATGTTTCTGTTGGGGTTGGTATCGGTCCGGGCGCTTCTCCCTAAAAAAGCACCAGGCGGAGGTCCGTTGTCAATCACCTCACTTTCAGAATTAGATTGAGATGAGGAGTTGTCCAAGGGACCTTGATATCGACTTCTAGTCTGTGAACGCGGTCTCCGACCAGCGTAGCCCTTAGGTTCGCCCCTCAACCACCTATACACTTGGTTATTGGTGTAATCAGTATTGACAGTAACCAATTTTTTCGCTTAAACGTGATGAGCTCTTGCTGATAAGTGTTAATTTGCTCAGCCAAGCGATCAACCCACTTATCAGCAGTATCAACCACCAATGTAGGCAAATGTGTCGAATTAAATACGGCCAAGTCCTCTCGCACTTGTTTCAGTTCTACCCCAACCTCCTCAATAACCAGGAGGATGAGGTACAGTGAACATTTATTTAGCACACCACACCATTTGGTGCAAAACGTGGGACTGTTGCGACCAATGGTGGGTACATTGTTTACACGAAATCCTCTTGGGATTTTCTTATTCCTATAATAGTCCAAGAGGAATTGGCCATGTAAAGTGAGGTCGACCTCACGCTTCCTTAATCTCAATATTTTATGGAACAGGTCTAGTGGTGTCTCATCCGGTAACTTGGCAAATTCCATATGATCAAAGAGCACTTTTTCAGCGTCATCATCAGTCAAAGATAAAAAAAGTGCTATGTGCTAATTGGAAGGTAGCCTCTTCAATCAATTGATTTGGGTCATTTGACATACTGACCCAAGGTTAGCAACACTATTAAACAAAAATAATTAGTCTAATAATAAAGTCTAATAATAAACACAGAACTTGGACCAGGGGCCGACACAAGAGTTCACAGATGATTATCACAAAAATCATAAAACAGTTAAAAAATCACCATTTGCTACTGAAAAAAAGTGTCATGAGGGCTAATTGGGAACAAAAAACTCCACAAAAATATCATATATGAAAAATAAGGCGGGTGTCGGACTAAAGAAACAATTTGTAACACAAACCATTCCCCAATATATCCAATAAGTCCACACCCACTGCTGCAGTTCACAACTTGGGCGGTGCTCCGTAAAGGGCTCTCAAGTAGTCCAAAACATATCCAAAAAGAGTACAGGCACTCACCACTTCCTTGATGATGAAAAATTTATTACAACTCACAGGTGTATCTCACATAGAGACAGTCAACAGCATGTCAGCAAAAGATGTCGACGTTTCGGCTCCATCTGAGCCTTTTTCAAGACAAACAGAATCACATCAGGTTCACACCCAGCAGCCCCTAACGCACACCAAACCCTGAAGCACCTTTATAGCAGAGGCATATCACAAACCCCACCCATCAATCAACCAACAGGAAATACCAAAAACACTAGTACTACAGTGTCCAATCTAAAATATAGGTATACCCCATCAACTATGCCATGGCGCCAAACACATATATAGCATGTGGGCATAATAAAGTGTGCTATTAATGCATCAAAATTGTTAATTGCGGCTAATAGCCACGATACCGGAAGTGGTGTGCGTTCCACATCCCATGGAACGCACCCACGTGACCGGAAGCACAGGCTGCGTAAGACGGCTGCCGGCCGTCACTAGGCAACCACACTGACTATAATGATCACAGTGATACATGTAATAGACCAGCGCAACCTGATCAGATGACATGAAAAGGCAATATCCGTCACTTTGCTGCCATAGCAACGGGAAAAAGACATAGCAATAAAGGCCATGGTTATTTCGTATAACACTTATCAGCAAGAACTCATCACGTTTAAGCGGAAAAAATTGGTTACTGTCAATACTGATTACACCAATAACCAAGTGTATAGGTGGTTGAGGGGCGAACCTAAGGGCTACGCTGGTCGGAGACCGCGTTCACAGACTAGAAGTAGATATGTGTGAGGCTTTGATTGCTTTGATTGCGGGTCCACACGAGGGTCAACCGTCTGAGTTTCTACTTGAACTTGCGGGCTTAGTATTGAAACAGAATCATTTTTCTTATGGTAAGCACTTTTACGTCCAGTGTAGCAGCACCGCGATGGGGTCAAATTTGGCTCCATCGTATGCGAATTTATACATGCATCAATATGAATCTAACAATATTATGCCAAGGTTTGGGTCTAAGTGTTTATTTTTTGTTCGTTACATTGACGATGTTTTCATTATTTGGGTAGGGTCCGACACGGAGTTCTATGAGATGATTGATTACCTTCATAGTCTAGACAGCCCTATCCATTTCACATACCACATTGACCATGATAAAGTGAATTTTTTAGATGTGTCTCTTTTTTGACACAATGGAAGACTTGCCTCGACCCTCTATAGAAAAGAGACTGACAGGAATACGCTCCTACATGCCTCCAGTCACCACCCCATCCATCTAAAAGAGAGTTTACCTATTTTGCAGTTCATGCGTGTGTTACGAAACAATACCACAGAGGAGGACACGGAGACACAGATCAAGGCAATGGCTGAAAGATTCTATGAACGTGGCTATACGACAAAAACCATCGAAAGATGTTTAAATAAAGCAAGGTACAGGCACTCCCATCTTAATAACAGTTGTCATGTCAAGGGAGTCGCTAACAGAATGATTTTCACGTCTACAGATGACGTTGCTTCATCACATTCTGAAAAAGTGCTAAGCAAGCATTGGCCGATTATAGCCACCGACCCAGTCTTTAAAGGGCTAAGTCAGCAGCCACCGCTCTGTGCCTACAGATGTAGAAAAAAACTACGACAAATGTTAATGCGTCCGACTCTACAACCATCAGCAACACCTGGCTACAAGACACCAAGAAAGGTTGCTATCGGTGCCCCAATTGTACCACATGCAGATCATTGATGATTGGTTCAAGTTTTGCACACCCGCATAGTGGTCAACAAATTAAAATTCGCCTCCGGTTACATTGTACTATGGACCATGTAATTTACATCATTGTTTGTCCCTGTGGGTACTACTATGTTGGCATGACAACAAGAAACTTTCGTGATAGGATGGCCAATCATCGTACATCAATTCGAGCTGCACTGGTTTCCAAGGTGTCGGTTAAACCAGTAGCTCAACATTTTGCAACTAGAGGGCATTCAATATCTAGTTTGAAGTGTATGTTGATCAACCATCTACCAAAACCTTCACATGGGGGTGACTGGGAAAGGCTGTTAAGGCAACGAGAGGTCAAATGGATATATGAGCTGGACACTTTAGCACCATGAGGGCTGAATGAGGCAAATCCATTTAATATTTTTCTCGGATAGGGCTATGACTAGACATCTTTATATGTTTTTTTAAACATACATGTTTTTTCAATACATATATGATTATATATTTGTGTTGTTTTGTCTTTTGTCTTTTTTAAATATATTGTCTTTCATGTTGGTGATTACCTTGTATTACCTAGCGGCAGAGGTTTTATCACACACCTTACATAGATTCCATTACGCCCTGGGATATGTATATCCATGTATTTTACATTTAGCATCTTTGAAATATACACCCTCCTGTTTGCTTTGATAGTTTTTATAGACTATTTTGTCATTTGTCTATATTTAGGGGACTGTGGGTGTGCTACCTAGATACTATTAGGTGGCTACCAGTACTTGTTGTCTTCACTATAGGAATATATGGCTATTTTAGGTTGTGTCATTATTGATATCGAATAAGTATGTGTTTTTCTTGATATAAGTGTTTTAGTTCTTATGCAATATTCCCTACCCAGGACTGTTATGGAGTCTATACCCATTTTAAATACATTCAACATTTGTTTGTTATGCCCCATATAATCTATATAACCTATACGAAATAATCATGGCCTTTATTGCTATGTTTTTTTCCCGTTGCAATGGCAGCTTAGTGACGGCTACTGCCTTTTCAGGTCATGTGATCGCGTTGCGCTGGTCTATTATGTGTATCACTGTGATCAGTATAGTCAGTGTGGTTGCCTAGCGACGGCCGGCAGCCGTCCTACGCAGCCTGTGCTTCCGGTCACGTGGGTGCGTTCCATGGGATGTGGAACGCACACCACTTCCGGTATCGTGGCTATTAGCCGCAATTAACAAGTTTGATGCATTAATAGCACACTTTATTATGCCCACATGCTATATATGTGTTTGGCGCCATGGCATAGTTGATGGGGTATGCCTATATTTTAGTTTGGACACTGTAGTACTAGTGTTTTTGGTATTTCCTGTTGGTTGATTGATGGGTTGGGTTTGTGATATGCCTCTGCTATAAAGGTGCTTCAGGGTTTGGTGTGCGTTAGGGGCTGCTGGGTGTGAACCTGATGTGATTCTGTTTGTCTTGAAAAAGGCTCAGATGGATATGAAACGTTGACATCTTTTGCTGACATGCTGTTGACTGTCTCTATGTGAGATACACCTGTGAGTTGTAATAAATTTTTCATCATCAAGGAAGTGGTGAGTGCCTGTATTCTTTTTGGATATGTTTTGGACTACTTGAGAGCCCTTTACGGAGCACCGCCCAAGTTGTGAACTGCAGCAGTGGGTGTGGACTTATTGGATATATATATATATATATATATATATATATACACACACACACACACACACAGTATGTGCATGCATGGTTGGACTGGCCCACAGGGAAACCCCCGGTGGGCCCCACTACCTTGGGCCCCACCTCCACCTCTATGTGGAGATGGTCCCCAGGTTCCAGACTGTGCACTTGAATTATATTAGAGATGTACGGCGGTTATTTTTGTGTTTTGGTTTTGGATCTGGATTCTCGCTCGTGTTTTGGATCTGGATTGGTTTTGCCAAAAACCACCCTTTCAGGTTTTGGTTTTGGATCTGGATGATTATTAAAAAAAAAACATAAAAATAGCTAAAATCACAGAATTTGGGGGTAATTTTGATCATACGGTATTATTAACCTCAATACCATTAATTTCCACTCATTTCCAGTCTATTCTGAACACAACACACCTCACAATATTGTTTTTAGGCCTAAAAGTTGCACCGAGGTAGCTGTATGACTAAGCTAAGCGAATCAAGTGTGCGGCACAAACACCTGGCCCATCTAGGAGTGGCACTGCAGTGGCAGACAGGATGGCACTTGAAAAAAAACTAGTCCCCAAACAGCACATCATGCATGGAAGTAAGAGAGGTGCAATGAGGTAGCTGTATGAATAAGCTAAGCGACACAAGTGTGCGGCACAAACACCTGGCCCATCTAGGATTGGCACTGCAGTGGCAGACAGGATGGCACGTAAAAGAAAACTAGTCCCCAAACAGCACATCATGCATGGAAGTAAGAGACGTGCAATGAGGTAGTTGTATGACTAAGCTAAGCGACACAAGTGTACGGCACAAACACCTGGCCCATCTAGGGTTGGTACTGCAGTCCCACTGCACTATTGGCAGATATCGTATGCACGTCTAACACCAACATAGCTGTCAAGGCCTCAGTTATCCACTTTGCAACAGGATGACTACTGTCATATTTCATCTTCCTCGCAAAGTACTGTTGGACAGTTATTTGCTTAGTTGAAGTAGTACAAGTGGTCTTCCGACTTCTCCTCTGGGACGACGATCGACTCCCAGCAGCAACAAAAGCAGCGGCAGCAGTAGGAAGAAGTGGTTCTTGATCTTTCCCTATTTTATCCTCCAAATTTTTGTTCTCCATTATTTTTCTGGAGTTATATAACAAAATGCAGCACAGAAGAGCATACCTCTACACCACACAGGGCAAACCCTGTAAGAATTATTTGGATTAAATATTAATAACCCCTTTATTTGGAGTAAATAATATACAGCACAGGACAGCACCATTGAACTTATATGGCAGCACCATTGGACTGGACTTATATGGCAGTACCACTGGACATATACGGCAGTATCACTGGATATATATATATATAGCAGTACCATTGGACATATACGGCAGTATCACTGGAATTATATGGCAGTTCCAATGGACTGAATTTATACAGCAGTACCACTGGATTTATTCAGCAGTACCACTGGACATATACGGCAGTATCACTTGATTGGATTTATACGCCAGTACCACTGGACATATACGGCAGTATCACTGAATTTATACAGCAGTACCACTGGACATATACAGCAGTATCACTGGACTTATACGGCAGTATCACTGCACTGGATTAATATGGCAGTACCACTGGATTTATATGGCAGTACTACTGGACATATACGGAAGTATCACTGGAATTATATGGCAGTACCACTGGACATATATGGCAGTACCACTGGACATATCTGGCAGTATCGCTTGATTTATACGGCAGTACTACTGGATATATATGGCAGTATCACGGGAATTACATGGCAGTACCACTGGACATATACGGCAGTATCACTGGATTTATATGACAGTACCACTGGACATATACGGCAGTATAACTGGACTTATACGGCAGTATCACTGGACTGGATTTATACTGCAGTACCACTGGACATATACGGCAGTATCACTGGACGTATACAGCAGTACCACTGGACATATATACGGCAGTATCACTAGAATTATATGGCAGTACCACTGGACTGGATTTATACAGCAGTACCACTGGATTTTTACGGTCGTACCACTGGACATATACGGCAGTATCACTTGATTGGATTTATACAGTAGTACCATTGGACAAATATGGCAGTATCACTGGATTTATACAGCAGTACCACTGGACTTATACGGCAGTACCACTGGACTGGATTTATACGGCAGTACCACTGGATTTATATGGCAGTATCACTGGAATTATATGGCAGTACCACTGGACTGTATTTATATGGCAGCACCACTGGATTTATACAGCAGTACCACTGGACATATACGGCAGTATCCCTTGATTGGATTTATATGCCAGTACCACTGGACATATACGGCAGTATCACTGAATTTATACAGCAGTACCACTGGACATATACAGCAGTAACACTGGACTTATAAGGCAGTATCACTGCACCGGTTTAATACGGCAGTACCACTGGATTTATATGGCAGTACCACTGGACATATACGGCAGTATCACTGGAATTATATGGCAGTACCACTGGACATATATGGCAGTGTCACTGGACATATATGGCAGTACCACTGGACATATCTGGCAGTTTCACTTGATTTATACGGCAGTACTACTGGACATATATGGCAGTATCACGGGAATTACATGGCAGTACCACTGGACATATACGGCAGTATCACTGGATTTATATGACAGTACCACTGGACATATACGGCAGTATAACTGGACTTATATGGCAGTATCACTGGAATGGATTTATACGGCAGTACCACTTGACATATACGGCAGTATCACTGGATGTATACAGCAGTACCACTGGACATATACGGCAGTATCACTAGAATTATATGACAGTACCACTGGACTGGATTTATACAGCAGCACCACTGGATTTACACGGTCATACCACTGGACATATATGGCAGTATCACTAGACTGGATTTATACGGCAGTACCACTGGACAAATATGGCAGTATCACTGGATTTATACAGCAGTACCACTGGACATATACGGCAGTACCACTGGACTGGATTTATACGGCAGTACCACTGGATTTATATGGCAGTATCACTGGAATTATATGGCAGTACCACTGGACTGGATTTATATGGCAGTACCACTGGATTTATACAGCAGTATCACTGGAATTATATGGCAGTACCACTGGGCATATACGGCAGTATCACTGGATTGGATTTATACGGCAGTACCACTGGACATATACGGCAGTATTACTGGATTGGATTTATACGGCAGTACCACTGGATTTATATGACAGTATCACTGGAAATATATGGCAGTACCACTGGACTGGATTTATACGGCAGAACATCTGGACATATATGTCAGTATCATTGGAATTATATGGCCGTACCATTGGACATATACGGCAGTATCACTGGATTTACACGGCAGTACTACTGGACTTATTCAGCAGCCCAGGGACACCACCATTGGACTGATGCAGTACAACACAGCACCACTGCAATGGTCTGGACTTATACAGCAGCACAGGACATATGGCAGCAGAGGACACCACCATTGTGACTGAACTGATGCTGCACAAGACACTACCACTGTACTGATGCAGGACAACACAGCACCACTGCAATGGACTGGACTTATACAGCAGCACAGGACATATGGCAGCAGAGGACACCACCACTGTGACTAGTCTGATGCAGCATAAGACACTACACTGGACTGAGCAGCACAAGACAGCACTGAAATCGCCACCCCACTTTCCCGCAAAGACACTGAGTGAGGACAAAGACACGTCCTCTCGCTACACTCTCCAATGCCGGAGTGAAAATTGTGGCGACGCGCGGCTCCTTATATGGAATCCAAACCCCGTGAGAATACAACAGGGGGATGATGACATTTTTCCTCGTTCTGGTTTACGAGTCTGGCTGGAAAACCTGAGCCGGACTCGGGACGTGAAGTTCGGGGGTGGGGGGTTCAGTTCTCAGAGAGCCGAACCTGCTCATCTCTAAATTATATATTATACATATGTTACATTGTACTGCTCAGGACTATGTTGTATTTTCCACAGTTCATTGCATGCATTATCATACATGCACTAGCAGTATTTAGAATATATATATATTTATCAAGGGAACCAGACCATTCACTCTCTTATGCACTGTGTCCAGGTGGTCCCACACACTGCACACCCTGCACCCATTTAATTATACTTATCACTTCATCAGCCTGGCACTGGCTGCAGAGCTGCAGATATCATTGTGATAATGGCCACCGTGCCCATTTCCTGGCGATTTGCGCATGCGCAATAGAGATGTCTCGGAAATGCGGCACAGGCACCATGTTCCTGGAGACCTGCACATGCGCAGTAGACTCTGGCACAGTGGAGGGGGTCTGATGGAAAACTGCACATGGGTACCCTCCTCTCTTAAAGCGCCTCTGCTCTAATGGTTAGGAAAACCAATGTGGCTGCTGGCCACACCCTCTCGGGAGACTGGCTTCACCCCTACCATGGGCCCTACCAATGCATTCACCTGGTGGGCCCTTCATGCCCCAGTCCGACACTGTGTGTGTGTGTGTGTGTGTGTGTGTGTGTGTGTGTGTGTGTGTGTGTGTGTGTGTGTGTGTGTGTGTGTGTATTGAAGCTGTCAAAGGCAATTCAATTCATAGGAAAAACACAGGAATCGGTAAGGGGGTTTATTTATATATATATATATATATATACCCCCTTGCAGAATCCTGTGTTTTTCATATGAATTGAATTGCCTTTACCAGTTCCAAACTTCTGATTAGAGATACTAATAAAGTGAGATATCAGTGATATTTTACTTTTTTGTGTTGTACTGACTTTGGTTTCAAAATCTGTTTTCCATTCTTATGGATATTTAAAAGATAACAGTATATTCTTGATCACTGTAAAATAAGTTTTATATATGAGAATAACATATGCCTATAGAAATTAAATATTTGATAATATTAAGAAATTAAGTACAGTACACATACTGCAGCAATAATGGTGGTATCAATAAAACTGTATGTATAAGTTTTGGCAATAAAACTTACTAATTAGTTACCACAGAGTTGTGTGACTTATGACCAATGCATGAATAGACAATTCCAAACTTAGTTACAAGGACTATCACATATTTAAAATGTGTGTAGGATAACCTTAATGGCTATACTAAGTTAAGAGGGAATAAGCAGTTAATACAAAAAAAGAGTAAATTCAACATACATAAAATATTTGATAATACGTCTTACCCTGTGCTTAAAGGCTTAGGAAAACAATTATTAATGTATGAATGTAAACTGCATTAAGAACTAAAATGATGTGTAACTGACACTGATCACAAACTTTAGAACACTATGTCCTTATGGGCAAATGAATAGGTCCAACACATACCACTCCTTAGAGAATGTTGGGAACGTAGTGACATTTCAGTTCAACATCTTCTGTTCTCATTACTCTGCTCTTCTTTTCCTTACCTCTCCCCCTCTCTCTGCTCTCTTTCTCTGTTCATCCCATGGGAACTGTGAGCATTCAAGGAAGCCCTGTGTTAATTTCCATCTGACTGTCAATCTCACTTCTGCCTCTATTATCAGCAGTAAGCCAGGACAGTCTCTTGTTTGAATGGGCTACTGATCTTTATCTAGCAGGCTATGAGCTGCCCCTGCCATGAACCTTGCTAGGAGGGAATGGAAGGAGAGAGGGTGAGAGAGATGAGCAGGAGAGAGGAGCCGATACTGTTTGGTTTCTTTTCTTATTCCTCTCTCTTTTTTCCAGTGTTCAGTCTTTTGTGTTAGCTTTCAGAAATGCTCTGTTTGACTGGCAGCTTGTCACAGATCAGTTACCACCTAAAGCTGCTTGGCAGAGAGAGGTGACGGCCCAGGAAGGGATCTAAGTGGGTTTATCAGCACTTCTTTACGCCTCGTGAGCTCCTTGACACAAAAGAAAAGGGTATTAAAGATCTAAAGCGAGCCCAAAAGCGTGAAAGCTTCTTATAGGCTGCAAGATGTGGATGTGACTAAATTTTTAAATATTTTTAGTTCATGCTATTCATTTTGCCAATAGCCTAGAAAGATTTTTGTTGCAGAAGTAAGTGTATGTTCCACTTGAGCGCCGTTGGAAAAGGAAGGAAGTCCCAAAAAAATGTGTGCTTGGAATATTACATTAACATCCACAATGATTTTGTATTATTCAATAGGCACAAAAAAATGAATGCATTTATATAAAAAAACTAACAATTCAGTATTCTGCTTTTCTTGACAACGTGTCTTTAAAGAAACTTTACATATAATTTCAATGTAACAATCTGTTGAATAAGATAGCTAAAATGTATTTGTTTATTTATGCCATTTTTAATCTCTTGACGCTTTATGCATCAATGAATATAAACAACTTTTTCATCACAACAATAATTGTTTTGCTTCTTTCATTTTCAAAGTAAACATTTTTACAGTTAGTTTATATTTCTAAAAATTGTGTTATCTTATCAGCAAAGCAGACACTGAATGTCACCTGTTCAAGCATTCTGAACAAAGAACTGACAAAGGAGAAATTATTTATATATATATATAGATATAGATATAGATATAGATATTCAATATGATATACCAGCGGCCGGGATCCTGACTGTCCATATCCCAGCAGCGGCATCCTGCCCGCCAGAATGCCGGCAGCGAGATGAGCACTTAGAGTCCCCTTGCGGGCTCGGTGGCTCGCACAGGATATATTGCAACTCTATGGGTGTCGTGAATATTGTTGGCTGTTGGATTCCGGGGTCGGTATCCTGAATTCTCGATATAAACTATATATATATATATATATATATATATATTTATATATATATATATATATAATTGATGGTTGATGGGACGGCACTCAGATGATTTGTTTGCAAAATACAAAATATTACAACTATCAGCAGGTGATCACGTCAACATTTCGGTGTCACCATGCACCGTTTTCAGGATTTCTGCATAAACAGATGTGACACAGACAACATGCGTACACAGACTTACCCCACTTATATACCATACAGGATGCCATAATTCCCACCGCATATGTGCCGCCCAGGACTCTGGCTGGTGCTGCGGTACGCACTACAGTGACATCACTACATCTCCAAGGAAACCGACACGGCCGGGTCACTCCTGTGTGACGTATACCCATTACCACGGCGACTCCAGCAGTATCAGCGTTAGTAACCAGGGACGCATCCGCATCTGCCTGGCTGGTACCTGCTGTCACACTGAGGGCGCCTCCTACATATGTACATAGGTGGTTGTACTTAAACACACACACATATATATATATATATATATATATACACACACAGACACAATTGAAAACAACTGCGCCACATGTGAAACTATGTAAGGGTAAAAGACCGGTACAAAAATATGTATCTAAAAATATATACTGTATATATAAAAAATATATAAAATGACACTCCCCAATATGTAGGGGTGTCTGCTGTCCCCCAAGTACACAGGGGTGGTAAACCCTGTAGGAAATGAAATATAAAGCAAAGGAATAGGGGTATAAGCGACCAGCGGTGTCACATACAAATGTTCCAAATTTAAAAGAAACAGGTACCCAGATTAAAAAGTATAAACACAATTTATTTGTAACATCATAAAAGATGTAAAAAATTCTTGAAAAAGCATTAAAAGTAAGATTTTTTTTCCGGAGTATACAAGAAATAAATTGCGACCAATTATTATGACATGTAAAGGAGTATTATCTTATCTTAATCAGAGGTCAGTAAGGTAGTCCAACGTGTTTAGTCTCTCAGACTTCATCAAGGGGTGAGGACCTAATGGGACTAGGTGCATATTTATACCCATACTGAACAAGTACCTAATTATGACATCACATCTTGTTAGTAATCACATTGTTTTCAAGTGTATTCAATATATGCTATGAGTGGACTAATAAATACAGCATATATCTCTCATTTGTACATACAGGATATAAAAACGAGTAAGTTACACATAAGAGAACAGCATTTTTATATTATAAACTCCGACATCGGTGCTCCCGCCCCACTTCTGGGATCCGCGGCACACACAAATCATTAAAAAATACATGTGTGTTCTAAAAAATAATGCAATTTAAAAATATCTGCATAAGAACACACAAATAAGCTATACAAAGCATGGAATAATCCCATCAAGGTATACATGCTATACTACTGTACTGTATATATAAAAATAATATTTTTATTGCGAGAAATGTTTTCTTTATTCTTACAGTTATTTTGTTTTAAATCAATGTATCAGTAGCCCATAACCTTTTTGTCTTTACAACACAGCTGGAAACTGATTTGATGTGTTTTCCGACATACTCTATTGCTAAGATAATATTTATTAAAATAAAATTACACCTTGTGTCTTGGATACTGTCAGGTCACTGCAATCTCATCAAGGAAAGAGTGTATTCAAAAACGTTAGTACAGAAAATTCTGAAATATTAAAAATCATCCACCACTTGTTGAACTACTGTATTATTGGACTGCACCACAGCAAATGGCAAAGGACATTACATTCTTAATTAAGCCTCAAAAAGTGTTCTTAATTGTCTGATTTATAGATATTGTAATTTGTTTCCAAAAACTGTCAAGTAACACCAGAGGTAGCATGGTATAAGTAGCATCATTATCCAGCACTTCATAGTAGGGGAGATCTGTAGCCAGGTCATACTGCTTTCATCAATCCATTCATATATCTCCATGTATGTGAGTACAGCTCCTTTCTATGAGGCTTACATGCTGCACACATTACTGCCCCAATGCTGATATGAATCTACTCTAGCTTACGTCTTGTAAATTTCTCATATCCGCTTTGCACATGCTCACATAGAGAATACATACCTATACCCCAATGGGGTCTTGCTGTATATAGTACAGGTTCCAGTATATATATTGTAAATACCAAATTGCTTTCTAACAAATAATTAAAATGCCCGCTCTAATATATACTGTGGACGCCTGCGCATCTTATTACTATGTGCTATGAATGTGCGCTATACATCGCAAAACACTGCATCCAATAAGAGAAAACAATACAGCCACACATTATCTGTGTTCCAAAGCTCATTTACGTATATATTTGTTATTAAAAGGATATGTATTCAATATATCACAATGTACAGTATATATATATATATATAGATACTGTACAGTACAGTATATATATATATATATATATATATATATACACTGCTCCAAAAAATAAAGGGAACACTAAAATAACACATCCTAGATCTGAGTGAATGAAATATTCTTATTAAATACATAGTTGAATGTGCTGACAACAAAATCACACAAAAATTATCAATGGAAATCAAATTTATTAACCCATGGAGGTCTGGATTTGGAGTCACCCTCAAAATTAAAGTGGAAAAACACACTACAGGCTGATCCAACTTTGATGTAATGTCCTTAAAACAAGTCAAAATGAGGCTCAGTAGTGTCTGTGGCCTCCTCGTGCCTGTATGACCTCCCTACAATGCCTGGGCATGCTCCTGATGAGATGGCGGATGATCTCCTGAGGGATATACTCCCAGACCTGGACTAAAGCATCCGCCAACTCCTGGACAGTCTGTGGTGCAACGTGGCATTGGTGGATGGAGCGAGACATGATGTCCCAGATGTGCTCAATTGGATTCAGGTCTGGGGAACGGGCGGGCCAGTCCATAGCATCAATGCCTTCATCTTGCAGGAACTGCTGACACACTCCAGCCACATGAGGTCTAGCATTGTCTTGCATTAGGAGGAACCCAGGGCCAACCGCACCAGCATATGGTCTCACAAGGGGTCTGAGGATCTCATCTTGGTACCTAATGGCAGTCAGGCTACCTCTGGCGAGCACATGGAGGGCTGTGCGGCCCCCCAAAGAAATGCCACCCCACACCATTACTGACCCACTGCCAAACCAGTCATGCTGGAGGATGTTGCAGGCAGCAGAACATTCTCCTTGGCATCTCCAGACTCTGTCACGTCTGTCACATGTGCTCAGTGAGAACCTGCTTTCATCTGTGAAGAGCATAGGGCGCCAGTGGCGAATTTGCCAATCTTGGTGTTCTCTGGCAAATGCCAAACGTCCTGCACGGTGTTGGGCTGTAAGCACAACCCCCACCTGTGGGCACCGGGCCCTCATACCACCCTCATGGAGTCTGTTTCTGATCGTTTGAGTAGACACATGCACATTTGTGGCTTGCTGGAGGTCATTTTGCAAGGCTCTGGCAGTGCTCCTCCTGTACCTCCTTGCACAAAGGCAGAGGTAGCGGTCCTGTTGCTGGGTTGTTGCCCTCCTACGGCCTCCTCCTCATCTCCTAATGTACTGGCCTGTCCCCTGGTAGAGCCTACATGCCCTGGACACTACGCTGACAGACACAGCAAACCTTCTTGCCACAGCTCGCATTGATGTGCCATCCTGGATGAGCTGCACTACCTGAGCCACTTGTGTGGGTTGTAGGGAGGTCATACAGGCACGTGGAGGCCACACACACTACTGAGCTACATTTTGACTTGTTTTAAGGAAATTACATCAAAGTTGGATCAGCCTGTAGTGTGTTTTTCCACTTTAATTTTGAGGGTGACTCCAAATCCAGACCTCCATCGGTTAATAAATTTGATTTCCATTGATAATTTTTGTGTAATTTTGTTGTCAGCACATTCAACTATGTAAAGAACAAAGTATTTAATAAGAATATTTCATTCATTCCGATCTGGGATGTGTTATTTTAGTGTTCCCTTTATTTTTTTGAGCAGTGTATATATAGTTACATGGTTACAATTTACACAGTAAGCAGTTAATACAAACTAATTCAAATACATACATGGCCAGCAATACAATTACCATATTTTGCTAAAATAAAGTCACCATTCCATATCACTCTCTCTCCCTCTGTAAAATCATGCAGCCACTGGACAGACAGCATCTCCATCATCATCTGGGACAAAAAGAACAACCAGCTTTTGTGTTTGCAATCAGCTATATGCTATGTAGTTTTGGGGGAGTACACAGACTAGTCTAGGGGAGGGAACTTTCTCATTCATGATGAGTCACTGGTGAGTTCATGCTGTCTTCCAGGAAATCCATTGTTCTAATAACAGTGACTTTAGCTTTCATACATTTAATCATATCTACTTGTTGCAATGAACTACAACTTAATAACAGGCATCAAATTGATATACACATTAATCTGGTTGCTTTAATACCAAACACGACATGTCCATCTTGCTTCGTTCCAATAATACACATACATGACGTTACTCCATTATATAATTTTAAAACATTATGATGTCTGGTGCTTGATATGTTATAATTATGTGCTGTATAAAATATGTGTTGAATCTATCTTTGTGGCATGTCTGTGTAAATGCATATGTTACCATATAATGCTGTGCTCGCTGCGCGTATTTGCAAGCATAGCGACTAATGATGTGTGGAGTTTGTATGTTCTCTCTATGTAATATTTTTTACTTCGACAGTCCACCCTTTGACAGTAAACAATAACTGCCATAAATTATTAACATAAGAAAAATATATCAGACAATAATCGGTGACCTGGACACACGTATGTATTTATTTTGCAAATCAGACATTTTACTATATTTGGGGAAGACAGGGAGGATGACAAGACATCCTCTATATGCACTCGGCGGTCACGGGACCACTGGTTGGGTGTGGGACAACATTCAACCTATAGAGTATGCTGGGACAGTGCTTTGGACTATAATGTCTGATTTGGACGAACATTTCACACATACATGTACCTACGTCTTTGTACACTGATGTTCGGATTCGATTGAGGTTCTGCTGGGTAGAGGGAGAAGACACAAACAAATCGTGAAAGTGACATATAAAGTTTTCATGATTTACATATTCCTATCATTTTCTGAACATTGTTTCCATTTCTGGAACGTATGCTAGGTCTGTTTAATCATTGAACAAGGGTTATAATTAGTGTCCTTCCTAGATAACAGAAACCTTCAGAGTTCGGGGAGAGCCACTCATAAACCTTTCTTCCACATATATTAATGAGCTCTTTATCTGCTATGTGTGAATAGCCATTGTCTGATTGTTCCTGATTACCTCCCAATTTCCTGAAATTGGTGAGATTTAAACATACCAAGGATTTATCTATGGTACTGGTGGATCTTAAGGCTAGGGGGTCTAGTTATATTATATTTTTTGTCCACCAGTCCCCTCCCCCTTCCGTGTAATTCAAGTACTTCGGCTAACTCTAAAAAAAATATGGCACTAATCCTGCATCTTTTCGTCTTAGAGGTACCTGTGAGCACATCCAACATTACGTTTGGTTTAAGACCTTACCCACTAGTGAGTGGTAATCACTCAAGGGATGTCTGTCACCATATTGCTAGAATGACATCTCTGGATGCTCTCATCTTCAAATATGGGGTCACAATTACTACAAAATACAGTATTCCTCAGACAATAGCCTATCACGTTACCTCCGAACTCTGTAACTACTAGACCTTTGATTTTCTCTGGCTTTAACAAACTGATTGGCTAATCCTGAGATCCTATAAGGAAATCACTCCTTCCTCCAGATCCAGTTCCAGTCCCACACTCGACTCCTCATGAAAAACCTCGCAAAAATAGAATGTCCTGAAAAAAAATGTTTGTCAGCGGGAAAGAGAGAAAAGAGAAATAGAACAAAACAACTCTTGTTCATAGCAAATCAATTACAACGACTGGTCTTTCTGTAATCCTTTAGTATGCTCAGGTAGTGTTCAACAGTGCCGCCTCTCAGTCTTCACGGAACAGACTCTCTGGTGATACTTTTGCAATCTCACTCCATTTACGAGTTCCTTCTGGACTACTGACTTTCCTGCAATGGGAATCGTGGACCCAAGTCTCTCTCTTGGCTACTTTCACTGGGATAGTGCTGTCAACAGAACTTGGTATGGTCCTTCCCACCTGTCTATTAGGCAACCTGAGCGTAAGAACAATCACACAGTCTCTTGATTCACAATCAAGACAGTTAGTATTTGGCATACCAGCAATCAAGAGTTTCATGTTCTTTTGTCAAGGTCTCAAATGCTGGCTCATCTCAATAAAGTACTGTACTGTCACCTCATTGGTGTATTTCTGATCATTGTGCGGATCAATCATGACATGAGGTTGTCTTCCAAAAACAAACAAAAAGACACAAAAAAACAAAACAAAAATTTCGAAGAGGGTGATTTGTTAAGTGAAGATCTGGGAGTGGTTTCGATGCTACATAATACTAGTGGCAATGTATATGACCACAATAGTCCAGTACCACTTTCCACTTACTTCTAGGGGTACCATATCTACACACAAATTTCTGTGCAATTTTCTTTGCGGTAAACACAGCAGCATCCGTGGCGGCAGGAAATGCCTCTACCCAGTTTGATAAAACATCAGTGTACACCAATACATAACAATAATTCCTAAAGGGTGTTAACTGTATGAGTCGATTTGTATTACCTGAAAAGGTCCATCTGCAGGAGGGATATGGGATGGCTCTATTAGTACTACCTTACCAAATATTCTTCCTCATGCAAGTAAGACAGGTCATTGCTTTCCTGCTTGCCTGAGAAGAAAACCCTGGTACACGCCAGTAAGCTCTTACCAATTTGCACATACCTTCCTTACCCTAGGTGAGTCAGACCATATGCCGCCTCAGCTAGGCTTGGGAGATACTTCCTGGGGGCCACTTACTTACCTTGTCCATCTCTCCAGAGTCCTGGGGACTCCTAACCATACCCCTTCGACTTCCAGACCTCCTTTTCCTGTAGGGAACACAAATTTGTGTCTTAATTTAACTGTTGTGTGTTTGCAATGTAGAGTACCATGAGCATAACTCAAAAAAAACATCTCTAGAGGAGAGAAAGAAGGAGAAAATTAAAAAGAAAATGTCAGGTTTGCCATTCACCAACAGGCATATCAGTGTCTATACAAAATTTCCCTTCACCAGTATTCTCATCCTTCCTCCACCCTTTGTGCATGACAAGGCACACTGCAGTAATACTGGTGTTATCGTGCTAGCGAGATATACTGGGTTCGGGCAGAACTCTGAAGGACCAATTAGGCATTTAGTGTTTGAACTGTAATCAGGTCCATGTATTGTACCACCCTGTGTGAATGCAAAAGATGAAGAGGAAACTGTGGAGAAACTGAATAGAGGTTGGTGACAGATGAGTTTGTAGAGGTGGAGAAGATTTTATTAAAATGACAACTGGATTGGGCACTACGGGAATTGATTTTCAACTATCTTGTTTATCCCCCTTAGATCCTGCACTAGCCTGTAACCCCTCCCCCACTCTTTTTCACAGGTAAGATGGGACTGTTGGCTGTGCTGGACGTCCTGACTAGGATGCCCTGCTGTAGCAGCCGCTCTATGATGGGGTACACTCCTAATTCTACCTCTGGCTTTAGAGGAAACTGAGGGATTTTTGGAGCTATCCTGCCACCTTTTATTTGTACTACTACTGGGGCTACATTCACCATCAATCCAGTGTCCTGTCCATCTTTGGTCCAAAGGGAACCCGGTATCTGTGAGATAATTTCCTCTACCTGTGATGGACATGAATCTAGAACAGTGTAATGCAACATTAGTCTTTTAGGGTATCTAACATACTTCCTGAGCGGGAGTACAATATATGTATTTCACATTTAACAAAATCTATGTTATGTTATTCAGGGGCCATTTCTGTTAGGATAAAGAAGGAAAGGAAAGGGTTTAGCATTCTAGGGGCCCAATTGTAACTTCAGCAGGTTTTTGTCAAAGGGTAATGTTGCACTTCTTTCGTTCCTCCCATTTGCCGAATTTGTGTTTACCAGTGATCTTATCCAGACGGAGAATTTTCTATTACTGCAAAAGACAAAAAAATTTTTAACAAGCTTCTAGGTCATGTAAAGTATTCCTTCAATCCTTCTCATCCCGTATTAAGGGTCTGTACATGGTCCAACAAACATTTCCGAGCTCATCTTGACTTGATTATTAGGAATGAATACTTCTTATATGGTAACTAAAAGAAATACCCGGGGGTTACCCTGTCTCTGTCCACTTTCCTACTGGCAAATACTAATGTGCAGACAGGTTTCTCTCCATTTCTGACGTTACTTTCTTGATTTTTATTTTATTTTTGGGTTTTGCTATATATGTACACGAATGACACCATACTTACCAGTTCCACTGGTCTCAGCCACTTCCCCCGCAGGCTACTGCTCTTCTTTTACCAGTTGGATACTCCTCTGAGTGCATGAGAAATGGCTGAAACCAGTCAGGTCGCCTTCTCCTCCTAGATAAAACTTCGACATGCATTAGTACATATATAGGTTACATTCATATTTTTCATATTTTTATTATTTTCTATAGTTTGTATGCTGGCCGTAACTGCTTCCACATCTACATATGGCGGTGTACTTGCTTTCTCTTATTTTTCCTACTTGTTTATTGTTGCTACAAGTTCAAACAGTTCTTATATTTCCGTTCTTGTCTTATATGACTTTGGTTAGACATACTACCTGCAATACCTTAGGATCAAACTCACCAACCCCAGGGAATGATGCCCTATCTTCAGCAGTCATACGTACCCATTCATTGCAAAAAGCCTCTGTGTGTGAACCATATTTCTCACACATAATAAATCTTGCTGACCCTTTTTGCCTCAATTCTCCAGCCTGAACCCTGCATAAACGTCTCTCACTTGAGCAACTGGCTCCCATATTTGTGGGTCTTTTTAATAACTAAAAATTCCCACAAACACCAAAATACACAATGCAAGCAGATGGTGAAAGTCTCTCCGAGCGCCTTTCACTCGCTCTCGCCCACGCTGGCCAGTACAATGATACACTGTCGATAGTGGATCACAATGTACCCAACTTAGGGCTCCTATAAGACCTTACAACACCGTAATTTATTTCGGTGGAGGTTCTGTTGGAATATTTTCCTGAGGGAGGCAGCGAAAAATCCTTTTCGGTATCTTTCCACTGGAATTTTTGTAGGATGAAAAAAACAGTTGCCTAATAACTAGTGCTTCACCCTTTCCAATGGAGGTCCACCAGGGAGATTTCCCGACGTTATCAAAGAAAAACCCCTTTGTCTATACAATCACGTCTGCATATGCTTTTCCATAGCACATATGACACAATGGTATCACGTTGTTCTGTGTAGAACACACGGACGTGCGATTCAATCCCACAGCCTATAGATACTAGTTATCTATATGCCCTACGATTGCTGTAGACCACCTAGAACACCTAGACCACTCTAGCTGTATGGGACACCTAGACCACTCCAGATCACCTAGTCCACCTAGTTCTGATCACGTAAGGTAACGAACCCTACTAACCCAGTGTTTCCTACGGGATCCCGAATTCCGGGTTTCAGCTCCACTCACTCTGCTTTCACTCACTCAAATACACCTTGTTTTTCTTTTCTGTACAGAAAATACCACTCCCTCCGATTGATGGTTTTAACCCAAAGGCAGTACCATCTAAACAAAGTCTTACACTAATATGCTTGTGAAATCAGATAGTTATGTGCTATTGTATTAAATGTATACTATCCCGCCTTTAATTGAACAACTATCGCGTGGTTTTACTTTGTGCCCGCAATCCTACGCAACCTTACGTAACCACGCGACCGTGCGTGCCTTTACGTCACATGTGCGACCCTGCGCCACTTGCAAGCGCCTGTACTTTGTCCGTACATGTACAAACGTGCGTTCGCAACTCAATAAACCACACAATCTCAATAAATGTGAACAATAAAAACTATTATGGCTCACTAACACAACCCACACTTATTCTGTATAAACCTTTACGACCTGGGCAGAACTGCGTTTTGTGTTTTTATAATTACTCCCTTAAATACATTTATTTCAAATGTATCTATATAGCAAACAAATGTATCAGATTTCACACAGATCTATAATGACTGTAATAACCTATGATTTAAATGCTATGATTCAGATTGGATAGCTATCTTGCAGAACAAACACTGATATAAATATACACATAATTACAGTAATATTATATATATATATATATATATATATACACACATACACTATATACAGCACTTCTATGAAACACCTTCATATGTATTTGTAGGCACACTGAATGACTAGTTTCTCTCAGGGCCTCTATGATTTGCATATCAAAGATATTTGCTTTTCACTACTAAAAAAAAAAATTAGTTACACAGGTTAATTTGCATTTCAATGCCTATCCTAGTAAACAGACTCCACAAGTCTTGGAAGAAAAGAAAAAGAAAAAAGAAAAAAACCTCTCTTTCCTTTTTCTATCTGTGTGCAACCCCCCACTTGATGTAAGGTAATTAACCACAGACAAGAAAAAAAACATTCACTTATCTCACCGTTTACTCTCACTAGGCCCAATTGAAACTATTTGTAATTGAATATGGCATGGGTTAAATAAATTCATTGGTAACTCATAAATGGTGCTGGGATTGTAGATATGTGGAAACTTTGTGACAAAGGAAACTCAATATTCTGAGCAGACTGAAAATAAGCTATTTAGAAAGTGACCTTCCTAAAATGGCCACTGCTCCTCCCCCTTCCACATCCATGAGGTTTACACAAGATGGTGGACACGCCATGTGGCTTGGCCAAAATATACACATTTTCTCAGCATGCTAACACAGCTATATCATGGCTATGCAGCAACTTTTAAATGTACTTTAAATCTACTTAACAAATAAACAATCCAATCTGAATCAAACACAATATGACTTACTTGAACTTTGTTTTGCAACAATAAAAATACGCTTTAGCATTTTAAATATTGTGAGAAACACACTGTCTCTTGAATTTCATATCAGCAGCTTACTGGTAACACAACAGAACACACGGATGTGATTCATCAGTGTCGCGATGCGTCCACCGTTAGCTGGTCGATCACAGCCGCGCTTGTAATGTACAGTGCATCATTAAGAACGTGATATCGCGGTTCCGAGCTCCCATCTGTAAATACCAAATTGCTTTCTAACAAATATTTAAAATGCCCGCTCTAATATATACTGTGGACGCCTGCGCATCTTATTACCATGTTCTTTGAATGTGTGCTATACATTGCAAAACACTGCATCCCATAAGAGAAAACAATACAATAAAATACAATACACCCACACATTATCTGAGTTCCAAAGCTCATTTATGTATATATTTGTTATTAAAAGGATATGTATTCAATATATCACAATGTACAGTATATATATTTATATATATATATATAGTTACATGGTTACAATTTACACAGTAAGCAGTTAATACAAAATAATTCAAATAGATACATGGCCAGCGATACAATTGCCATATTTTGCTAAAATAAAGTCACCATTCCATATCACTCTCTCTCTCTCTCTCTCTCTGTGTGTAAAATCATGCAGCCACTGGACAGACAGCATCTCCATCATCATCTGGGACAAAAAGAACAGCCAGCTCTTGTGTCTGCAATCAGCTATATGCTATGTAGTTTTGGGGGAGTGCACAAACTAGTCTAGGGGAGGGAACTTTCTCATTCATGATGAGTCACTGGTCAGTTCATGCTGTCTTCCAGGAAATCCATTGTTCTAATAACAGTGACTTTAGCTTTCATACATTTAATCATGTCTACTTGTTGCAATGAGCTACAACTTAATAACAGGCATCAAATTGATATACACATTAATCTGGTTGCTTTAATACCAAACACGACATGTCCATCTTGCTTCGTTCCAATAATACATGACGTTACTCCATTATATAATTTTAAAACATTATGATGTCTGGCGCTTGATATGTTATAATTATATGCTGTATAAAATATGTGTTGAATCTATCTTTGTGGCATGTCTGTGTAAATGCATATGTTACTATATATTGCTGTGCTCGCTGCGCGTATTTGCAAGCATAGCACTGGTCAGTTTGAGTTCTTCTCTGCTGTACTATTAGAAACATCATTTACATGACAATGCAAAGTTTTAAATACATTATGTGTTACAGTGTAAACTCTGTCTGCTAACAGTGCAGTGTATACTGTACTGTGTTCTCAACCAAATGTTTTGGTATGGATCAAAAAAATATATACAAATAGATGTGACCTCATACACTGTGGCTTCAGTGGCGCCACATAGCCCCTCCTGGCATGCCAAACTGAAATCTACAGTGTAAATTAAAGCAGCCAGTATTCTAGAGATGAGCGGATTCGGTTTTACTCGGTTTTACTCGGTTCTCAAAACGGCATCTTATTGGCTCACGGATGTCACGTGTTTTGGGTAGCCAATAAGATGCCGTTTTGAGAACCGAGTAAAACCAAGTAAAACCGAATCCGCTCATTACCCTGCGCAGAAACAATATAACCCAGCCAAATCTAACTCTCTCTGCACATGTTATACCTGCCCTACCACCCCACCCCCACCCCACACACCCCGCAGTGCACACGTTTTTTCCCATTAGAGGAACATTTTATTTTGCAATCAACCTTGAATGAGGCCAGTTGAGATAATGTTTCGCTGCATCAGTGACACAAATAAGGTGCAAAATGTATATAAAAAGACGATACACTACTTGGCTTGGAGCCTCCGAGTCGTGCCGGGCATATAGATGCTTGGTGTATGAGTATACATCTGTACAGCAGTGTCCAGTGATTAAAAACTTATTAAATGATTAATTGAATAATAAAGCTATTCTGACAAGTAGACAATGACAAGTCGGAGTAGTTTACATATCAAAAATCATCTGTCTAATTTGTTGCTTCAAACATTAATGTGTCAATAACTTACTATGATTAATGTACAACGCTATAATACTGCAGCACGCCCCACAGTTTTTCACACACAGTGAAATAAAAAAGTCATGACACCTGATACAAGGCAATGATGTGGTGTGATGAACAAACCTCACAAGAGTGTCAAAAGAGTTATTTAAAGTTAACCTGAAATTGTGAGAGTCAGTTTTAAACATATAAACGACTGGTTGGATGTACAGCTCTTAAACCTGAAGTCAAAAACACAAAATAATAATAAATTGTATGCTCTAATAAAGTGTTAATAGACACCGAAATATAAAATTGTGTTTATAAACATGTAAATATAAAAAGTAACCTATTAGAGTTTAATTAGCACTAGTAGTAATAAGATACAAAATATAGTGCTTTCAAATAAAATTACACACACTTTCTTAAATTCTTAAATTGGTATGATGATTTGTAAATCATTTAAAATAATTTTTCTGCTTTTGCTCTGAAATTTCAATAAAATTAAACTCATTTTTAACAGTTGAAAAGATATGGGGTTACAGTAATTCAGATCTGATTACAGTAGCAAATTTGTTAGCAAAACCATGGGGGTCATTCCGAGTTGATTGCACGCTGCAACTTTTTGCAGCCCGTGCAATCAAGTAGACGCCGCCTATGGGGAGAGTGTTTTTTTTTTGCATAGCAGGGCTGCGATCGCTTGTGAAGCCCTGCTATGCAAAAAAAGTTTTGTGCAGAACAAGACCAGGGTATGAGTTACTTACCCTGTGCGATGAATCCAGCATTGATGGTCCCGGAATTGACGTCAGACATACGCCCTCCAAAAGCCTGGACACGCCTACATTCACTGCACCAGTCCCAGAAAACAGTGTCAGTTGACACCCCGGAAACGCCTTCCTCCTGTCAATCTTCTTGCGGTCGCCGCTGCGACCGCTTTCTTCACTAGCGGTGCAGATGCTGGCGATGGCCATCGCCAGGCAATGACGTGCCTGTGCAATGTGGATGCAGCGCATGCGCAGTTCCGACCCGATCGCACGGCTGCGACAAACCGCAGCGTGCGATCGGGTCGGAATGACCCCACATGTGCACTGCAGGCAGGGGCGGATTGGGAACAAAAAGCGGCCCTGGAAAAATTTGTACTAGTGGCCCCACATGGGCAGCACCAGAGGTGTAAGGTCTAGCCATGGGCCATGGCAGCAGCACCCTCCCCCCAAAACTTTCCAGATAGTGAGCATGTCCAGCATCAAGGTGGAAGTTAAAAAGAAATAAAATTAAATATTATGAGTACATTATATGATACACCTTCAGAATTTAGGAAACTATATTATTCTTTAGAAATATATATTTTCTTGCTTATTACACCATCCGTATCCCAATCACTATTCACTCAATCTTATATGTCAGCCAAGCAGGCAGACAGAGCATACACTAGATCATCTGCAATCACAGGCTAAATGGCAAAGTAATTTTCATATATGCAAATTATTTAGCATTTTATTCATTATGTCTATAAAAAGGACCACATGTCCTCAAACAAAACAGGCCCCATGGGTGCGTTGGCCCACCGGGAATCTTCCCTGTGAACCCTATGGCTAATCCGCTTCTGACTGCAGGTAGGTCAGATATAACATGTGCAGAGAGAGTTAGATTTGGGTGGGTTATTTTGTTTCTGTGCAGGGTATATACTGGCTGCTTTATTTTTACACTGTAATTTAGATTTCAGATTGAACACACACCACCTAAATCTAACTCTCTCTGCACATGTTATATCTGCCACCCCTGTAGTGCACATGGTTTTGCCCAACTGCTAACAAATTTGCTGCTGCGATCAGATCAGAATTAGGCCCTAAGTTACTGTAGAGTTTTATGATGTGTAGATTTCCGACTCACTCACTACTACAGATTATGACAGGTAGTCACATAAATACACCCCGTCAGTATAACCTTCATACTGTGGATACAGTCTACATATAACATGACTGCAGGGAAGCATAGTAACTTTCTCCCAGCTCACATATGTTAGTGAATGGAATCCATCTATCGCCACAATCAACGCCACTGCCGGACACCACATCTGAGTACTTGGTATCGGCCGCTATCTATTAGAATAACTGGGCGTACTGGCAGAAGCATGGGCTCTTTCTGACGGGTGTGGTATTGCTGACCAATGGTCTCCTGACTGCCGGTCAGCATACCAAAGCCGGGATCGCTGCAGCATACCGACGCCGGGATCCCAGCGGGGAGGGGCGAGTGCAGCAAGCCCCATGCGCGCTCACTGTGCTCGCCAAGCTGTGCTCGCCACGCTGCGCGCTCGGGTGCAGTGGACACCCACGAGTGGAAATTAGAGATGAGTGGGTTCGGTTCTCTGAAAACCGAACCCTACCGAACATAACATCCTGAGCCCGGATCCGAGTCTGGCTCGGAATTTCCTGCCAGACTCAGAAACCAGAACGAGGAAAAAGGTCATCATCCCGCTGTTGGATTCTCGCTGGTTTTGGACTGCATATAAGGAGCCGCGCATTGCCGCCATTTTCACTCCGGAATTGGAGAGTGTAGCGAGAGGACGTGTCTCCATCCTCAGTGTCTGTGCGGGAAAGTGGGGTGGTGATTCCAGTGCTGTCTTGTGCTGCTCAGTCCAGTGTAGTATCTTATGCTGCATCAGTCCAGTCACAGTGGTGGTGTCCTCTGCTGCAATATGTCCAGTGTAGCTGTATAAGTCCAGTGCAGTGGTGCTGTGTTGTCCTGCATCAGTACAGTGGTAGTGTCTTGTGCTGCATCAGTCCAGTCACAGTGGTGGTGTCCTGTCCTCTGCTGCCATATATCCAGTGCTGCTGTATAAGTCCAGTCCAGTAGTGCTGTGTTGTGCTACATCAGTCCAGTGGTGGTGTCTTGTGCTGCATCAGTCCATCTCACAGTGGTTGTGTCCTCTGCTGCCATATGTCCAGTGCTGTTGTATATGTCCAGTCCATTGCAGTGGTGCTGTGTTGTCCTGCATCAGTCCAGTGGTGGTGCCCCTGTGCTGCTGTATAAGTCCAGTGGTATTGCCGTATAAGTCCAGTGATACTGCCGTATATGTCCAGTGATACTGCTGTATATGTCCAGTGATACTGCCGTATATGTCCAGTGATACTGCTGTATAAATCCAGTCCAGTAGTACTGTCGTAAAAGTCCAGTGATACTTCAGTATATGTCCAGTGGTACTGCCATATAAATCCAGTGATACTACCGTATTTATCAAGTGGTACTGCTGTATAAATCCAGTCCAGTGGTACTGCCATATAAGTCCAGTGGTACTGCCATATAAATCCAGTGATACTGCCGTATATGTCCAGTGATACTACCGTTTATGTCCAGTGGTACTGCCATATAAATCCAGTCCAGTGGTACTGCCATATAAGTCCAGTGGTACTGACATATAATTCCAGTGAAACTGCCATATATGTCCAGTGGTACTGCCGTATATGTCCAGTCCAGTGATACTGCCGTATATGTCCAGTGGTACTGCCGTATAAGTCCAGTGATGCTGCTGTATAAATCCAGTCCAGTGGTACTGCCATATTAGTCCAGTGATACTGCCATATAATTCCAGTGGTACTGCCGTATATGTCCAGTGGTACTGCCATATAAATCCAGTCCAGTGATACTGCCATATATGTCCAGTGGTACTGCCATATATGTCCAGTCCAGCGGTGCTACCATATAAGTTCAGTGGTGCTGTCCTGTGATGTATATTATTTACTCCAAATAAAGGGTTATTACTATTTAATCTAAATAAGTTTTACAGGGTTTGCCCTGTGTGGTGTAGAGGTACACTCTCCTGTGCTGCATTTTGTTATATAACTCCAGAAAAATAATGGAGAACAAAAATTTGGAGGATAAAATAGGGAAAGATCAAGAACCACTTCCTCCTACTGCTGCTGCTGCCATTGCTGCTGTGAGTCGATCGTCATCCCAGAGGGGAAGTCGGAAGACCACTTGTACTACTTCAACTAAGCAAATGACTGTCCAACGGTCCTGTTGCAAAGCGGATAACTGAAGACTTGGCAGCTATGTTGGTGTTAGACGTGTGTCCAGTATCCGCCGTGGGATTGCAGTGCCAACCCTAGATGGGCCCACACTTGTCTCACTTAGCTTAGTCATACAGCTACCTCATTGCAACTCTTTTACTTCTTTGCATGATGTACTGGACTAGTTTTTTTAAGTGCCATCCTGTCTGCCACTGCAGTGCCATTCCTAGATGGGCCAGGTGTTTAGCTTAGTCATACAGCTACCTCATTGCACATCTTATACTTCTTTGCATGATGTGCTGATTGGGGACTAGTTTTTTTTTTAAGTGCCATCCTGTCTGCCACTGCAATGCCACTCCTCATTGCACCTCTTTTACTTCTTTGCATGATGTGCTGTTTGGGGACTAGTTTTTTTTAAGTACCATCCTGTCTGCCACTGCAGTGCCACTCCTAGATGGGCCAGGAGTTTGTGCCGCACACTTGTGTCGCTTAGCTTAGTCATAAAGCTACCTCATTGCACCTCTTTTACTTCTTTGCATGATGTGCTGTTTGGGGACTATTTTTTTTTAAGTGCCATCCTGTCTGCCACTGCAGTGCCACTCCTAAATGGGCCAGGTGTTTGTTCCGCACACTTGAGTCACTTAGCTTAGTTTTACAGCTACCTCAAGGTGCCATCCTGTTTGCCACTGCAGTGCCACTCCTAGATCGGCCACGTGTTTGTGCCACACATTTGTGTCGCTTAGCTTAGTCATACAGCTACCTCGGTGCAACTTTTAGGCCTAAAAACAATATTGTGAGTTGTGAGGTGTTCAGAATAGACTGGAAATAAGTGAAAATTAATGTTATTGAGGTTAATAATTCCATAGGATCAAAATTACCCCCAAATTCGGTGATTTTAGCTGATTTTACGTTTTTTTTCAAAAATCATCCAGATCCAAAACCAAAACCTGAAAGGGTGGTTTTGGCAAAACCATACCGGATCCAAACCACGAGCCAGGATCCAAATCCAAACACAAAACACGAAAAGTGCCCGCCGCACATCTCTAGTGGAAATAGTCCCTGTTGGTCGGCATGCCAACCGTCGGGATAGTGAGGGGGCAGGATTTTGGGGGAGATCATGTGAGACCGCCGGTCACATGAATACCACCACTTTCTGACACCTGTTTGCCTGAAATGTGCTACACGCTTGAGAGGTAGGTGACAGTTGCAGACAGAAAGAGAAAATATGGAAGCTGTGAGCGTATGATGCTGTTGCACATCCACCACATACTTTACAATCCTGCAGAAAGAAGGGGGGAAGTATCTCTAAAGTTCTACAGGATGGCATTTAATATATAAATTCACTAAGTAAAACTTTTTAAAAGATTGCATTCATTAAATGTCAAATTATTACTTTGCTGTTTTCAGAAACAGTCTAACCCCTGCCTCCGTAAAGTCATCTTCATAAGCCCTCTGAGAACATGAGAATAAGCTATTAGAAAACCTTCCAAAAAAGGGCATATACCAGGACAATAATACCATGCTGTGAGTGACTGTTACAATCATTGGCTTAGCTCATGTCTACAAATACTCTCTGTTAGGGTGACAGGTGGGAGGTGCGGTGTTGGGGGGGTACTGTATTGTGGTCTCACCCCAGGCCCTAAACTTCTTTGCTGTAGAACAGCTTTTGCCACCAGCAAGTGTAATCTTGTAGTAATAAGCACAAAATGCCAAACAAGTATAAGAAATTATATTTGTCATGCAGGTCAGCATTTTAAATGGAAAATTTACTTTTTTTTTGGAGGGTTGTGTGGGGAGGGGGTGAAGATGAAAGTAGCTGTTTCATTAATTAGACCATCATTATTTTATTTAGCAAATAAGACTGTATTTAACTGTGTTCATTTGGTAAATCAAATACATTTTCTTTAATGGTATAGAGATGTGCGGCAGACACTTTTTGGGTTTTGTGTTTTGGTTTTGGATTATTTAAAAAAACAACAACATAAAAACAGCTAAAATCACAGAATTTGGGGGTAATTTTGATCCTACGGTATTATTAACCTCAATAACATTCATTTCCACTCATTTCCAGTCTATTCTGAACACCTCACACCTCACAATATTGTTTTTAGGCCAACAAGTTGCACTGACTTTGCTAAGCGACACAAGTGTGCGGCACAAACACCTGGCCCATCAAGGAGTGGCACTGCAGTGCAGACAGGATGGCAGTTTAAAAAACTAGGCCCCAAAGAGCACATCATGCAAAGAAGAAAAAGAGGTGCAATGAGGTTGCTGGATGACTAAGCTAAGCGACCCAAGTGGGTAATGTTATTTGAACAGCAACACCCCTATATTTTACAGCATATAGCAGTGTGCTTTTAAATTTTAACTGCACCCCTGAATTATTACAACATACAGAGCCATCAGCACCCCTATAATTTAAAGCATACAGGAGCAGTGTGCTTTTCATTTTTAACAACTGCACCTCTGAATTTTTACAACATACAGGGCCAGCAGCACCCCTATAATTGAAAGCATACAAGAGGACAGTGCCCCTGCACCCTGTACAACACAGTGACAGCCAGGACAGCAAAACCCATGCATAGCTGCGGCACATGAATCACCAGTGACACCCAGGACAGCGCCCCTTACACAGCACAGGTACACCACAGTGACTGCAGCAGCACACCTACAGAGCGCACACTATCCCCACCTGATGCCACCACCCACAGAGAGAGACAGAGATCTGTCTCCCTCACTCTCCAAGTCCGGAGTGAAAATGGCGGCTACACGCTGCTGTTTATATGGAATCCAAATCTCGTGAGAATCAGACAGCGGAATGATGATTTTTTGCCTCATTCTGGCCTTTTGAAGAAACAATCAATCTCAAGACCTATTGGGCAATTGATGCCTTATTTAGTGCTCATAGCTTATCTTAGTGATTAAATCTTAACAATGTGTCCAGGTTCCTTAAGAAATTTTTTTAAGTATTATTTTAAAGTATTATATCTACAATTCAAGTGAATTAAAGTGGAAATTAAAGTGAATAAGTGTATATTCAGCTGATATACCTTAGGGTTTAGGCCTTCAGTCTGATCTCTCCAATCCAGTAGTTCAAATGACAATGAAAGCCAAGGACTCTGGTTAATCTATTTATACCCCCTCCACTAGTATGTCACTTCCTGTCCTCTCTTAACTAGGGGTATTCTAATGTGTGCGTTAAACTACATAAACCTTTTATTAAATAGACTAATATTTCTTATTATGCATATTAAAACATCTGTTTATTGGTCCTTTACAATTACATTGGTAGTTCAGTGGTGGTGTGTTTTTTAGTGAGAACTGGTTTAAACACAATGAGGAAGCGTTGTTTATCCGCCGATAGAACGCAAATGAGTTAAAGGCCAAAAATAAAAAATAAAAAGATGTCTTATTGATTGTTAGATTTCCAATCAGCATCCATTTGAAAGGATACTAAAAGAATTTAATTCTCATAAAAGAGCCAATTAGCGCCTCAAACTGTGAATTAAGTAAGTAGCCAATTGGCTAAATAAGATTAATTAATTGATATCTCTGCCACACTCATTAATAATTGCAATCTAACAGGTAGGAGCAATTATTTGGGTTTAATTACCCCTACTAGAAATAATCAACAGGAGTCAAATGACCTTGGATTTGAGTAAGTAATAAATATGTGCATTATATGTAAATTATTTTGTACTCTTAAAGGAGTTTCATCATTAGTCACCACAGAAAATCGGTGATCCTTGTACCTTAAAAATAGCAACTGTTAATACAATACAATGGTTATGTATAAAGATTTTCATTAAAAAAATTGTGGAAATGTTTAATGCTTGATCTACCATATTGGAGATGTAATCTTTGCATATTATTCTAAGAAAAAAGCTAAGAAAAAAGCTAATAACAATATCTGATTAATGATTTAAAGATTTATAATATTACAAATGAAGTACAGTTTGCACTTAGCTAACTGTGTGTTTCTGTGATACTTCCTCTTTTGTATATTGTTGTATACAAATCACCATCTACTCTGAGTCCTTTCTAAAGTCCTTTCTAAAGTTTTTTTATAATCTTTTGTGACCTTGAAAGATGTATTTGTTATGGAGATATAGTGCTATGTACCATTTTTCAACGATGTTAACCAAATAACGTGTGTTAATAATTGTTTTATAAAATTAACAAAACTTACAAAAATGTAAAAGAAATTTGTACTGTGACAATTTATGTTTTATTTATTTTTTAAGACACCCCTGATTAAGTTATTTTCAATGAAACGCGTTGGTTGACACGCATTCTGTTAGATTGGAGGTCAACAAAGACTTCTATATGTTGTATGGATAAACTTTTTAAAGATTTAATGCTTTTAAGAAGTATGTTTGAATAAACTGAATATATGGTTATTTGCTTGTACGAGGAAATATTGTTTTTATACCAAGAACTATCTGTCATCAGCAACAGTTGTATTTAAACCAGGTTCCCCTGTAGATACATCCGTTTTATATATATATATATATATATATATATAGCATAGATACTCAGCACTCACCTAATTAGATTCCACACTGCACTTCATCTAAAATCATGGAATGTTTTTTCCCACTTATTTCCATTTATTGCATTCATTTGGCAAGCTCACCAATGACTAAATGGTCTTCCCCTTCTGGTGAGTCCGTGCATTGACTCTCAAAAATATGAGCATTGTTCTGCATTATTCGGCTCAGGATATCACGCAGATTTTAAATACAATTTATGCTTCTTCAGTGGGTTTAGGTTATGGCTAATTGGCTTAGACAGAACCACACCCAAGCATATCAATTACTAAGCACCTCGGGAATGAGCTGGCAAAACTTGATTTATATTTTGGAAATAAGGGTGCAAGAGAATGTGTGACCACAAAAGTTTACATAAACAATTGGCTTTAATCCATGGCACTTATATACAGTATATACAGCTAGTACAATTAAGGTGTCAAGGCATTCTTCTCTGTGGTAAAGTACTTGAATATGGGTGACTTCAGCAAAATGAATACACATGAACAAAACACCAAATTCCACCAGGATATGTGCAGGGCCGGTTCTACACCTTGTGGCGCCCAGTGCGAAAGTTTCCACTGGCACACCCCCACGCGGAAAAACAGTTAGTGCGCACCAGAGGCGTGTGTCAAAAAGTAGGGGTGTGGCTTCATAGGGGAAGGGCGTGGCTAAAGTTATGCCCCCACATTTTCCCCAAGTAGTTGTGCCCCCCAGTTGATTTGCCCCCAGTAGATTTGCCCCCATCACTGTGCCCCCTGTTGCTTTGCCCCCAGTAGTTGTGCCGTCTGCTGCTGTGCCCCCTGTTGCTGTGCCCAAATAGTTGTGTCCTCTGCTGCTGTGCCCCCTGCTGTTGTGCTAATAGTTGTGCCCTCTGCTGCTGTGCCCCCTGTCAAACACGCACACAAAAATAAAAAAACAATACTTACCACTGCCCCGCTCCTGCTTTCCGACTGCTGCTGCTGCCGCTGCTCCGTCTGGCAGCCGAGGCTCCTCTCTATGGGAGAGACGTCATGACGCCTCTCCCATAGCAGCGCCGCACAGACATTAGAGGTCAATACTGACCTCTAGTGTCTGTCACTGGAGCCAGCTGCAGCGGATGCCCACACAGCCCATGGCATCTGCTGCAACCGGGAAGCGGGAAGCGGGGTGCAGGTAGGCGGCGGTGCCTGCGGGGTGACTGCGGCCGCGCGCCCAGGCTGCAGCGCCCCGGGCGCAGGCACTGCTTGCCCGCACCAAGAACCGCTTCTGGATATGTGCACAAATCTCTGAAACTGGTTACTAAAATTTGACTCTCTTGTTTTCTTCATAACAATCTGAAGCAATGCTTCTGTGTGCAAAAAAATATATTTGAAGCTCTGAAAAAACCCATTTAATTTAAGTATTCTGTAATATATCATGTATTTAGAATTTAATCCATACATATTGTAACATGAAATAATAAACAATGTCATGATAATGTAGTACAGTGAAATACTAGCATTATAGCATTAAAAATTAAATTGAACATTGCTAAATTGAGATACTGTAAAGCAAATTATAGTAACTCAACACACAATATGTGCACAGTAGACATTGATAGATAGTGAATCTGCTACTCTACCATATTGAAGAAGATGTATTTAAATTGCAACAGTAAATCATATATGAACATTAGGTTAATTCATTCAAGTAAAAAGAACAATAATTTATGGAAAGATAAAATATATATATATAGAGAGAGAGAGAGAGAGAGAGAGAGAGAGAGAAAGATAGAGAAGAGAGAGGGATATAAAAAGAGAGAAGAGAGGGAGAGGGAGAAAGGGTGGGAGAGATAGATTTCTAGGTATTGTAGTATTATGACTGCACTCTAGGGGGTATATTTACAAAGATTCGTGTTTTTACCGTTTTTAAGGGTGTTTGAACTCGAATGGTATCGGGTGCATTTTGCTGCAACTTTTTGAATTCTGATACGATCATTCACTAAGCTGCCGATTTTTCCAAATTCGTATTTTCCGATGTCGATGTGATTCGTAATGTCAGGCAGTGTTTTACGGGAGTGATGAGTAAAACACTGCCTGACAAAACACAAGGAATCCCGGCCGGATCTGTGAGATCCGTGCAGGGCTTCATTGTGTACCTTAAGAAGGTGTTTAAAGTGTTAAAAAACTGAAAAAAATTGCGTGGGGTCCCCCCTCCTAAGCACAACCAGCCTCGGGCTCTTTGAGCCGGTCCTGGTTGACAAAATATGTGGAAAAAATGACAGGGGTTCCCCCATATTTCATCAACCAGCAGCGGGCTCTGCGCCTGGTCCTGGTTCAAAAAATACGGGGGACAAAAAGCGTAGGGGTCCCCCATATTTCTTAAACCAGCACCGGGCTCCACTAGCCAGGTACATAATGCCACAGCCGGGGGACACTTTTATTGTGGTCCCGGCGGCCCTGGCATTACATACCCAACTAGTCACCCCTGGCCGGGGTACCCTGGAGGAGTGGGAACCCCTTAAATCGAGGGGTCCCCCCCTCCAGCCACCCAAGGGCCAGGGGTGAAGCCAGAGGCTGTCCCCCCCATCCAAGGGCGGTAGATGGGGGGCTGATAGCCTTGTGTAAAAAATGAGAATATTGTTTTTAGTTGCAGTACTATAAGTCCCAGCAAGCCTCCCCCGCAAGCTGGTACTTGGAGAACCACAAGTACCAGCATGCGGTGGAAAACCGGGCCCGCTGGTACCTGTAGTACTACTACTAAAAAATGACCCAACAAAAAACAGGACACACACACCGTGACAGTATAAGTTTATTACATACATGCACACCTCCAAACATACATACTTACCTATGTTCACACGAGGCTAGGTCCTCTTCTCCATGTAGAATCCTCGGGGTACCAGTGAAAAAAATTATACTCGCATTATCCAGTGTTGCTTGTCTTCTTTGTAAAATCCACGTACTTGGCAAAGCAAAAAAAACGGAAACCCGACCACGCACTGAAAGGGGTCCCATGTTTACACATGGGACCACTTTCCCCGACTGCCAAGACCCCCCCTATTTTGTCAACCAGGACCGGCTCAAAGAGCCCGAGGCTGGTTGTGCTTAGGAGGGGGGACCCCACGCAATTTTTTTTCCTGTTTTTACACTAAACACACCCTTTCCCATAGATAACCATGCACAGATCTCACTGATCCGTGCATGGTTATCCAAACTCGACTGGAAAAAGCAGGTCTATTTTTTTGCTGCTTTTTTAAACGATTCGCAAAAAAATAGACCCGCACTTGAGCACTCAGAGACTAACACCCAAATACGAATGAATAGTGAATACCCGTATTGTATGAAATAACAGCCGCGTTTGACCGATGGTCTATTCATTCGTATTTCAGAACTTTGCCCGTTATAGCCATTACGAATAGACCAGACACTGCCGAGATTTGTGCTTAGTGAATTCCCGGATTGGGACTTTGAAAAATAAACACAAATCGGACAAACTCGATTTTTTAGTAAATATTGGCCTAGGTGTGAACCCTTTCTAAGATTTTCTTTACATTTGATATGTATTTTTGCAAATGAAATACTTTATGCATTTTATGTATATATGAAAAAAAATTGTTTATCAAAAGATGACAGAACCAAGAAAATTCATAAGCAGTTTATTTGAGGTTTTTCAAGAAATATAGCAGTCTTTACTGGTACCCTACAATATAGTTTCCACAAGGGCCACATTTAAGCAAAATATGTGTTTTACAATCCTTGCAAAAACATCTACCAATTCAAGGTAGGATGCATTGGATGAAATCAGAATGTTGCTTGAATGAACGTTCATATTGGTCGCCCACTTTAAGACAACCTTCACCACCTGTAAATTGAAATAATGACCAACCCTATTTTACCCTATTCAGAGTGATTGGAGGATTAACCTGCACGTATAGAGTGCAAAACATCCCCTGTCTCACTTGTTAAATACAGATATTGCACATTGTCACCAAGTAATGAAAATGGACTTTAATAAGAGAGGGTACACAGACTGGCTAATGATAAGTAAAGCACACTGTGTTTTTCAGCAGTTACTGCGCTTTAAAATAGTGATGTGCACCGGACATTTTTCGGGTTTTGTGTTTTGGTTTTGGATTCGGACGCGTTTTGGCAAAACCTCCCTGAAAATTTTTTGTCGGATTCGGGTGTGTTTTGGATTCGGGTGTTTTTTCACAAAAAACCCTCAAAAACAGCTTAAATCATAGAATTTGGGGGTCATTTTGATCCCATAGTATTGTTAACCTCAATAACCATAATTTCCACTCATTTCCAGTCTATTCTGAACACCTTACACCTCACAATAAAATTTTTAGTCCTAAAATTTGCACCGAGGTCGCTGGATGACTAAGCTAAGCGACCCAAGTGGCTGACACAAACACCTGGCCCATCTAGGAGTGGCACTGCAGTGTCAGACAGGATGGCACTTCAAAAAAATAGTCCCCAAACAGCACATGAAGCAAAGAAAATAAGAGGCACAATGAGGTAGCTGTGTGACTAAGCTAAGCGACCCATGTGGCCGACATAAACACCTGGCCCATCTAGGAGTGGCACTGCAGTGTCAGACAGGATGGCACTTCAAAAAAATAGTCCCCATACAGCACATGAAGCAAAGAAAAAAAGAGGCGCAATGAGGTAGCCATGTGACTAAGCTAAGCGACCCAAGTGGCCGACACAAACACCTGGCCCATCTAGGAGTGGCACTGCAGTTTTCTAGCGAGAGGATGATTACTTCCATCCTCATGTGAAGCTGAACCACTAGCCATGAACATAGGCCAGGGCCTCAGCCGTTCCCTGCCACTCCGTGTCGTAAATGGCATATTGGCAAGTTTACGCTTCTCCTCAGACGCTTTTAATTTTGATTTTTGGGTCATTTTACTGAACTTTTGTTTTTTGGATTTTACATGCTCTCTACTATGACATTGGGCATCGGCCTTGGCAGACGACGTTGATGGCATTTCATCGTCTCGGCCATGACTAGTGGCAGCAGCTTCAGCACGAGGTGGAATTGGATCTTGATCTTTCCCATTTTACCCTCCACATTTTTGTTCTCCATTTTTTAATGTGTGGAATTATATGCCAGTATCAATAGCAATGGCCTACTACTATATATACTGCGCACAACTGAAATGCACCACAGATATGAATGGATAGTATACTTGACGACACAGAGGTAGGTAGAGCAGTGGCCTACTGTACCGTACTGCTGTATATTATATACTGGTGGTCAGCAAACTGTGCAAAACTGAAATGCATCACAGGTATGGATGGATAGTATACTTGACGACACAGAGGTAGGTAGAGCAGTGGCCTTCTGTACCGTACTGCTATATATTATATACTGGTGGTCAGCAAACTGTGCAAAACTGAAATGCACCACAGGTATGGATGGATAGTATACTTGACGACACAGAGGTAGGTAGAGCAGTGGCCTACTGTACCGTACTGCTATATATTATATACTGGTGGTCAGCAAAATTGTGCACTGTACTCCTACTATATACTACAATGCAGCACAGATATGGAGCGTTTTTCAGGAAGAGAACGTATAATACTGGTGGTCACTGGTCAGCAAAACTCTGCACTGTACTCCTCCTATATAATACTGGTGGTCCCCAGTCCCCACAATAAAGCAGTGTGAGCACAGATATATGCAGCACACTGAGCACAGATATGGAGCATTTTTCAGGCAGAGAACGTATAATACTGGTGGTCACAGGTCAGCAAAACTCTGCACTGTACTCCTCCTATATAATACTGGTGGTCCCCAGTCCCCACAATAAAGCAGTGTGAGCACAGATATATGCAGCACACTGAGCACAGATATGGAGCGTTTTTCAGGCAGAGAACGTATAATACTGGTGGTCACTGGTCAGCAAAACTCTGCACTGTACTCCTCCTATATAATGCTGCTGGTCCCCAGTCCCCACAATAAAGCAGTGAGCACAGATATTTGCAGCCACCTGAATAAAACTGAGAGGACGCCAGCCACGTCCTCTCACTATCATTTCCAATGCACGAGTGAAAAATGGCGGCGACGCGCAGCTCCTTATATAGAATCCGAATCTCACGAGAATCCGACAGCTGGATGATGACGTTCGGGCGCGCTCGGGTTAACCGAGCAAGGCAGGAAGATTTGAATCTGCCTCGGATCCGTGTAAAATGGGTGAAGTTCGGGGGGGTTCGGATTCCTACGAACCGAACCCGCTCATCACTACTTTAAAATATACACAGATTGAAACTATAATGATTTTGTACATTTTTGTAGCTCTATAGTTAAAGCTGCTAAAGCAAAATGCAGAAAAAAACTGTATTCCACAATAGCATGTCAGAAAAGAAATACTGATTAGGATTAGAGATGAGCGGTTTCGGTTCTCCGAGAACCGAACCCCCCCGAACTTAACGTGGTTTACACGGGTCCGAGGCAGCCTCGCCTTACTCACAAAACCCAAATGGAGGAAAACGTCATCATCTCGCTGTCGGATTCTCGCGATATTCGGATTCCATATAAAGAGCCGCGCATCGCCGCCATTTTCACTCGTGCATTGTAGATTGAGCGGAGAGGACGTGGCTACGTTCTCTGAGTGAAAAGCTCAATATCAGCTCAATATCTGTGCTCAGTATCAGTGCTGCATTGTGGTGACCAGTATACTACAGTACAATCGTCCATTGCTGCATCCTGTTGCTCCGTTCAGTTCTAGTATACTCATCAGTGCTCAATATCTGTGCTCAGTATCAGTGCTGCATTGTGGTGACCAGTATATAATACTAGTACAATAGTCCATTGCTGCATCTTGCTGCTCCGTGTCAGTTCTAGTATCCTCATCAGTGCTCAATATCTGTGCTCTGTATCAGTGCTGCATTGTGGTGACCAGTATATAATACTAGTACAATAGTCCATTGATGCATCTTGCTGCTCCGTGTCAGTTCTAGTATACTCATCAGTGCTCAATATCTGTGCTCAGTATCAGTGCTGCATTGTGGTGACCAGTATATAATACTAGTACAATAGTCCATTGCTGCATCTTGCTGCCCCGTGTCAGCTCTAGTATCCTCATCAGTGCCCAATATCTGTGCTTAGTATCAGTGCTGCATTGTGGTGACCAGTATATAATACTAGTACAATAGTCCATTGCTGCATCTTGCTGCTCCGTGTCAGTTCTAGTATCCTCATCAGTGCTCAATATCTGTGCTCTGTATCAGTGCTGCATTGTGGTGACCAGTATATAATACTAGTACAATCGTCCATTGCTGCATCTTGCTTCTCCGTGTCAGCTCTAGTATCTTCATCAGTGCTCAATATCTGTGCTCAGTATCAGTGCTGCATTGTGGTGACCAGTATATAATACTAGTACAATAGTCCATTGCTGCATCTTGCTGCTCCATGTCAACTCTAGTATCCTTATCAGTGCTCAATATCTGTGCTCAGTATCAGTGCTGCATTGTGGTGACCAGTATATAATACTACAGTACAATAGTCCATTGCTGCATCTTGCTGCTCCGTGTCAGTTCTAGTATCCTCATCAGTGCTCATTATCTGTGCTCAGTATCAGTGCTGCATTGTGGTGACCAGTATACTACAGTACAATAGTCCAGTGCTGTTCTCGCTGCCCAGTGTCAGTTCTAGTATCCTCATCAGTGCTCAGGATCAGTGCTCATTGTCTTGCTGCTGCATTGTGGTGACCAGTATACTACAGTACAATAGTCCAGTGCTGTTCTCGTTGCCCAGTGTCAGTTCTAGTATCCTCATCAGTGCTCAGTATCACCACTCATTGTCTTGTGCTGCATTGTGGTGACCAGTATACTACAGTACAATAGTCCTGTGCTGTTCTCGATGTCCAGTGTCAGTTCTAGTATCCTTATCAGTGCTCAGTATCACTACTCATTGACTTGTGTTGCATTGTGGTGACCAGTATACTACAGTACAATAGTCCAGTGCTGTTCTCGCTGCCCAGTGTCAGTTCTAGTATCCTCATCAGTGCTCAGTATCACCACTCATTGTCTTGTGCTGCATTTTGGTGACCAGTATACTACAGTACAATAGTCCAGTGCTGTTCTCACTGCCCAGTGTTAGTTCTAGTATCCTCATCAGTGCTCAGGATCAGTGCTCATTGTCTTGCTGCTACATTGTGGTGACCAGTATACTACAGTACAATAGTCCAGTTCTGTTCTCGTTGCCCAGTATCAGTTCTAGTATCCTCATCAGTGCTCAGTATCACTACTCATTGTCTTGTGCTGCATTGTGGTGACCAGTATACTACAGTACAATAGTCCAGTGCTGAATCTCGCTGCCCAGTGTCAGTTCTAGTATCCTCATCAGTGCTTAGTATCACTGCTCATTGTCTTGTGCTGCATTGTGGTGACCAGTATACTACAGTACATTACTAAAAGTCCAGTGTCTTGTGCTGCATCTTGCTACTGTAGGGTGATGTGGTAGTGTCCTGTCACTGTGCATAGGTCATCATCATTCCAGTCACAGTGGTATCAGGTATCTATTTTGTGGTATCTAATTCCAGACATTAGTGCCATCTAATTCCAGATATATTACTGGCATATAATTCCACACATTAAAAAATGGAGAACAAAAATTTGAAGGGTACAATAGGGAAAGATCAAGATTTACTTCCACCTAGTGCTGAAGCTGCTGCCACTAGTCATGGCTGAGACGATTCAATGTCATCAACATCGTCTGCCAAGGCCGATGCCCAATGTCATAGTAGAGAGCATGTAAAATCCAAAAAACAAAAGTTCAGTAAAATGAGGCAAAAATCTAAATTAAAAGCATCTGAGAAGCATAAACTTGCCAATATGCCATTTACGACACGGAGTGGCAAGGAACGGCTGAGGCCCTGGCCTATGTTCATGGCTAGTGGTTCAGCTTCACATGAGGATGGAAGCACTCATCCTCCCGCTAGAAAACTGAAAAGAGTTAAGCTGGCAAAAGCACAGCAAAGAACTGTGCGTTCTTCTAAATCACAAATCCCCAAGGAGAGTCCAATTGTGTCGGTTGCGATGCCTGACCTTCCCAACACTGGACGGGAAGAGGTGGCTCCTTCCACCGTTTGCACGCCCCCTGCAAGTGCTGGAATCATCACCCACAGTCCAGTTCCTGATAGTCAAATTGAAGATGTCACTGTTGAAGTACACCAGGATGAGGATATGGGTGTTGCTGGCGCTGAGGAGGAAATTGACAAGGAGGATTCTGATGGTGAGGTGGTTTGTTTAAGTCAGGCACCCGGGGAGACACCTGTTGTCCATGGGATGAATAAGACCATTGACATGCCTGGTCAAAATACCAAAAACATCACCTCTTCGGTGTGGAATTATTTCAACAGAAATGCAGACAACTGGTGTCAAGCCGTGTGTTGCCTTTGTCAAGCTGTAATAAGTAGGGGTAAGGACGTTAACCACCTAGGAACATCCTCCCTTATACGTCACCTGGAGCGAATTCATCAGAAGTCATTGACAAGTTAAAAAACTTTGGGTGACAGCGGAAGCAGTCCACTGACAACTAAATCCCTTCTTCCTCTTGTACCCAAGGTCCTGCAAACCACACCACCAACTCCCTCAATCTCAATTTCCTCCTTAGACAGGAATGCCAATAGTCCTGCAGGCCATGTCACTGGCAAGTCTGAGGAGTCCTCTCCTGACTGGGATTCCTCCGATGGATCCTTGAGTGTAATGCCTACTGCTGCTGGCGCTGCTGTTGTTGCTGCTGGGAGTCGATCGTCATCCCAGAGGGGAAGTCGGAAAGACCACTTGTACTACTTCCAGTAAGCAATTGACTGTCCAACAGTCCTTTGCAAGGAAGATGAAATATCACAGCAGTCATCCTGTTGCACAGCGGTTAACTCAGGCCTTGACAACTATGTTGGTGTTAGACGTGCATCCGGTATCCACCGTAAGTTCACAGGGACTTAGAGAATTGCTTGAGGTAGTGTGTCCCTGGTACCAAATACCATCTAGGTTCCACTACTCTAGGCAGGCAATACCGAGAATGTACATAGACAATGACATCAGAAAAAGAGTCACCAGTGTCCTAAAAAATGCAGTTGTACCCAGTGTCCACTTTACCATGGACATGTGGACAAGTGGAGCAGGGCAGACTAAGGACTATATGACTGTGACAGCCCACTGGGTAGAAGTATTGCCTCCCGCAGCAACAACAGCAGCAGCGGCACCAGTAGCAGCATCTCGCAAACGCCAACTCGTTCCTAGGCAGGCTACGCTTTGTATCACCGCTTTCCATAAGAGGTACACAGCTGACAACCTCTTATGGAAACTGAGAAACATCATCGCAGATTGGCTTACCCCAATTGGACTCTCCTGGGGATTTGTGACATCGGACAACGCCACCAATATTGTGCGTGAATTACACGTGGGCAAATTCCAGCACGTCCCATGTTTTGCACATACAATGAATTTGGTGGTGCAGAATTTTTTTTCAAACGACAGGTGCGTGCAGGAGATGCTGTCGGTGGCCCAAAGAATTGCGGGCCACTTTCGGCATTCAGCCACTGCGTGCCGAAGACTGGAGCACCAGCAAACACTCCTGCCATCAGATGAAGCAAGAGGCAGTAACGACGTGGAATTCAACCCTCTATATGCTTCAAAGGATGGAGGAGCAGCAAAAGGCCATTCAAGCCTATACATCTGCCTACGATATAAACAAAGGAGGGGGAATGCACCTGACTCAAGCACAGTCACAGTGGAGAATGATTTCAACATTGTGCAAGCTTCTCCAACCCTTTGAACTTGCCACACGTGAAGTCAGTTCAGACACTGCCAGCCTAAGTCCGGTCATTCCCCTCATCATCTTTTGCAAAAGCAGCTGGAGAGATTGAAGGAGGAGCTAAAATGGAGCAATTCTGCTAGGCATGTGGGACTTGTGGATGGAGCCCTTCATTTGCTTAACCAGGATTCACGGGTGGTCAATCTGTTGAAATCAGAGCACTACATTTTGGCCACCATGCTCGATCCTAGGTTTAAAGCCTACGTTGTATCTCTCTTTCCGGCAGACACAAGTCTGTGATTACTGACATGTTGTCTACTGTCACTGCATATGATTCTGTCACCATTGAAAGAATGGTGGAGGATTATATGAGTGACAGCATCACTGTAGGTATGTCAGACAGTCAAACACGTATACTGGAAGGAAAAAGAGGCAATTTGGAGGCCCTTGCACAAACTGGCTTTATTTTACCTAAGTTGCCCCCTCCAGTGTGTACTCCAAAAGAGTGTTTAGTGCAGCCGGTAACCTTGTCAGCGATCGGCATAGGAGGTTACTTCCAGAAAATGTGGAGAAGATGATGTTCATCAAAATGAGTTATAATCAATTCCTCCGTGGAGACATTTACCAGCAATTGCCTCCAGAAAGTACACAGGGACCTGTGATGGTGGATTCCAGTGGGGACGAATTAATACTCTGTGAGGAGGGGGATGTACACAGTGAAAGGGGTGAGGAATCGAAGGATGATGATGAGGTCGACATCTTGCCTCTGTAGAGCCAGTTTGAGATTGATTGCTTCTTTTTTGGTGGGGGCCCAAACCAACTAGTCATTTTAGCCACAGTCGTGTTGCAGACCCTGTCGCTGAAATGATGGGTTTGTTAAAGTGTGCATGTCCTGTTTATACAACATAAGGGTGGGTGGGAGGGCCCAAGGACAATTCCATCTTGCACCTCTTTTTTTTTTTTTTGCATCATGTGCTGTTTGGGGACTATTTTTTTAAGTGCCATCCTGTCTGACACTGCAGTGCCACTACTAGATGAGCCAGGTGTTTGTGCCGCCCACTTGGGTCGCTCAGCTTAGTCATCCAGCGACCTCGGCGCAAATTTTAGGACTAAAAATAATATTGTGAGGTGTTCAGAATAGACTGGAAATGAGTGGAAATTGTGGTTATTGAGGTTAATAATACCATGGGATCAAAATGACCCACAAATTCTATGATTCAAGCTGTTTTTGAGGGTTTTTTGTAAAAAAACACCCGAATCCAAAACACACCGAATCCGACAAAAATTCTTAAGGGAGGTTTTGCCAAAACGCGTCCGAATCCAAAACACGGCCGCGGAACCGAATCCAAGCCCAAAACACAAAACACGAAAAATGCCCGCTGCACATCTCTAATTAGGATGAAATATATTGTTTGGATATTTCTGTTCCTGAACAACTACTACAAAATACAGACATAAGTGTGTCTTTCCCACCATTTAATGTGGATTAACAATACACCAGCAGAAACTCAATGTATTTCTTGGGTAATGACACCTTTGCAGGCGATGTCAAGTAACACAAACAATGGGTTTTGGATTTATGGCAATAAGAATTCAAAAAAGGAGAAGAGGTAATGTGAAAACATGGGCAATTATCTGGATGGAAATAATCTACACAAACCTAACGGATGCTAATTGACAAGTCAGTATGGAGCTAACTAAGGACAAATTTTTATTATGAAATAGGGAAGTCAAATAATGCTGCTCAGATAGCTATGTATCAGATACAGGTGATCATTTACAGAATGCACTTAGTACATGCCACAAGTCACCACTAGATGGTTACTCCAGCACACTGCACAGCCACAGCCTGTCAACTCCCACAGACAGCAAGTAGATGCTACACATATGAATAGTGCTTCAAGGTTTGTACTAAGAGGAACATTGTGATAATATGTAATTTTAAAATTAATGTAATATTAAAAGTCTAAAGCTAGGTACACACCACTAGTACCTCTTTGCCAATACACTTTTATAATACAGTGTGTATGAACGATTGTTTGGGCGTTTCACCAATAAAAAAAAAAAACTTGCATACAAACATGCATCCTCGGCTATCTGACGATTGGTCAAGACAGAGAATCTCGGACACAATCTCCCAATATATAGTGCAGCGTGTTGGCATTCTCGATAGTCTGACTTTATTTCCCATGTTTTTCCGTAATTACCTCATCCTCCTCGTGGGCGGACACATGCCAATTCAGTGTGGTGTGGCAGTAAATCGGTAACTTTAAAAATAACTTTTAGTGCATACGTATGTCACATATTGGGGCTTTCGATTTCCTGAAAAATTGCCCCATATCTCGGGACAACTAAAAAAATCAGACAGTCTGTACCTAGCTTTAGATCCTACACATTTAGAACCATCCATTTCATTATAAAAATAAATGATTCAGTTTTGTTCAAAAATGACTGTTTAGTTAAATTACTGTATATGGGTGAGGGGCCACTGTGATTGCATTTATCAAATGAAGTCCTTCTCTGTATGTGAAGGGTTAAACATACTATATGAACTGTTATTTGCTTGAATAGACACGTAAGCACTCTTCACAGGATACCCTTATCTGTTCATACAATACAAGGCTTGTTTGCGCCTTATCTTCAAGGACAGTTTCTGTCTAGATGAAACCTGTTTCTATTACTTCTGTGTGTTACTGAAGATTCTGTGTTAAGTTCCGTCTGATGCAATGTATATAATATCTGCCTAGCAACTGCTATATCCAATTATGTTATGCCAAGTATGCAACCACCCATACGTACCCCACCCAGGCACCACCCCTAAGCCAATGAGCCCTTTTACACTTATCAGTTACACCCTTATGTGTTCTCTTTTTATACCAATGTTAAAATATTCAATAAACAGAGTGAATCTTAACTACTTGGTGTCGTGTGTTACGTATAGAGTTAAGCTTCGCTCTCACGGGTACCTAAGGGGTTATTAAATCGAGGTGGTTCAGAGATATAATCCTTTCAGCTGGGGGCTAGGTCCTGGATCTAGGCGATCGTCCCCTGCCCGGTAAGATAGAGAATTTTATTGTCTGTCTTTTCCGTTCAGGGATTGCGATTACTACTAGATCTGAACTCATTCCGTGTTCCGGGAACACGTGACCAAAAATACAATCCAAGTCCGGGACTTGGCAGAAAAGAAACTTGTTTTCTTAAAGGCGCCGGGCGCCACATAAAGGTATCAGGGATACCAATCTTTAAAGGCAAAGGTATCGAGGATACCAATAGCAGGACCAGGGGTCCATATAATCTTTAAAGGCACAGGTATCAGGGATACCAAAAGATGGACGAGAAGTCCAAATAACAACGCCTCCTCGATTTGATCACCTAAATGTTTGTATGTTTGTCTTATAAGTACTTATATTGTAATTTTTTTCTATTAAGGACACTCAGTGAACGGTTGGTAAGTGCACGGGCGCTGAGTCTCAGAGGACATTGTTGTTTACAGTGATTTTAAGTACATTTGAAAGTTGATTTGTAACAAATAACATTGTCCACGATTGCAGAGATATTAATTGTACGGGTAGTAAGTGTACGTACATTTGGTATCACAAGTTGTGCTGTTATTCCTTATCTTTTGTACTCACCCTCCTCCCTCATGTGCTTACCCTTTTCTTACTTTAATAATCTTCAGCTGCACCAAATCCAGCAGCCTTCTGCCACCTGATACTTATTCCAGTGTCATCTGCTGATGTAGCTATGTTTATTTACCCTGTACTTGTCCTATATTGTAGCCAACTGTAAGTTGCTGTTTTCCTAGTTGATTATTTGCTTATGTACTCTGTAATTGGGCGCTGCGGAACCCTTGTGGCGCCATATAAATAAAGGATAATAATAATCTTCTCTGTTCTGTCTCTGGTAGTTTATGTAGGAATGTGTAATCCCACATGTTACCAATGATTTATGATCAGATCAGCTGAATGCATACATAGACTATTGTTTCCCTTCCCTGTTATTTGTGAATTCTTTTAGAAATATATTGCGTGGGTGATAAGTGTACACGCATTATATGACAGTGTGTTCGGAACAGTCTATGTTTTTATGATAGGATTGTTGTTGCTTCACTTTAAAATACGTTAGTTACTTGTTGATAATATGAGATCAGACCAGAGTAAAGAGATTGAATACCCCCCTCCCCTCCCCTCCCGGGGGAGACCTGCAATGAATGTGCTGCTCGTCCCTCCCAGCAGCAGCAGTAATTTGCAAACAGAAACCTAGTGAGAATGTGATTGAATTCTGGAAGTGATTTAAAAGTGTTGGTCAGAGGAGGCAGGTCTCACCCTAGTTAATACCGACGACTTACTCATTTCTACATTTATAAACAACTTGTTGCCAACAGTGTAATTAACTATAAAACAGAGTGTTTCCAGTTCGACCTCTGATAATTTTAAAGATTTTGAAAAACATTTATATGAAGAGAAAGCAGCAGGTTGTTTTGAAATGAGGAAATCTGTCAGTACAGGAACCCTCACCCCCAGCGGGACATCCCACAGAATAGGGGGCCCCCTGCACCTCCCAGCAGACGACACACATCCTGCTTTAATTGCGGCAAGGATGGACATTGGGCTAGGGACTGTCCTTACCCCCTTAGCAAACTTAAACAACTACTGCTGCCTGAACCTGCCCACACTAACAATACTCCCAGAGACGCCCCAAGGTTCCAAATTGACTGACAGGGACAGCCCCGCTGACGGGGCCCGGAGGAGAGTGTCCCGACTTTCATGCAGCTCACTGGTTACTGGAAGGACAGTGGAGCCACCACCAGTGTCCTGTGTAGGGACCAGTACCATGAATCCTTAAAAAAGTCCGCTCCTTCAATAGGAATTAATGGGATACCCACAAAAGTCTATATTACCGATGCCATCAGTATAGAAACTTTGAAGGGCGTTTATATGGGAAGACACAACTTTACTGTAATACCTGAATGCCCAATAAACCTACTGGGAAGAGATCTTCTCAGCCGTCTTGAAATCACAATTAGTCCCTCTGCCTCAAGTAGCGGCATGGATGTTGTATCACCTCATTTACCTGTGTGGGTAAACCTTAACACACCACCTGAGTTAGAGACTGTAAACCCCCAGGTATGGTCAGAGGGGCCCTATGACACTGGCCTAATATCATGTACCCCCTACAAGGCCACACTGAAACCTGATGTACACCCCTTTACCAGAAACAATATCCATTGTCTAAAAGAAAAAATAGAAGGTCTTAGACCCATGGTACAGCAATTTTTAGAGCAAGGCATTCTTAGACATGTAGTATCCCCATACTGCACACCAGTTAACCCTGTAGCAAAAGTAGATGGGACTATAAGGTTTGTGCGAGATCTTAGAGCAATTAATCAGCTAATTGTTCCCATTGCACCAATTGTACCTGATGTAAACTCACTCCTCTCAGCCATCCCTGTAGATGCTGCATTTTTTTCAGTGATTAATTTAAAAAATGCATTTTTCAGCATACCAGTGGACCCCCAAACACAGTTACTTTTTGCTTTTTCTTTTGAGGGCAAGCAGTTAACATGGTGCAGATTACCACAGGTATGTTTATTCACCTGTTGTGTATAGCATAGTACTCCAAGCCACATTGGTTCCCTGGCACCCCCCCTATGGTTCTGTCCTGCTACAGTATGCAGATGATCTGCTTCTCTGTAGTCAAACTGTTAAACTGGCTCTGTGAATGTGGACACAAGGTGTCTAAAAGCAAAAATGCAATGGTGTAAAAAAGCATGTTGATTATCTGGGTTTTGTACTCACAGAGGGAGAAAGGAAAATCAGTCCACAACGCATTCAGTCTGTATTGGGCCTGGTCACCCCAACTCCTCAGAAGGAAATGTTATCCTTTCTGGGCATGATTAATTATTGCAGACAGTGGATATCTGATTGTTCCTACTATGACAATATCTTGAGACAAGCCACTCTCAATAACAAACCTAAACAGATTCAATGGTCACAAGAAATGTTAACTGCATATGAAAGTCTAAAATGTATGTTGGTAAAAAGTCCGACACTGAGCCTCCCAAACTGTACTGCCGTTTCATTTATATGCAAGGGACAACTGTAAAACCATGGCGGGGGTACTAACTCACATGGAGGCAAACTGCGCCCTGTGGTATTCCTGTGTCGGTCCAAGGTATGCCTGCCTGCCTCAGAGCACTGGCAGCTTGTGCAATGGTGGCTGAGATGGCAACTACACTCACCTTAGGTCACACAACATTTCTACACACAACACATGATGTCGTAGCAATACTTAACGGCTTGCATACACAGCATATGTCGGCCCAACGCCTTAGTGGGTATGAAGTCCTATTGCAAAGCAGCCCATCCCTCATCATCAAATATGCAAACACGTCATCAGGCCCAGCACCCATTCTTAATGCACTCCTAGGACAAAAGGGTCCCCAAGATGACATACCTGACGACCATGACTGCTCAGCATCAATAGAATCAGAGACCTCCCCGAGATTAGACATGTCCCCTGTGCCAATACCCGGTTCAGACAATGTCTTTGTTGATGGCTCCTGTAGCAGACCAAATGACTCCACATACCAAGCAGGTTATGCCGTTGTGCGCCTGCCCAATGACATTCTTGAAGCAAAGCCCATACCTTACCAATCGGCACAGGCTGCAGAGCTCATAGCCCTTATCAGAGCCTGCCACATGTACCAAAACAAACCCGTTACAATTTATACAGACTCCAAATATGCCCATGGCGTTGTCCACGACCATGAAGTTATTTGGGCAAGAAGAGGCTTTGTAGGAGCCGATGGAAAAGGCATTTCCCATGCACAACTTATCACAAACCTCCTCCATGCCATCACACTGCCCTCTGACATTGCAATTTTGCACTGTAGGGCCCATACTGGTGGCAAGGACGACATATCAGAAGGAAATGCCCTTGCTGACAGAACTGCCAAAGAAGCAGCTCTACAACCCATTGCCCAGTCCCATATGACTGTCATGACCCCCCCTGCCATTAATGATCAATATCTTATCACGGAACTACAGGCCACAGCCTCCAACAAGGATTTGGATGATTGGGTATATCCTGTATTGCAGAAAAATCCCAAATCAGGATTAATCTGCAAAGAGGGGAAACCTTGTATACCCCAAACAAGTGCCCCTTTGTTCATTGCTCACTACCATGGGGTAGGACAAACTTAGGAAGGCCACAGGAGGTACCTTCCACAAATGGAAACAGGTCCTTCCCATTATCTTAGCAGAAATCAGAATGACCCCACAAAAGACCCTAGGTTACGCACCCTTTTGAAATACTTATGGGTAGGCCCTTCCCTACACCTTGGGCTAAGAAACCATTAATAGTACAGGAAGGTGATTTAGAACTTATAAAGGAAGAATATGTGAGGTCCCTCATCAGCAAATTAGATGAAATTGAACACAAGGTTGTTTGTAAAAATCCTTTTAATCCACAGGAACCGACACATCCTTTTCAAGTCGGAGACAAAGTCGTTGTAAAAGTGCTCCCGAGGAATAAAGGTCCAGGAGATTTCACCTATGGTCCAGAGACGGAAGTCGTGGCAGTGACCAGGACGGCTGTCCTTACTGAAGACGGGCCCACGTGGATACACGCATCCCGAGTAAAGAAGATACCCAGCCCAAACCGCGAAGCAAGTCCAGGAGAGGTACTAACGGGGGCAGACAGCCCTGACCTCCAACAGGAGAGGTACTAACGGGGGCAGACAGCCCTGACCTCCAACCAAGATGACCTCACACATGGAGAAGATGATTGTGAACCACGGACCCCGCTGGGCATGTGTTATCCTAACCCTCATCACAGTCCTAACACTTCCCTGTAAGAACTGAGGTTAACATCTCACAAAAGGAAGGGGTGACCACCTTATGGTATAACTCCTCCAACACACACGTAGCCACCTATGTCTTAGATTACTTTATGTTCTCCAAGCTTGCTGAAGCAAAACACTCTATACACAAAAAAAAGAAAATCAGGAATATCTGAGACAGTTTATATTTGTGTTACTGATTCATGGTGGGGAACAGGGTACTATAGCGAAAGGCAATTCTTTCATTTATGGGACATGTTTAACAATCCAGCGTATCAGTCTAAGGCTATCCCTCAAGGTAAACCCCTAAGGCCTCATATAGCTACCTTCAAGGATATGATAGCCATTAACAATCCCACCTTTGAAGACATCCTAGCTATTGAAACTGGTTTCTCTGACATCAATTTCTGGTTAGAATGGATGAAATATAGCGCCAATAAACATAATAAAAGTAACTGCTATGTTTGTGGCAGATCTAGGCCTCACCTAGGCACAGTGCCCCTTAATATACCCCTAGAGCAGGAAAGTAGTTTTTTCAGCCTTTACAACGGCACCAAAAACCAATGACAGCCAATGTGAAATGTGGAAAAAGAAATATCCCATATTGTCAAAAGATCCCAACCAAGGTAATACTATAACCATATACCCTGGGAACTACACTTGTTATGTATCCAATGCCACTTCAGGTAGAGATTTGAAATCCTTCCCACCAGGATATTGTGCAGAAAGAAGAACCACTGTCCTAGTTAATCAAACTAAATCGTTAGGTGACATTTACTATATATGTGGAGACATGAAACTTAGAACCAAGATAGACACACCTTGGAAAGGTGAATGTGCTTTGGCCATAATCATAATGCCACTTCACATTCTCCCAGACAGTCAACCCAAACATTCCCCTAATGTTCCCACTAACAGAAAGAAGCGGGAGCTTCCAGGAGGTAGTTTTGATCCACATGTATACATTGATACCATAGGGGTCCCAAGAGGGGTCCCAGATGAATTTAAAGCCAGAGATGAAGTGGCTGCAGGTTTTGAATCATTAATCCCTATAATTACTGTGAACAAAAATGTAGCTTGGATTAACTATATCTACTATAATCAGCAGAGATTCGTTAATGACACCAAGGATGCTCTTAAAGGAATAGCTGAGCAACTAGAAGCCACTTCCCAGATGACATTCCAAAATAGAATGGCCCTTGATATGATGCTTGCAGAAAAAGGTGGTACCTGTGTTTATATTAATAAAATAGAGGGCTGTTGCACCTACATTCCTGATAACACAGGCCCTAATGGTAAAGTCACCTTAGCCATCAGCAAACTAGAAACTTTGTCCATAGAACTCAAAAAGAACTCAGGTATAGATAACCCATGGAGCCAATACTTTGGTTGGTTTGAAAATTGGAAACAGGGTCTTGTTCAACTAGGAATCTACATATTGATTGTGATAGCAATTTTTTGTGTCGTTTTCTTTTGCATTATACCCTGCTGCAGAAAACTCGCCACAAAAGGTATTGAAAACTCGCTTATGTATGAAGCTGTCCTTACAATCCCTCCTAACTCCCCTGCAGCTTATAAGCAATACCTAACTGAATATAGAAATAAAAAGCTCTGTGTAAAGAATCATGTTATATAAATATATGATTCTAAGAGGGGATTGAAGGGTTAAACATACTATATGAACTGTTATTTGCTTGAATAGACACGTAAGCACTCTTCACAGGATACCCTTATCTGTTCATACAATACAAGGCTTGTTTGCGCCTTATCTTCAAGGACAGTTTCTGTCTAGATGAAACCTGTTTCTATTACTTCTGTGTGTTACTGAAGATTCTGTGTTAAGTTCCGTCTGATGCAATGTATATAATATCTGCCTAGCAACTGCTATATCCAATTATGTTATGCCAAGTATGCAACCACCCATACGTACCCCACCCAGGCACCACCCCTAAGCCAATGAGCCCTTTTACACTTATCAGTTACACCCTTATGTGTTCTCTTTTTATACCAATGTTAAAATATTCAATAAACAGAGTGAATCTTAACTACTTGGTGTCGTGTGTTACGTATAGAGTTAAGCTTCGCTCTCACGGGTACCTAAGGGGTTATTAAATCGAGGTGGTTCAGAGATATAATCCTTTCAGTATGTGACCCTATTTATTATAGCACTAAGATCGTGCCCAGAAGTGCATCTCTAGAAATGCGAATGGAAAATACCAAATGCTGATATTAGGGTTAGGCTGCAGGGGAGGGGAAGCTGGGGTTAGGCTGAGGTGAGAGATTTAGGGTTTGGTTTAATGATAAGCTTCAGCACAAAGCAGGCACCGCTGAATCAGATAAAACCATTGGACATTGCTGCACCACTGAACGGAGATAAGTGATCGCCGCACCGCTAGGACCCACCTATTCTGAGCATGTCCACATTTCATCAGTGTTGACATGCTGAATGCCCACATATAATGCATTGGGTGAACCTGCACTCAGTGGTGTGCAGTGACATATGGTCAGGGTAGGAAGGGGAGACATAGCCTCAACTGTTGTTATACTCTAGTACATTCCAGAGTTTTGAGAATACAAATGATTAGAATATTACAAAAAAAGATATTTATAACTTAGAAATAGCATCTGTATATTATTCTAATCATTTTTATTCTCAGTACTCACTACCAAATCATGTGTGTGTGTGTGTGTGTGTGTGTGTGTGTGTGTGTGTGTGTGTGTGTGTGTGTGTGTGTGTGTGTGTAAAAATCTGGCTCTGTTGCTAGCCAATGCCTCTCCAGCCATTGACCTCACCGCACCTCACTGGTGGTGAGTACCCATGGATTTGGGAGCTGCTCTAGGCTGGAGTTGTCCTTTTCTCCTATGGGGGTTGTTAAAGGGCTGCACCTTGTATTGCTGACCTTGTGTGTATTTGATATGTTTATTATACTCTATATATGTGTGTAATGAATAAGGTGAGTATGGCAGAGTGAGGTATAAATGTCTTGATTTATTTGAGTCACATTGGTTTAATGAGCACTATAACTCAATACATAAATACAGCCATTCATACAGTACCTCACTCTGCCTCACTCACCTCATTCATTGCACACATATAAGGTGTAGCTCTCTAGCGACCCCATAGTGCTATGAATGTCCATATTGTCAATGTCAACACGCTAAATATGTCGACATGCGGCATGTCACATTCTCGTGTCAACATAATGAATGTTGGTATTATGAATGTTGACAGAATGTACATTTTATGCTGATTTGCTTCTTTATAATCCATGCACTTTGATTCTTTAGTGGGCAAACTTTTAGAAAGTAAAAGTTTAGATGAATCTGGACCAATTTGAAAATAAAATAAAAAACTGTCCATCTTTCGGAATTGGAAAGATTGTATATACCGTACTAGTTTTGATAAGTGACTGGTAAACTTGTCCCTGCACAGTAAAGGAATAACATGCACATGAGTTTGGATTCTTTCTCTGATATTAATGAGAGACATACTGTACTGTATTGTAAGGTGCCTTGTTGTCCCTCAAATGTTACCCATTGCCCACATGTACTAAAAACTCCACCCAGGATGCTGCTGCAAAAGGATCACTGAGTGAGACTCTACTCTCTTAAATTTATCATAAAGTATGTAAAAAAATATTACAATGAATTATTACAGGACTTTTATTTTTTTGCTAATACAGGTTGAGTATCCCATATCCAAATATTCCGAAATACGGAATATTCCGAAATACGGACTTTTTTGAGTGAGAGTGAGATAGTGAAACCTTTGTTTTTTGATGGCTCAATGTACACAAACTTTGTTTAATACACACAGTTATTAAAAATATTGTATTAAATGTCCTTCAGGCTGTGTGTATAAGGTGTATATGAAACATAAATGAATTGTGTGAATGTACACACACATTGTTTAATGCACAAAGTTATAAAACATATTGGCTAAAATTACCTTCAGGCTTTGTGTATAAGGTGTATATGAAACATAAATGCATTCTGTGCTTAGATTTAGGTCCCATCACCATGATATCTCATTATGGTAGGCAATTATTCCAAAATACGGAAAAATCCCATATCCAAAATACCTCTGGTCCCAAGCATTTTGGATAAGGGAGACTCAACCTATATCACATTAATTGTGACTTTTTTCACTTATGTGAAATGCATTTATAATGGAAAATCATAATAAAGTTATACAATAAGGGAATTCTAACCAGTTTAAGAGAAAATGCAATAATTTAAGCATCCTTCACTGCATTCTTCTTAAAACCAAACTCTCAGCTATTCCTCTTTTGGACTCTATTTATCTTCTGATTATAGTATCTGTTTACACCTACTGTATGCACAAATAGCTCCTACAGTAACATGCTTATTTTAGTATGATTTCAAGAGTTGGGGTATTTGTGACAATGTATATAACTAATTACAAGCTTTTTTAAATTAAGCCTTGGAGAGAGATAAAATGGATAGATAAAGCACCAGCCAGTTAACTCCTTACTGTCATGTTAGAGGCTGTGGGACTAAAATGGCTGTTTGCACTTACAGTAAATGATCATTATTGCTATTGTTGGTGGATCAGTGATAGCTATAAACAGCAGATGGCTCCAGTGTAGGAATGGTATTTGAGGAGTCTGCGGGCCTGATTCAAACCTGATCGTAGATGTGCTAAATTTAGCACATCTACGATCAGCTTCCCTGACATGCGGGGGGACGTCCGGCACAGGGCTAGTCCGCCCCGCATGCCAGGTCCTGCCCCGTCGCACAAGTACAAAAGCATTGCATGGCGACAATGCTTTTGTGCTTGAAGAGTAGCGCCCAGCCAGCGCAACTTCTGCGCGCTGGCAGGGAGCTACCCGTCGCTGTAAGGGTCACAGCGGCTGCGTGTGATGTGATGCCTGGCATGCCTACATTGCCCGAACCGTGCCCCTAAAACGGCGTACAAACGCCGCCGGCCTGCCCCCTCCTGCCCAGCGAATGCCTCTGCCTGTCAATCAGGCAGAGGCGATCTCAGGGCTGAGATAGCAGCTGGCTGTCTGGCGCATGCGCAGTTCAGATCTGATCGCTTCACACAGCACCGATCAGGTCTGAATTAGGCCCTGTGTACTAAGCCTTGGAGAGAGAGAAAGTGAATGGAGATAAAAGTACCAACCAACCAACTCCTGTTGTTGTTCAAACACAGTGGCCCATTTATTAACGAGTAATAAACCTCATTATGAATGATAAAACTCATTGCATATGATAAATGGTGTCCTGGCAAATCAGTTCCCAACGGTCATGTGTTCAGCTCAAAACTGCCATGTGTTTGAAAAATGAGTTGGGAGCTGATTGGCCAGCGCACCATTTATTATACTCTCCTCCTAACCCTCTTGTCTATACTCACTGTCTACCCCTTCTGTGTCACCCTGGTCTGTTAGCCCCTCACCTTTTAGATTGTAAGCTTGCAAGAACAGGGACTTCTTTCCTCATGTGCCTTTCCTTTTCTTACTTACACAATCGTGCACTCCTTACTCCCTTTGATGGCACCTAACCCCGGGTTTTCTATACCTGTCCTATATTGTATTGTACTGTAAGTGCTGTTTTCTTGTTTGCTCTTTTGATTATGTACTGTGTAATGGGCGCCACGGATTCCTTGTGGCGCCATATAAATAAAGGATAATAATAATAATAATAATAATAATAATAGTAATATTAACAAGTTTTATTATTCATAATGTTTTATTATTCATAATGAGTTTTATTACTCATTGATAAATGGGCCCCTGTGTTTGAACAACAACAGGAGTTGGTTGGTTGGTTGGTTGATACTTTATCTCCATTCACTTTATCTCTCTCCAAGGCTTAGGACACAGACTCCTCAAATACCATTCCTACGCTGCAGCCATCTGCTTTTTGTAGCTATCACTGATCCACCAACAATAGCAATAATGATCATTTTAGTGCAAACTATAAAAAAATATAAATTAGCAATGTCATAGCAGAATTGTGTAACCAGCATGGAGTCTCTCTATTGTCAGTACTGTATAACAGAAATTATTCTATCACTCTAACAGTTTGTACAACTAGCAGACCTCTTTGTACATACTGTATATTAATAAGCTTCTGTTTAACACATGTTTTCAAAAGTGATAGTTTAGGTGGATTAAGAACAGTGTTGAGGTGTCTGCATTATGCAGACAAGGCATCAACACACTTCCCTCTTGATAAATATGTGACCTGTTATCTGGATCCCATCTGTATCGCCAAGAAATTAGTGTGAACCTTTGCAATAGGGCAAATTAAGACTGCAAAGCTTTGATAGAAAAGGTCATGAAAAATGATAATAAAATGTTTAGGGAAAGTTTATTAGCATATATATGAATTGAGTGTATACTGTACATCCCATAACTAGAAGATTGGAAATATAACTGGATGTGGGACTTACAGAATGACTTTGAGGGAAAGAGCTATAGAAGAAATGTCAGCTCTATAGAAGAAAATTATGTGGGTAAAATCAACTGTCTTTGAGTTAAAGAGGCTGAGACCATTGTTCACTTCCCCCTCCTCAAAGGAAGGCTCTAGATTTCAAATTAACATTCACTTTTATACATTGCTCTATTAACTATAGAAATGTAACAAATACAGAACAGTTTTATGATTTGCACAGGTTAAAGGTTAACTTAAAAGTAATAAATAACTGATATACTGATAGCTGTTTGTTCCAATATCACCTATCCATACAGGAATCCCGGCAGCCAAAATACAGACACCGGAATCCTGACACCCATTGAAATCCCAATGCCGGAACTCCAAAAAGGGGCAGGAGACCTATGTCAGAATCCCGACAGCCGTCACCCAACTGTAAGAACACCCAGCGGGTTAAGATCTGGAGGGGGGGGGGGTTAATATTAGGCACTCCCAGGAGGAGGGGTAAGGGTCAAGCTGTGGGGGAGGAATGGTTACATTTAGGCAGCGGAGAGGGGGTTTAGGGTTAGTCACCTCCACGGGGTGGTTAGGGTCAGGCACTAAATGGAGAGGTGTGGGACAGGCTGTGGGAACAAAAGGTTATGGTTACGGGGTGAGGGAGCCCCCTCTCCCTCACTCCCTAACCCTTTGTATAGCCTCCACTCACCCCTGTCAGGATTTCATACATCGGGATCCCGGCATCGGTATAATGAATGCTGGGATCCTTCCCGCCAGCTTAACATTCTGATTTCATCCATACAAGGCAATTTTATGACCACAGAAAAATTTGGTGAAGGTCACAAAGGAGAAAATGTTTCACTGAAGACTGACAGTTAAGCATGATGTACATTAAGAGGGGCTTGTACTAAGCAGTGATTAGAGTGGAGAAGTGAGCCAGTGGAGAAATTGCCCATGGCAACCAATCAGCATTGAAGAAACATTTACATTTGCATACTATTAAATTATACAGAGGAGCTGATTGGTTGCCATGGGCATCTTCTCCACTGGCTCACTCTTTTCACTGCTTAGTACATCTCCCTCTAAATCACAAGGGGATTGAGTGTCGCCACTTAAGTAATGTACTGGTAGTGTCCCCTTTAAGGTAGTCAGCTTAGTTTTAACAACCAATACTAGTTAAGTGGAGAGGAGTTTGGGAGTTGATAGTAGTGTGAGGCTGAAATGTGCCCTTTTGTCCCAGTTTTCCCATGTTCCCACCACTTTTTGTGTAGGGTTTTTTGTATGTAAGAGGCGGTAAAGAACAGTGGTTTGTTAAGTATAGGATTAGTGTTTGCATTGGGGCATGTTATAAACCAATTGTCCTGGACAGGAAATGGTTACACCACCTGAACGGGTGGTTGTGAAATGGAGAGGTGTTCTTCAACTTTTGGTGTTGTATGTGTGTGTGTGTGTGTGTGTGTGTGTGTGTGTGTGTGTGTGTGTGTGTGTGTGTGTGTGTGTGTGTTTGTCCTATCCATTCTTTAGTGCTACCACCACTTAAAAAAGGAAAATTTAAAAGCATTATTTGTCAATAATAAATCTGACAAAATGTTAAAATACCAGAATTGTTGACAATGTCTTTATTCTTACTGGTTATGTTATCTAAAATAAAAAAAATAAAAAAAATGTTGTCTGCACTTATGTAAAAGCAGCTCAGATAAAATGGATAATTGTAGGTTAAAACGAGCGCTAAATTATGCGTGTAGAAACTAGAAAGTGAGTGTGGCACCTGTAAAAAAGAATAATTATTCTTTTTTACAGGTGCCACACTCACTTTCTACACGCATATGGTTATGTTATCTACACAGTACATCTTATAAATGAAAGTCTGTCTGTTTGTTTGCCTGATGGAGATAAATTCCAACACCACTTAACTGATTGTGATGCAGTTTTCACCACTGTGTAGGTAATTTATACACCCCTCGCTCTGGCGGGTCTCTATCCTCGCGGTCAAATACTCCCACGTTTTTTATTTTATTGTTGTTTTTATCCAATAAATTCCCTTTTTTATATATGGGCATTTTTTATTAGAAACATTCACTGGATAAAGATACCTTTATGCGCAGACGGAGGACGTTTTAATCAGTGAGTACCGGTACGCAGTTCAGCCTAAAGATACCTTGATAAGACTACATTTGCTGTTTTTATTGTAAGTTAGGTACGCCAAAAATCAGATGGTACCTTTTTCCTAAAAAGAAACCTTTATGCGTTTAAACCTCACTCACTATATGTAAGTGAGGTATGATCACACATGCTGATATAACCCATCTTGTTCTATTATCAGAAATATAAATCATATATATAATTTTGAGGAACCCTAACTCAAAACAGTATTTTTTTTGTGTTTTTTATATCATTTTGATTCACGCATCCACCTATTCTGGAGAGAAACATCTTCCTAGGAACGATCAAAAATCCATCGGATTTACCATCCAGATAAGTATCCACCCAGTTTCTTACCCAACAATAAACCTTCTTGGCTGAATCATCAGCCATCAGTTTTTTCTTTTCATTTCAGCGCCCACTTCCCACACCCATCCTTTTCCATATAACATTCAGTTTTTGGATTTTTCTTGGGATTAATCCAGGTGTGTTGGGGATAGGCAGCAGGATGTCCACATTCCACGGAGCGCCTCACAGATTCTACCAAATCCTTTTTGTTCGAAAGCATCACATCACTGCCTCACTGACAGCAGCACATCCCTGCCTCACTGACAGCAGCACATCCCTGCCTCACTGACAGCAGCACATCCCTGCCTCACTGACAGCAGCACATCACTGGCTCACTGACAGCAGCACATCCCCACCTCACTGCCAGCAGCACATCCCTGCCTCACTGACAGCATCACATCACTGCCTCACTGACAGCAGCACATCGCAGTCTCACTGACAGCAGCACTGCCCTACCAACAGCAGCATATCACCACCATGCTCACAGTAGCACATTGCAGCCTCACTGACACAGCACATTGCAATCTCACTAACAGCAGCACATCCCTGTGTCACTGACAGCATCACATCACTGCCTCACTGACAGCAGCACATCTCACCCTCACTGACAGCAGTACATCTCTCCCTCACTGACAGAAGAACACCCCTACCTCGCTGACAAAAACACATAGCAGTCCTACTGACAGCATCACATCACTGCCTCACTGACAGCAGCACATCGCAGCCTCACTGACAGCAGCACTGCCCTACCAACAGCAGCATATCACCACCATGCTCACAGTAGCACATTGCAGCCTCACTGACACAGCACATTGCAATCTCACTGACAGCAGCACATCCCTGTGTCACTGACAGCAGCACATCACTGTCTCATTGACAGCAGGACTCATGACAGAAGCACATTGCAGCCTCACTGACAACAGCACATCCCTGTCACTGACAGCAGCACATCCTATCTCACTGACAGCAGCACATCCCTGCCTCACTGACAACAGCACATCACCATCTCACTAACTGCAGCACATTCCTATGTCACTGACAGCAGTACATCGCCATCTCACTGACAGCAGCACATCCCTGCCTAACAGACAACAGCACATCGCCATCTCACTGACAGCAACACATCCCTATGTCACTGACAGCAGCACATCGCTATCTTAATGACAGCAGCACATCCCTGTGTCACTGACAGCAGCACATTGCACCCTCACTGACAACTAAACATCCCTGCGTCACTGACAGCAGCAAATCGCCATCTCACTGACAGCAGCATATCACCGTCTCATTGGCAGCAGCACTCATGACAGCAGCACATTGCAGCCTCACTGACAGCAGCAAATCACCATCTCATGGACAGCAGCACATCCCTGCTTCACTGACAGCAGCACATCCCTGCCTTACTGACAGCAGCACATTGCACCCTCACTGACAACAGCACATCCCTGCGTCACTGACAGCAGCACATCACCGTCTTATTGACAGCAGCACTCATGAGCAGCAGCACATTGTAGCCTCACTGACAACAGCACATCGCCATCTCACGGACAGCAGCACATCCCTGCCTCACGGCCAGCAGCACATACCTGCCTCACTGACAGCAGCACATCCCTCCCTCACTGACAGCAGCACTTCCCTGCATCACTGACGGCAGCACATCACCGCCACATTGACAGCAGCACTCACTGACAGCAGCACATTGCAGCCTCACTGACAGCAGCACATTACTGTCTCACTGACCGCAACATATAACTGCCGTATTTTTTCCTCCTATTCTGTATCTGATCAACTTTCAGCATATAGCGCACTGGGCATAATATGCATAAAAATGGTGATGTGTTCCTCTCAGAGTCCAGAGGAACACATCACCATTTTTATGCATATTATGCCCAGTGCTCTATATGCTGAAGGTTGATCATCATCCACAACAGTTCAGTGATAGATATTTGTTCATTTACCACCGGTTATACTAAGACCATTGTTGAGATATAATCTATCACGCCATGATATGAAGCCATATTGTGTTGCGATCTAATACATCAGATATAACCTGGTTGTATATACCTACCTCAACTGGTACAATTAGAGGTGTAGATGGTTTATCAAGTTATTCCCACCTCATTGTCTGAGCATCCGATTTCTGTACCCCTGAAGAAGTCCCATTAAATGACGAAATGCGTTGGGTCATTCAATCTTTCTGCATTTGTGTCACTCAGTGTATCTATATCAACAAAGAAACTGAATGTAAAATCGGATAAATCCAAAGACACAGCTTTGTGAAACCTTATCGATGCTCTTGATGTTTTATTGTATTTTTATGAATAAATTTTACTTGTATTTTAGACTTTTATTGTATACCACTGCAGTTAAGTACGTGAACAATACAATTAATCTAGCACCCTCAGATCTGTGCATTTGATGTTATTTTTGAACCTTTGCTAACAGGAGGTTCTTCTAGAGGTGCTGCTTTAGACTCACATTTAGCGCTATTGGGTACCCCATTCTTATATATATATATATATATATATATATATATATATATATATAGTAAACATATGACAATATGAAATTAAACATTGAAACATTGGGGGTAATTCCAAGTTGATCACAGCAGGAATTTGGTTAGCAGTTGGGCAAAACCATGTGCACAGCAGGGGAGACAGATTTAACATGTGCAGAGAGAGTTAGATTTGGGTGGGGTGTGTTCACTCTGCAATCTAATTTGCAGTATAAAAATAAAGCAGCCAGTATTTACCCTGCACAGAAACAAAATAACCCACCCATATCTAACTCTCTCTGCACATGTTATATCTGCCTCCCCTGCAGTGCACATGGTTTTGCCCAACTGCTAAAATATTTCCTGCTGCGATCAACTTGGAATTACCCCCATTGAGCTTTGTGTGCAATTTATACAGGCTTGATTCCCACACCATTCTATGTTACTTTTACCAGTTATGTGAAGACACAATGCTTCTAAGTTTGGAGTGCCAGACCCTGGATTTTATATATATATATATATATATATATATATATATATATATATAACACAAAGCTGGCAGGCTCGGCACTCACTTCTGGGCGCTTGTAACTTGCTGCGGTGCCCTCTGGGAATGTTGCCATCCAAAAATAGTCACTTTAAAACAGCGGCACTCAGCAGTCTGATGCAGTAAAAAAAGCCGTTTATTACGGTCCTACGCCGTTTCGGGGATAAACCCCGTCTTCAGGGACAAAACAGTACAAAAAGTACTGTTTTGTCCCTGAAGACGGGGTTTATCCCCGAAACGGCGTAGGACCGTAATAAACGGCTTTTTTTACTGCATCAGACTGCTGAGTGCCGCTGTTTTAAAGTGACTATATATATATATATATATATATATATATATACACACACAGTATATATAGCAAACAGGCATACAGTACATAGTGACCCTGAGCTAAATTTAGGCCAGTCTAAATTAATGTCCTGCTATACAAGAAGCTAGAATCTCAGGATCTCAGGAACATTTTAGTGAAAACAGACATCATGGGAGATCAAGCCCCGCTGATTAGAAGTTCTGCTAGAGCAGAGGTTCTCAAACTCGGTCCTCGGGGGCCCACACAGTGCATGTTTTGCAGGTCTCCTCACAGAATCGCAAGTGAAATAATTAGCTCCACCTGTGGACCTTTTAAAATGTGTCAGTGAGTGATTAATACACCTGTGCACCTGCTAGGTTACCTGCAAAACATGCACTGTTTGGGCTCCCGAGGACCGAGTTTGAGAACCTCTGTGCTAGAGGGTGTATCAGGTGCACCTGTACCACCTGTCAATACCTTATTGCTGGCATTGGCAATACTTTCCAGCATCCACTCCCAATACTTTCCAGCATCCACTTACTATATATCAATCAGACACTCACATGTATTATATCAACTTTTGTGCCCCTGTGGGTTGTCATACATAGGCAAGACTGAACAGATGTTCAAAGAACGTATGGCGGCCCACAAGTCAACAATTAAATTAGCCATTGCCAAGGGTAACAGTGAACAGCCGGTGGCCAGGCATTTTTGCCAGACGCGCCACCCATTGGTCTCATTACGTTACCGCATGATTGACCAGGTTCCTGACTCACGTAGAGGTGGTGACCGTGGCACTAAACTCCTTCAACTGGAACACGATGGAATCATAGATTGCAATGTACCCAACCTAAGGCGCTTATTGAGCACTTGGGGCTCAATAGTTTTATCTGACACCTGTTGCATATATGCTACAATCTTAGTAACTGTGTACATAATACTGTGAGTACTTTAGTGGCTTTCTAATATAGATGTCTCTGATATAGGTATAATTACATTCTCCAATAGTAATAGATCGCTGTTCCTTAGTTCTAATTTCTCTTACGTCCTAGAAGATACTGGGGTCAACATTAGTACCATGGGGTATAGATGGGTCCACTAGGAGCCTTGGGCACTTTAAGAAATCAATAGTGTGCACTGGCTCCTCCCTCTATGCCCCTCCTACCAGACTCAGTTTAGAAAATGTGCCCACGCTTAGGGAAGCTCCTGAAGAGTTTACTGCATTTATTTTTCTGTTTGTTATTTTCAGGCAGGACTGGTTGGCACCAGCCTGACCGCTTTGTGGGACTTAGGGGGGGAGGGCGGACCAACCTCATATAGGGTTAATGGTCCCATTCCCCACTGACAGGACATAGCTCCTGAGGGACCTATTCGCAAGCCCACCACGGCGAGTGTACAGTCCCGCAGCACGCCGCAACCCCTATCAGAGCCAGAAGTAAGAAGAGTGGTGAGTAGATGGCCGGCATCCCGGTTAGCGGGTCGCCGGCTGTAATGGTGGCATCAGGGTATGGAGCGCAGCTCTGACATGCAGACTGCGCTCCAGGGCGCAGGATGACATGCAGTGAGTGTGTCCCGCTGTGAGGGGTGCGCTGAGCCAATAATGAATACCCACACTGGCCAAATAGCTTCACAGCGGTTCTAACCCACTGTTAAGCAAAACACATACCTCAGG